>NC_052572.1:13394565-13765398 GCF_016699485.2 Gallus gallus
CCATTTCTGCTGCATGCACTGCTGGGAACATTTCATGTAAAGACATCAGGACCTATGGCAGAAAAATAAGAGGAATAAGAATAAGCAAAGTGAAAACAGAATTAAGTTTTCTGGGATTACTCAAGTAACCACTATTTTTCCTATTTTAAAGACAGTTTCATCTCACCTATCTTTTCATAGTTCAAACGTCAGCTGTCTATGGCACTTATACTCGCTCCATACCTCATGGAGAGAAACAGGCATGCTACAGGATGATTCATCTTAACTGTTTCAGCAATTATCCTAGAAGTAGATTAATTGCTTTGGAAGGCATCCCCTCTCCCTCCCTGCAAATCCCACTCTTTATAAAAGAGTATCGGAATTGTGGCATTACACCATGGGAAAACATTGAGAATTAAGCACAATGAATAAGCAAGTACTGTTGCAAAACCCCTGAGTTTTTTCTTTTTAATAGAAAATTGAAATCTACCCAGTAAAGTTACAGTGCACATGATAAAATTATGAGAAAAAAAAATGGTAATCCGAATGAAAACAACAATAAAACAACTGTAAAAATGTTATACTTGAGAGACAGCTTGCTACTGAAGGATGCTTTACTTGGATATGAAGTCATCTACATAAAAAAATTAAAATAGTTCGTTTCTGAATGTAGAAATCACTTTCACTCAGCACTACAGGTTAGTATGGGCCCGTTACTATTCTATCCCTTGCACTGAATCTTCATAACTTAGCCTGTAAATCATACTTAACAACACATATTGTGGCTCAAAGCTTGCCTTATTTTTCCAAGACCTCCTTGAGATTGGCATGCTACCTGAAGACCTGCATCACTCTGAGATCATGATTTCAAATACCCGCATGCTATGGTGATAGATAACAGCATAAGAAACAATGACAACTGCATTCCAACAGTATGATGAAAATGTTAACCACACAAGTAAGACTCATGCGTGGCTAGCCGCTTTCTTCCAAACTGGTCAACCCTCAATCATGATAAATATCAGAACACAGTAGCACATCTGCTCAAGCATAGAATGCATTTAACCTTACTTTCCTATGGTATGTTAAACAGACAAATATGAGCGTGGTGTAGAGGAGGATTCAAATTCAAGTATTTTGAATTAATACTAACTAATTTTAATTGTACTTGCACAGCATTAGGGTAGCTAAGGTGAAATAGCTTTGCTGAAGAAAGTTAACCGCGCATGCAACAAATACAGCAAGCAAAATCTCCAATAAAGCCTTTGGTATCCAGGTATCCTCTGGTGTTTTAGTAAGATTTTTTCTGGAGAGCAGTTGCATGGTTTCACTTTAACTCAACAGGCTACACACTGGAACTTAAAAATACCTAAATTTGGTTTCACTTTAACTCAACAGGCTACACACTGGAATTCAAAAGTACCTAAAAATTTTTAGGTACACCCCCCCACAGCCGTAAGTCATGTCATGTCATTTTCTCCTCCTTTTTTTCCTCAACAGTTATCAACAACCATGCTTTCTCAGAAAAAAAAAAAAAAAAAAAGTAATGACTGCTATGTATTTTTCCAAAACTTTCAGTTCAACTGCATTTCTGTGTGCATCTTCTTCTGATTGAAGCAGATCCATGAATTGAGTCAAACTGTTACTAGGAGAGAGGTGTGCATCCCACCAAGATTAAGTGATTCTGCACCTCTCAGCTGGCTTTTACATTCACCTCTTAATGCGTTGATTCCCGTAACAGAAGATGAAACCCAAGTATATAACCACTTGAACAATTTTATATACCTCAGAGTGTTCAGCATTTCTTACAAGTACTTTCTACTGCAACAACTCCAAAATATCATTGTAAGTATTTGGGATATATTTTTTAGTGTTGAATGAATTTTACCGCCTTGTCTACTGGACTACAACCTTACTAATAATAATGCAACCCAATTACTCCACTTCCATCTATGCAGAACTGTTGTGTGCATTAATTTAGATAGCTGTTTCAAAAGTGCTCTTCCAAATTATGATGGTAAGCACTGTGCTAATAGCATACGGCATCAGTTTCTCAAGTTACTCAAAAATTAATTTCAATGTTCCAATTAACAATCCAGCACAAGAACATTTTTCAGTTGTTAATAAAGGGACACAGCTATACTTACTAGCCATTATGGATGAATAATCTTAATGCACATTATTTTCATGCAATTTTATTTTCAAGCAAATTGTCCATCATGTTTTGAAATAATTCTACTGAAGAAAACTGAATAAATAGAACTCACTACCCCCAAAGGCCCCCTCCAAAATAAGCACTCTTTGATTTGGTTGAATTCCTTTCAGAAGGAACTCCTCCGTCTGCAGAGAACGCATCTTGTTGGGAATTCTTGTCAGAATCCAGACACTTAAAATTAGAATACATTATCAGCAATTTTGTGTAATCTCTTTTGGTTCGAGTTACATTCAAACCTATTTCAACAGTGGGAATTTTTTTGAGAGTAGAGACGAATAATTGTACCCGTTGCTAGTCACGTCCACAAAAACGCTTAAAAACTCATATTACTAGTGAAAGCAGGAACAAGAAAGCATCATTTTAAGAAGTCATGAATCATATTGTACAATCATAGAATGGCCTGGGTTGAGAAGGACCAGAATGATCATTCAGTTTCAGCCCCCATGCCACAGTCAGGGTTGCCAGAACTGTTAGAATAAATCAGACTTGTCAGAGTATTTATTTAAAATGGGCCTTTATTTTATTTTATTTTTTAACAGAAAGAAAAGACATTCAGCTGCACTAAGGTATTTTTCAATGACCAGACAAATAGCATGACCATTCAGAAGAACTATGTATTTCTCAGAAAAATGCACCAATATAACCTCCTCATTTGAGAGAATACCAAGCTTTTACTTGTCATAATTGCATTGGGGAAAGCCTCCATGAAGAGACAACCCTATTAGCAAAACAGATCTTTATTTTGAAGCAAGATATGACAATAAATAAATAATGACTATTTTGCCAAAATCACCTGCCTGTAAAATGAGGATTAAGATATATTTGTTTATAAATGTCCCTTTTAAGAGCTGATTCTCTAAGTTTCTGTTTCACTTCTGTTACTCTAACTTGTATGTATTTTCTTTTGCAAACTTCATTAGCAAGACAGCCCTCAAATTTCACAGTTAAGTAATCTTATCCCATATTTGATTTATTTTCTAGTTATAGTGAATGCCTAAATGACTGATTCACAGACATGTGTCTGTGAAGTCTTTATATTCATGGGTGAAATCTATTTAAAACACTAAAATATTTATCAGTTTACTAGCTTGCACAGCAGAAGTAACATTAGAACATTAAATAATTACTATAAATCGCAAAACGGTTAATATCAGACAATAAAAGAAAGCTACAAATACATAAAAATATAAAAACACAACTCTGCAGAGTCAATACAATACATACAGCTACAATATTGACAGAGAACACACGAAGAATTTGGTAATTCCTTTACTGAGTTTCATCAACTGCTGCACAGACTAAATGCAGTTCAAGGCCACAAGAACTTCCAAGTAGGCAGATGCTGTGTTGTAACCCTCTCAGTAAATCTGCCCCCTCTTAAACTTACACAGGTACTGTGTTTGTGCTACAGCATGATGTGCTATTTTGCTGGGAAGCAATTTTTGTTTTAATTAGTAAACTTCTGAACACTTTTTTTTTTGCTATCCACAGAAATGTACAATAATGGCATTTTAAAATCAACAGTTCTCAACACTTGTTGGTAGCAGAATTTCAGTCAGTCACCTGAAAATGGCATCTTAAGACTGTCTGTCAGAAGAGTATGTTAAATTCAGTTCAGTTCGTACCTACACTGAGTTCACGGAATCTGGATGTCCTGGGTTGGAAGGGACATTAAAGATCATCTTGTTCCAAACCCCTGCTGTGTGCCACCCACAAGATCACGCGGCCCAGGGCCCCCGGCAGCTTAGTGTTGAACACCTCCAGGGATGAGTTCACTGACTGTAAAGTCATGTTAGGCAAAGGTCTGATCCAGCAAACAGATTCCAGTGGAGCCAGGGAAAAAATTATTCCTATGTCTCTCTCATTTTCTATTTCTATATTTTGTCATGAACAGATGGGTAGTAGTCAGTCTGTTTCTAACTAACTGCCAGACATGCAGATCTTGTATTACTCTAAATTTCATATCCTGTAACATAAACATATAACTACTAAAGATCATACATCTACTAGATATGAACCAGCAATTATTAGCTGATTTGTTATAACCTAAACTAGGGATTATGAAATCTGTCCATTTCTTACGAAGCCTATCAATTTTTTAAGTATGAAGAGGGATGAGTGGAAGTTGAAATTATTTCTTCACTGAGCAATGGATTTCTTGATCCTTAAGAACAGGGGTTGGACTGATTTAAATAATGGGCTTGGACTATAAAAGAGATATGCAGCCAAAATCCTGTTCAGTGTATACTAATTGAGGATGCTGTATGGTACAGAGAGTAGATCAGACAGCTGATAAACAGCCAGAAAGCTTACAAAATTGAGAACTCTTCTTTTGTTGTTGCTTTCATTTGTATTCACTCATTTCTACAAATATCTAAAAACAACTGTACTGTGTACTTCGGGATTCCTGAATTCCAGGAGAGATCATTACATGTACCACTGCCCTCTGATATGTCTCTTCCCTCAGGAAGGAGTCCTCGTTGGTCACTGCACAAAGGTTCACAACCTATTTCATACAACTCCTTCATCTTTTATGACTTCTTATAATTCAAAGCAGAAGTGAAGTAATACACCAGATGTTTAAGAATTTAGGCCAAAATGAATTTCTTAAAGACTGAATTAATATAGGTGAGCTTCCTGCACTCAAGAACACTCAAGAACAAGATGCTACTGATCCAATATCAGAATTAACAATAGGAGACTTTTTTTTTTTCCAAAACGTTTAAATAATAAGAGTACAGAAATGAGCTGCTCACATAAGCATTCACTTGCTATCCAGCATTTTCAACAGGGAACAAGTTAAAGCTGGTAAGGGATGATGAACTACAGAATCTGAAACATCTTGCATGAAAAGGAAAGAGGTATGTGCACCCCTAGCTTCTCTACACATCATAATCATAGCTTTTTAAAGTGATCAAAGAGTAGCTGAGAGCAATGAAAAGAAACTCATCGGCTCTCGTGGGTTTTGAACCAAGATTCAGTTGAGCAACTGCACGGGTCCCCTATGATTTTCTGGAAGCGCACTTACTGCAAACTGCTACTGACAACTGAAAACCTTAAACACTATTTTCACTCTTCAGAAATTAGGAAAGACGTTTGTGCCACATCAGTTAGAATACAGATCTTTTAGTCCTTTCCATAAATATTTACAGATTCCTACTATGTCATTAGCTTATTTTGCTGAGCTGCATATTAAACAACAGAGTATATACAATGTTACTTTGGTGCTGATAAAGCAAATACTGATGAACTGGGAAACTGCTATATAACCCACACGAAAATTATCTTCATAAGCCTTACAGAATGCACAGATCTTAAAGCCCATCCATAACCTTCCATCCTATGTTAAATCTCAAAAAAGAATGATTTCACAGGGAGATTTTTCTTCACTGACAGAAAATGAGTAGAGACCATAAAAATCCTCTGCATGCAGTGAAAAGTTACTCCTAATGTGAATCACCTCCTCAAGTATATGACTCGCACTGAGACTGATGGGTTTCATAGGCCCTAAGCACCGGCCAAGGCCTTGCAGAAACTGGTGTTCTTCCAAATCTGGAGGTACCTAAACTTTCCCATTTAGCTACACAGTAATAGCTTTAGTATTTCTGTTGGTATGATGGATAGGAACAATACACTCAGTGAGAAAACAGTATCATTTAAATATTAACCACAGTATTTTTTGAATGACTTAAGTATTCCTATTTTGGCAAAAATGGATTTTTACAGCTCACATCAGTGCATTAAAAGTAGAAAGATATCAAATTACACCTTACACTAATCAGCTTCCAGTAAGCATAAGTCACACCACAAATAATATCCGTAACAGTTACTTGTGCATAGAGATGTACATAAAGAAAAGAGACTTGTGCATAAAGAAATGCTGCTGATTTAAACATCAAAACAGAACTTTTGTTTAAAAAGATTTAAGAAATAATTTTATGAAGTATACGATTTTGTACATAAACTTATCTTCTATTGCAACATGAATAAGAATGTACTATGGAACAACAAAAAGTGAATTCAAAGAGAAACAGTGAAACTTCCCAGCTGTGCTCCCTTCTTCAGCAGAGAGCAAAGTTCAAGTTGAAAGTCAAAATGTAGATTCCCTTACTAGAATCTACCAGAATCGTAGAATCACATTTGTTCCTTATATCCAACATAAATCTCCCCTCTTTATGTTTGAAAGCATTTCCCCTTGTTCTATCACCACAGACCTTGCTAAAGCATCTGTCCCCTTCATTCTTGTAGCTCCCTTTTTGATTCTGAAAGGCCACTATCAGGTGTCTGTGGAGCCTTCTCCTGGCTGAACAGCCCCAGCTCTCTCAGCCTATCCTTGTAGAGAAAGTGTTCCATCCCTTGGATCATTTTTGTGGCGCTCCTCTGGACACACTCCAACAGATCCATGTCTCCCCTGCACTGAGGACTCCACATCTGGATGCAGTACTCCAGGTGAGGCCTCACAGCGCAGAGCAGAGGGGCAGGATCACCTCCTCCACCCTGCTGGCCATGCTACTTTTGATGCAACCCAGGATACAGTAGGCTTTCTGGGCTGCAAGGGCACCCTGCTGGCTCACGTCCATGTAATTCTTTCGGGTTTTGCTCCTCTCCTACAGTACCATTAAGATAACTGAAGAAGTTTTACAAAACCAAATCACAGTCATTCAGCTGATTTCTGAGTCAGAAAGTTGATGTGCCGTCTTCCACTAAGTCACCTACAGACACCTTGGCCATTTATCTGAAGTACCAGGACTTGAAGGGAGCTTATAAACAGGAGGGGAAACGGCTGTTTATGAGGGTGGATAGTGACAGGACAAGGGGGAATGGTTTTAAACTGGGACAGGAGAGGTTTAGGTGAGATATTAAGAGGATGTTTTTCACACAGAGGGTGGTGACGCACTGGAACAGGCTGCCCAAGGAGGTTGTGGATGCCCCATCCCTGGAGGCATTCAAGGCCAGTCTGGATGTGGCTCTGGGCAGCCTGGTCTGGTGGTTGGCGACCCCACACATAGCAGGAAGGTTGAAACTCAATGATCACTGTGGTCCTTTTCAACCCAGGCCATTCTACGGTTCTATGATTCTATGACTGAGTGTGATACGTACACAACCACACCAATATAGATTTTGCAGCTATAGTACCAGCTGAATGACACTGTGGTAAGCATTTATTTTCACAAGTTACATGGCACACTAGTTCAAATCCTGATGAGCTAACAATTCCTTATTCTCCTCTTATTTACAATGTGAAAATAATTCTAGAAGAAATTAAAATCGCAAAATAATGGCTACTGCAAAAACATCCTGCTTGAAGGATGGACTTGAACCATTTCTACCCAAACTAGAAGGAGTCCTACTAGGTACCTGTTTTATTCAAACAGGAGTTAAATTTTTATCTATAGTGAAAAAAAAAAAAAACTATGGGCTCACACCTTAAAGGAATATCTTTATTAGGAGAATAAAGAACTACATGCACAAATGAACAACTAGGTAAGCTAACAACCTTTAAAGCTACATGGAAAACCGCTAACCAAAGCACAACTGTATTGTACTGTGTCCCAAAATAGAAGAGTGAAGGTCATAAATTAAATCTATGAAGTGGAAAGTTCAAAACGGACAAGAGGAAGTATTTCTTCATGCAGTGCATAATGTAGATTTGGAACTCCTTACCACACAGCTTCGTGAATGCTAAAAATTTACATGAGATCAGAAAGTGATGAGACAAATGCTGAAGAATAAAATCTTTTAAGCACTTCTGAACACAAAGAATTCCCACAACAAAGGACTGTTGGAGGCTGGAAAAAATATTGCTTCTGCCATTTATATGATTCTTGCCAAGCCATTCCCTATTGAATGTGGTCACGATACTAGATTAGACAGATCACTTAAAGCTAGCATTGCTGTAAAGGTATTCAAGTATGAGTATGTGTTTAAAGGAGCTTTACTATGACTTTTTAAGATGTATTTTCTTCAGTTCGCAGACAACAAAGGTGTGATAACCAAAAAAGAAAAGCCACAGTGACCACAACCTGTGCTTCTTTTTGTTCTCTCTATACTAGAGTCAAACAGTAGCAGTAAAGATTTTAAAACTGAACGACATAGCGATCTTCCCAAGAGTTACATAAAACATTCACTGATGTACTGTTTTAACTTTCTCTTTTACTTCTCTTAACTTTAAAAAAGCATATGTTCACTGAGGAAGCATGTCATGCACAATTAAGAACTGAAGTGTTAAATGAAAATTCCAGAAAACACGAATGAAGAAGAAACAACTCTCACTATTTCCTCTGATACAACAGAAGTCTCTCCCAAAATCTCAACACGCATATATTGTCATATATTAGCATAAATAAAGTTTTTTATCTTTTCAAAAAAAGAAACCTAAGGTGCCATGTGAGGAAACAGGCCCTGTTCACTCCTATTAGAACAGTCTTCGTAAATGCAAAGACATACTTAACGCTGCTACTTTGCATCTCCCCCAAAGCCTAGTAAGCTATGTCCTACAAACATAATTAATAAAATACAGGTGACGTTTTCAGAAGCTTGACAAGTGTTTTGTTTCGATTCATGCTGACTACAACATTATTTTCCTAAAGAAGGAAGAATAGAAACTAATAAAAAAGTAGAAAAAATGTGATGGGAAAGATGGACAATAGTCTTTATCAACTGAAATAAGAAATGCAGCTTATACAGGTATTAAGCGCAGGAAAACAATATAAGAAACCTGAAGCCACACATTCCTTATTCTCATTCTTAATTCAACTTTAAAACATTTTTGTAGAACAGCATCTTTATTTAATATGGGCGGATAACAGTAATTTTGTATCCTGTCATATAGATAGAGACAGGTATTTCCCTATCTATAACAAAATAATTGAACCTGGCACTTTTGCCATGCAAGCTAAAAAAAGAAATCACAAGTTGGTGCCATAACTTTAGTGAGGTGATGATGGATGCAAGCCTTTGGCTCTGATGAACTGAGACCATACTTATATTTCAATTAATACTCTTTTCCAAGACTACCTTATCTATCCTGTTATTGGTTACAGCCAACATGAGTTCATGAGCAGGAAGTCCTCTTTAACTAACTTAATCTCCTTTTAAGACAAAGTTACCTTCCTACAGTTACTCCCCTGATCCAAGAAGGCAGCCAATGTAACCTTCTTGGATTTAAGCAAAGCTTTCAATACTGTGTTTCACAGTATCCTTCTAGACAAAATGTCCATTATACAGCTAGACAAAAATACAATGCAATGGGTAAAAAACTGGCTGATGAGTTGGGCTCAAAGGGTTGGTAAATACAGTTATATCAGGCTGGCAGTCAGTTCCACAGGGCTCCATACTGGGGCCAGTTTCCTTCAAGGTGCACACGAAGGCACATTAGGTAAGTTTGCAGATGACACTCCATTGGGAGGATCTTTTGATTCCATTAAGGTTAAAGAGGCCTTGCAGAGAGATCGTGATGAATTAGAGGGTTAGGAAATCATCAACTATATTAAATTTATCTTAATTCACATCCTAGCAAAGATGTTACTTACTATGATTGGCCGGGTATACCACATTTGTAATTCCTGCCATAAGGTACCCTGCTGTGCTGAGAAGAAACAGAGATCCTAAACAAGCTTTACTGTACTCTATCCATGCATCAATTTCACATTGCTGGACAGTATGTAGTAATAATCACCATTGTTTTTTCATGAATTTCTAAACTGATACAGAATTGTCATGATTTACCTGTGATTTCATCTCATAAAGTGTAGCATCCTCTGGAGTTAACTGAAGTGCTTCGTCCCACTTTTGAATAGCCTCCCGGTACCTGCAATTACAGCAATATTACTGTCTCACTGTAACATTACACTTAGAGAAGACTTAAATCTTAAGTATTTCTATTTTTAAAGCTGATGCTGTCTTATTTAAAAAGCCACGGCACCACATTAGTATTAATAGTTTTTGTAGTCATTTCCCTATAAAACATGTTTAATTGCTTTAAGGAACTGGGTATTTGTTGTGGAAAACAAACGGAGTGCTAAATACTACTGCACAACTGGCCTTAAGTGAATGTAAAGGTTAACACAGAAACATACGTCAAACTAAAACTGAAATTCTTGAATTGAATCCAGTTCCCCTCATCGTCAAAAATCATCCTCAGCCAGATATTAAAAAAATGGAATCTGGACTAAATATACCTTGCTACAGTCATCATTTAAAATTTCTTTCCATCATCAAAAGCTACTAAACACTGGAGTTACCCTCCTGCACTTCTGTATTTTGATAGGGAGTAAAATACAGAAGTCTGAGTAACTTCAATATATAGGGATAGGAAGTAAGTCAAAAATAAACAAGTATCCCAAAATAACTCTTATTTGAGAAGAGATACGGTTGTTCTGTAATGTTATCCTCCCCTGGAAAAATGAAGAAGTGCCTTTGCTGACAGGAAAAGGTCTTTATCTTGAACAAAGGGATGAAACTTGGACAACTACACACTGAGTTTCAAACCACACTGAAGAACTGTAACAGCATAATAAAACAGCTACTGGAGTGCAGTCTTCAATCCTTAAAGACAACCTCGTATTAATAACATCAATGCCACTGCTGTATGCCATAAGTTCTCTGAATCCTCTGTTTCAAAATCCACTTTTGCTACGGAACTGTGTAGGAACACTTGTTTTTCTATTAAATTCACTGTGAAGGTACAAAAGCTGTTACTGTAGATAAACACACTGCATTCTTAACATAGCATTGATAAAATTAATTTCCATACACACTTCATATACAGTATTTATCTTCCTTCACTTCCCACTCTTTCTCTTTCCCTTCTCCCCATTTTTAGGTGCTCTGGATTGCATCACATCAGACCAGATTTAAAGTTATGAACTGATTGGAAAAGCAACATAACTGAAGCTGAAGTCCTGGCAGCAATACAGGTACTACTCGTCTGCAAACAAGTAATTATGTCTAGTACTCAAGTTAAACTTGAGACAAAGTGTGTTTCAATACATTTTCCCATTTCCTCAACGTTTAACTACCAGCTGCGCAATTGTCGACAGTTCATTTCCTATGGACAGGTGTTCACACTAGACGAAACATCGCTACATTTTCTATATAAATCAGTAAAAGTATTAAGCTGTCTTTTAGTTATATAAACTACATTTTTAGTAGAAGACTATAATTTTGCCTAAGATCTCGCACAGGCACACTACAACAAAACCTTCATGAGCTTTGAGCTCAGTAAGGCGATGTTCTGGCCAGGCAGTGAGCGTGGCAAAAAAAAAATCAGAAACAGAAGATTTTAGAAACTTGAGCAAGCATGATGGAGTTGTAACTAATCAAAAGGAAGGAGGAACAACACTGACTTTCTGAAAATAGAAAGATGTAACTCCGAAGTTGCGTTTCAAGAACATGTATTTTTACTTCTATGGAGTACATCACTGCTCACTGACATGTCAGTCTGAATGAGACAAAATTCACAGCAACAACAGACTGCCTCTGAAGATAGTGCCAATACAGTCAAGCATTGCCCAAATACTGTTCTGCTGCCTATTTGTCAATGGTTTGCCACCAGAATAAAGATGGGCAAGGGAAAGGAGGTTATTCATTCACAAATCATAGAATCGTGGAATCATAGAATGGCCTGGGTTGAAAAGGACCACAGTGATCATTGAGTTTCAACCCCCCTGCTTTGTTCAGGGTCACCAACCAGCAAACCAGGCTGCCCAGAGCCACATCCAGCCTGGCCTTGAATGCCTCCAGGGATGGGGCATCCACAGCCTCCTTGGGCAACCTGTTCCAGTGCGTCACCACCCTCGGGGTGAAAAACTTCCTCCTAGTATCTCACCTAAACCTCCCCTGTCCCAGTTTAAAACCATTCCCCCTTGTCATATCACTATCCACCCTCATAAACAGCCATTCCCCCTCCTGTTTATAAGCTCCCTTCAAGTACTGGAAGGCCACAATGAGGTCTCCCCAGAGCCTTCTCTTCTCCAAGCTGAACAATCCCAGTTCCCTCAACCTTCCCTCACAGGAGAGGTGCTCCAGCCCTCTGATCATCTTAGTGGCCCTCCTCTGGACCCGCTCCAAGAGCTCCACGTCCTTCCGGTACTGTGGGCCCCAGGCCTGGATACAGTACTGCAGATGGGGCCTCACAAGAGCTGAGTAGAGGGGGCACAATCACCTCCCTCTCCTTGCTAGCCACTCCTCTGTTAATGTAGCCCAGAACGCAGTTGGCCTTCCAGGCTGCAAGCGCACACTGCTGGCTCATGTCCAGCAAAGATGTTGAACAATGTGTAAGCAATGTCTATGAACAGAGCAGTGATCCAAAAGTTGCTATCAACCACAAAAACAAGAGTGGAGACTAATTTGTCAGTAAAATACCTGTGCACACATGTGACCCATCTGAGAAAAATTAAGACACAACACCAGAACTGCTTTCCAAGCCCGAGGACACATCAGAAAATGACTGAAGAAGGAATATTTGCCTGCAGGTATATGGTGAACCATTTGCTCAAAAAAACTGCTTATAACTGTCTTCAAGTGGAGATAACCATACAGCTACAAAACACTGACCTTTTCAATTATGTACATTTTCCTAAGAAAAATGTATGACAAAATAGGACCATTTTATCCTTTATAAATACTCAGGAAAAACGCATTTCAGTTGTTTCAGGAAAAATAGGGATGCTGATCTGAAGAGAAACTGAGCTATGCTGCTTGCTCCAGTGATGAAAACTTTTGAAAAAAAGTCTTTTCTATATAGTTCTTTAATCAAATAATTTTCTGCCTCATTCTTCTGAAGGAGAGGTTTATATGCTACATTAAATATCAGATGTCCTACAGAAGAAAGTTGCATGGGGCTATAAAATATAGTTGTAAAGTCAGTGTTCCAGTAGAAGTTTTTTGAAAACCATAAACCTTGGCTGACATAAGAAATGAGGTAACACAAAGTAGTATTCCTAAATTTAAAAAGTAAAACCTGATCATTTTACTGCATGTCAGGAACTTGGAAGGAGACTTCTGTTTTTTAGAAACAGAACTTCAAAATAAACATACATATTCTGAGTTTAATTAACACAAATTTAATGAATATTCCATGTGTTATTCCCATTTGTTCTCAGAAAATAAGTAAGCTCACACACAAGTTGAGGTACCATATCATGGAACAAGCCAGTATGCATCAGCTGAGCTGCAGAAACTACCGTGTCATGGCTGATAGGAGCGAGCAAGACAATTATAGCTTAATGCTGCTCCATTCATCTTCATGCAGATCACAAGCATAACTGAATTCCTTGCGATGTGTCTGCTATGGCAGAAGAGCACACATATTCAGAACACATGCTGCAGCACAGATGATGTGCAGTAACGTATTCAAATCTTAAGACCTTAAAACAAAAAGAGAGATGAAACCTAGCGCTTAAAATAACTTGCATCAAAAATAGCTCGTATCAGAAACAAGAATGTGATTCAAAATCCCCAGTTCCATCCACTTGTGATGTTCTAAATGTTCTTTAGAAACCTCTGATGTTTAATCAGTGTGGGGTATTGTCCTGGGCACGGGTAGACTGAAGACATACTGGCTGGACAGCAGATTTGCAGAAGAAAGATCTGTGGGTCCTGGTGGCCAACAAACTGGCTATGAGCCAGCAATGTGCCCTCACAGCAAGGAAGTCAAACAGCACTGTGGGCTGCTTTAGCAACACCAGCTGAGGGAGGTGATGTTTCTCAGCTGTGGCAAGCCAAAGCTCTGGAATGCCAAGTCCAGTTCTGGGCTGCCAAGTAGAAAAGAATGTAGACAGACCTGAGCAAATCCAGCCACAAACAAGTTTAAGGTTTGGGAGCTCCTATCACACAAGGAGAGACTAAAAGAGCTGAGACTGTGCAGCCTGGAGAAGAGAAGGTTAAGGGGCATCTAAACATAACATAGAGATTCAAAAGTGGGAGGCAGGAGTAAAGAAGATGGAAACAAGATTCTTCTCATCGGTGTCCAGTGACAGAACAAGAGGAAATGGACACAAAGTGAAACACAGAGAAAAACAATTATAAACGGTGGCTGAATATGTGAACAAGCTGTTCACAGAGGTGGCAATGTCCACCACTGAAGATATCCAAAACCCAAATGGACAATATCCTGAAAAACCTGCTCTTGTTGACCATGCCTTGAGTTGGAACTGGAGGAGAAAAATGTTCTATTTTTTTTCAGTACTGTATGGTTCTGTATCATTAACAACCTCAGTGACACATGGTCTAAGAGGATGAATGACCATTTCAACTGAAAAAAAATTAGAATAAGAAAATTTAATGTTACAAAAAGAAACCTGAGCTATTTGTTTTTATATGGCTGGGACTGCTATAAGGCCTTATCTACCATAACAGTAAGAAGTCACAGAACATTAATAATTGGTATGCACTGAGCTTACAGAAAATCAAAGTAAGATTTCCAGCAGAAGTGAAACCCCAACCTATGTGTACATCTTAACTAAGCTTTTAAGCTCCAGTAATATAAAGCTTGTTTAAGAAAAGACTCATATTTTGAGGCTTTCAGTTATTATTTATGGGAGTACTAAGATATAGCATACTGAAGTTTATCTACAGTTATTTCAATCAAATAGCATATATCACTACAAAGGAAAAAAAAACAGCGATTTTAAACAGAACACAGACATTACTTTCTTCACTGAAATGCCAAAGAAAGATTACTGAAAACTGGATACATTGCGAACGATTCCAGACACAAGACTTGATGGATCTTGCCCATTTTCTTTTTAACAAGATACGAAATTCCACAGCTCTCCTGAAGCACTAAAACTTCTCTCTTCTGATACACTGCTGACCATCTGGGAGCTATGCAGACTTGGCAGATTTCTGTACAGCTTGCTGAAGTTACAAACTTATCTCATGATTACACTTCACTTTCTCAACACCACTTCTGGGAAAACAGGATCTCTTGAACTCCTGAACAAAATGATTATACCAAATCTGTCCTTTCATAAAAACATATTTAGTTGGAAGCTTCTGGATAAACAAACAAGCAGCAAAAAGCAGCACTTGATACAAAATTACCTATAAGAGATCACACAGGATCTAGAGTCCCATGGACAGGCTTGCCACGGCGCTTGGCATGAATTGAGACAGGACACATGCAGAATAACATTGAAAATGTCTGAAGATATACTGCAGGAAAAGACACATCAGTGATGTGCCGTGTCAGCAGAAAAAACAAGAGGGAATAACTCCTTGGAATTCTTAGGGACTGGGAGGGACTCCTGCAATCAGACGTTTCAGAAGGATGAGGACAAACATGGTTATAGGCAAGAGGAAAACAAGATCTCAAAAAAAGAACATGGCTCCTTGTCAGGTACTTTGACCACATCACAGAGGATGAAGGTGATTGGTCTGCGGCCATTAAAAACACCAGCAATTTTAATCTAGTGCTTGGCAAAATTCAACAGACTTTGGTGGAAGCCAGAGGAAAAGAACACCAGTCAGTAACTATACAGAGTACACAGAACAGAAAAGGGAGGGAAAGGTAAAGCAAAAAAAGCAGCTGACCATAGGAATACACTTCCAAGCTAGGTGATGATGCAGCACTGCATGGTGGAAATGAAGACTCACAGAACAAATGAAGAAGGAACCTCACAAGTAAACTTCACAAAATTATTATTATGTGCTTAATTTTTTTCTTTTTAATTGCAGATAATTCTACACCAACAAATTGCTGCTCTACAGAGTAACTTTTTTATGGTAAATAATGTGTCCTGTATTACCTGTGATTGTCAAAGCAGTAAGCTAAAACTGCCTGCTTTACTACCTGATGGAGCTTCTAGTAATTTTTTTGTTGATTTAGCAGGTTTATCTCAGTATGGTCACACTAATTACCACAGGTAAAGGATGTATGTGACACCTTCAGTGGCAACTGACCACATGTAAGACTTTACCACACAGTAAACAACAGATAAGTGTGAAGAGGTTTGCTGTAACTGCCATTAAAGTAAGTAAATTGCACTGAACTTAACACTGGAGAAAACAGCGTGCACACTGCTGATGCCCGTAATTTTAACGCATAACTGTTCTCAGAGTTCATACTCCTGCACATGTTAGACCCCCTGGTCCAACCCCCACACGGTCCCAATAGTGAAAAAAGTCAGACTCATACACACAATTAAATAACTGCACAAATACTTCAAAGAGATGCATCTCTCAAGAACTTCCAATGGAGGCCAAATGTGAAACGTCATTTCGCCAAAAACAATTACCATCCATCACCACACTCAAAATGAGGTTTTCAATGTGAGCTCAATCTCAATTTCTTAAGTTGTACTTCATCCACACACAAACCTATGGACACTCCTTATTTCCTGTATTAGGCAACTAAAACTATTTCTGACAAAGAAAACCTATTAAAACCAATACTGGAGACAGGTATTCCTGTAGCTAATACCCAGAAGTGGGAATCATATAACCAAGATTCTGGTATCATCCCTGATAGACACCCTCACTCATGTAGGAATATTTTATTTCCTCATGTACAATATGAAAAAGCAGTCTTTCATGAATGATCAGAAATCATTAATTACTAACATGATTATTTTAATGTTTTGAGGCACAGGAATGAAACAAATGGCAGACAATTATTTCAATAATAAATGACAGGAGTTAAAGCAACAAACTGAAAGCACTAGATAATAATGGAGGTAATCACTGTCTACACTCGACAATCTGTCATACAATGTCTTTCACATTTTATATTTAAGTGTGAGGGCCCTGCTTCCTTTACCACATTTTATACCTCTCTTGAAAATCTGGCAAATGGTTGTTTCACAATCAAACCCACTCAAATATTATGCTGTTAAGAAGGCAAGCTAATTTGCAACACAAATGCAACGTATCCAGCAGCTGGTCAATTCTCTACTCACTAAATGTGTAACTACTACTATCAGTATGAAGAATTACACAGAGCTTTGTCCTCAATGAAGCCTTTGGCAAGTACGTATGTCTTTTCTGTCTAGATGATTCTGTGACTTTACTGGCGACAGCTCTGCAGGAAGCCAAAATAAACAATGATAAATGGGAGCAGAAATTAGGTTGACACATGGAAATTCCAATTAAGAACAGGAATACAATGCAATACAACACCTGCTATCTCATAATTATTTAAGTTATAATAGGCCACAGTAACCTTGCAAGTTTTGTAGTAGAAGGAATTGCACAGCTAACATAAAACCAATTAACTAGTTTAGTAACCTTAAACAAAAACTGCAAATTAACACAAGTATCAGAACTTGAAATAGTTATAATACTTCTAAATATTTTAATATACCAGGTAATGAAGCAACGTATTTTATTGCTAGACTGAAATCTTACATACAGAGCTTCAGTTCCTCAAAACAGCTTCAACAGCACTTCCTTTGAAAGCAACAGGAAGAAAAATGTAGAAGAAAAACCGCTGTGCTATGTTTAAAGTAATAGTTGTATTCTGGGCTTAATTGTGAATTATTTGTTCAGATTATCTTTTAGAAACATAGCAGTAGATCTAGAATGATTGATGCTTTCTGTTTGGTTCTTAGTTCAGCAGGCATTTAATTTTCCTAACCTTTCAAATACTTCTCTACAAATAACAGACAGCTCTATCTTCCACTCATCACATTACGGTCCTACTGGCTCTTACAAATTAATCATCAGAAGTAGGACAAAGTCAAATGCTGTTCACAGCACCAAAAAAAACCCTCACCAAAAAAAACAAAAACAAAAAAAACCCCTACAACAACAACCCCCCCCACACACACAAAAAAAAAACCTAAGGTAAACAAAATAACAGCGTTTCTCTACCTTTCTCCTAAATGACTAATTGCCAAATCAGTGTGCTTGAGGATGAGATACCACCCCTCACTACAAGAAAGATACTGAAGCTGTGGAGTGAATCCAAAAGGCAATGAAATTCGTGAAGGATCTGGAGCACAAGTCTTAACAGGAAGCAGCTGAGGGAACCAAGACTGTTTAGTTTGGAGGAGGCTCAGGAGAGACCTTATCACGCTCTACAACGATCTGAAAGGAGACTGTAGCGATAGAGGGGAGGGGTGGGTCAGTCTCGTCTTGCAGGTAGCTAGTGATAGCACAAGATGAAATGGTCTTAACTTGCACCAGAGGTGATTCAGATTGAATATTAGGAAATATTTCTTCTAAGAAAAAGTGGTCAGGCACTGGCATGGGCTGCCCAGGGAGGTGGTGGAGTCACTGTGACTGGTGGTGTTCCAGAAAAGAGTAGATGTGACACTGAGTGACGTGGTTAGTGGGCATGGTGGTGATAGGTTGATGGTTGGACCAGGTATCTTAGAGGTCTTTTCCATCTTTAACGATTCTATGAATATAGAGTGCAGATACACAAAAAGCAACAGTCTTTAGTCTGTTCCCATTCTGTAATGGGTAGATGCATTTCATCTAGATGATATGCTCTCATTATTTTGGTACGATTTGTACCAAATAATGTAATTCCCCTTATTTTCTTTCCTTCTGTTTCTTCTGGTCTCTCTACATTTGTTGATATCAGTATTACAGAATAACATCTCCAGAAGCTACATACAAAGCAGACACAAGTGGATTCAGATAGGTGAAATATGTAATTCTCCATGGCATTTTGAGATTTATAGAGGGCAATTATAATCTGATTCATGAAAGTATCTGTAAATTAAGTAGGCAGATACCCTTTAACTCTCCCAGTATAAATGAAATTATTATAAAGTATTGATATAAAATGACTATAAAATCTCAGTACAGATAATAGCAAGTAAAAAATGCCAATTACCTGAAGTAAGTGAAATATTATTTTGCAGTAGTCAGTACACGTAGAGGGACATAACATACACAAAGATAGATTGTATGTGGGCTGGAGCTATTACCACTCCAAATCAAAGGAATGCATCAGATACTTTCACATCTCACGATGACCTGCAAATTTACACAAACATATAAATTTAAAACAAAAGTGGCAAGCAGAGTGGGGACTCTCATTACCAGAACCTTAGCTACCAAAAATGGTGAGTCTAAAACTCATTAGGCAAAAATGTTCTGTGAAGCAGAGAGAAGAGGCAAGTGTAAGTTGTGCTCCCATTCCCACAAGAGAATGGAAGTAATTTAAAATGCAGTATATTTCTATGGATAAGCAGCCTCACAAGAAGCTACAGATTCAGATTCATGACTTTTTTTGGCAGTGTAATTTTGCACACACATAATAGTGCCTTTTGAGAGAACAGTAGCAAGAAACGTCTGAACTATCTCCTTCCATTTTTCTCCTAGCACAACATGAGAAGAAAAATAAATTACTAAAGATTCAACAAAAGATTAATATTTCATGTGTTTTTACCTACATTGGTTACTGGTAGAAATAATTAAACCATTTAGACCACAGTAGCTTAGCCAAACTTCTAAAATAATCTCTGTCCTCATTTTGACTCAAATTCCATTCCCCACACCTAGAGGTGAACACATACAAAAGGAATATCTGGAGCTCTGGAATGATTCCCTGCCAATTAAACTACCCACAGATTTACAGTGTAACTTCAGACAGGGACATGACAGCAGACATGAATTTGCTTAGATCATCTACATAACTAGCTGAAACGTCTCTTTTCTTGTGAAGAAAAAAAATGAAGCAAGCAAAGCTTGATAGCTTCAGCCTTGTATCTGGAGAAAGCACATCCTAATCACACTTTTATATTCCTTACAACTCAATATCTTTAAGTATTAGATTGATGTCAGTGATTAGATGAACATAATTAAGTCTGAATAGAAAATGCTTTACCTCTCTACAAATCTATTTCATTTGTTTAATAAAAACTACCATCTACAAACTCAACATGTGAGTGAATTCACTTCAGAATTACAAATATACTCACCCTGTTTCGGTGTGTTCTCTTTCAAGTTTTGCTCAGTATTCAAAATTCCAACCTCCCAGTTTCAATAAACAACCATAAAACTTAGGTACTTCTATTGGGTTTAAGTGGTAAAGCTTTGGTGGTGGGAGACTGCAAGCGTGGCCTCTGTGAGCAGAGCCCAGCACTGCCCCACATCAGAGCAGAGCCAGCTCTGCTATTCCAAAGGGGACCCACTGCTGCCAGAGCTGAGCCATGAGCCACACTGGGTGTACTCTGGGAGAGCAGAAAAACTGCTGTGCAACAGCAGCTGGGACAGAGGAGTGAGAAAATGAGAGAGAAGCAGCTCTGCGGTCACCAAGGTCAGTGCAGGAGGTGCTCTAGGTGCAAAAGACATGCAACATTTCAAATGAAATGCCCAGGAAAACCAGTTGCATCAGTAATGCCAGGGAAAGCTGATCTTCTAACAATCAGAACAGTTCCATTGTCAAACAACTTCAGACAATTAAAAACACCTACGTCAACACCCATAGATTCATTGAGGTAAGTTTATCATCATCATCACAAAAGGTAATTGCCAGAAAAATAAATGGTTGTATTAAAGCCTCCAGACAAATACAAATTCCTACAGAGAAACGTACGTAGCAGAACACCCTCCAATAAATTCATGCTATTTAACATACTTAATAGATGTCCTCTATTTTTAACAGTAAAATAGGAACGAGAAACTAGCTGACTACAAACCATCATTCATTGCCAACATCCCCCCCAGATTCCCCAAAGAATGTTGTTTAAAAAAAAAGTCTAAATCCATGAACTCTATTATGTCTGAAGCTGTTATTTTTTTGCGGAAGAAACAAAAAGATTAACCCATGGTCCACAACATTAGCTGTTTATTATCAGCTGGCAGGTCAAAGACAAACAATGTGTTCTAAGACCTGCCATTTATTTGCTGAAGTCATTAAAGTTCCAGAAATCGGCATGAAAACACATCCAGTGCACACTAAGAATGGTAGGATTCAAAGAAATCATCAGTTTGAAATAGCTTTGAAAGAGCAAGCTTTGGTTTCTCATGGACAGATTTCTATGATTGTTACAGGGCACCAACTACAGGCAGACAGAAAACAAAGGAGCAGAATAACATATATGTGATTCTTCATTTGAGACTGGGACAGATGCACTGATCAGGCACCTTCAGCAGTTTGTGGATCATGCTAAGCTAAGGGATACAACTGACACACTGGAGGGGATGCCACCCAGGCTATCTTGAAAGGCATGAGAGGTGGACCCATGCAAACTGCATAAAGTTCAACAAGGCCACATGTAAGGTTGTGCCACCTGGGTCCAGGTACTCCCAACATACATACAGGATGCGCAATGAGTGGATAGAGAGAAGCTCTGGGAGGTTGTGGTGAATGAAAAATTCAACAAGAGCCAACAATGTACACTTGCAGCACAGAAAGTGAATTATATCTTGGCCTGCATTAAAAAAAAGGTGACCAGAAAGGGTGACGGAAGAGATGTTCCCCCTCGACTTCGCTCCCATGAGGTCCCACTTGCTGTAATGTGCCCAGGTCTGGAGACCCCAGCACAAGGAGGACATGGTCCTGCTGGGACACATCCGGAACAGGCAGGTGGACCACTTTTCCTGTGAAGACAATCTGAGGGATCTAGGTTTGTTCAGCCTGAAGAAGAGAAGGCACCAGGGAGACCTCACTGCAGCCTTTCAGTAGTACCTAAAGGATACCTACAGGAAAGATGGGGACTTTTTATCAGGCAGTGTAGTGATTCATCAAGGGAGTAAAGGCTTTAAATTAAAAGAGTGCAATTGTAGATTAAACATTCAGAACAAATTCTTCACTTGGAGGGCAGTGAGGCACTGGCACAGGCTGCCCAGAGAAGATGTGAGTGCCCCATCCCTGGAGGTGCTCAAGGCCAGGCTTGATAGGGCCAGAGTTAACCTTTGTTTTTCAGAAATAACTGAAACATTAAATGCAAATCAGTAAGAACATAAACCCAATAATGTCTATTTGTAAAAAATAATTCAGATAAGCATTTTCTGCAGTCCTTCAGGGTTAAATGAGAAGAACTCTATCTCCACCTACTGGAAAACTAAAAAAATGTTTATTAAAAAAAAAGAAGATTGCAAAGTTATCTATATGAACGTGCAATTCAACTACATGAAAGATACTAGCATCACAGAAGTACTCCTCTCCTTACTGTCAACCTTCAAAGCATCTTACGTTACAGGATTTTTCATTCCATTTAGTCCCACCTGAGCTCTTAACTTTGAATCTTCCATTATTTTATCTCACCTGAATCTTAACCTTGTGTTCACATGCAAAGGTTTGTGGTCAACATAAATTGCTTTTAAAAATAAACATAAAAGCATTTAAAAATACACATATGCATACAACAATCAACAACAACAACAAAAAAAACACTTCTTTTTTTAAAGGAAAAAAAAAAGATATTCCAGTGCATGGGGACACATCCATGCTAGTATCTCAGTTTGGACGATATGCGAGCATTCTAAGTTTCACATAAACAAAAATAATCTCTCTAAAATAGTCTCCATGTTTTTCAGCTACAGAGTATTCTGTTCCTCAAAAGTCTGTATGCATATGCCTGGTTTTTGCTGAATCTCTCCTTCTCAGAAATGCAAAGAGCAGACAATTGTGGTTCTTCTATACAGACTGGAAGGAGCAGTCCTTGAGAGCAGCTCTGCAGAGAAGGACCTGAGGGTCCTGATGGATGACAAACTTAACATGAGCCAGCAGTGTGCTCTTGCAGCTCGGAAAGCAAATGGTATCCTGGGCTCCATCATGAGAGGGGTGGCCAGCAGGGACAGGGAGCTGATTGTCCCTCTCTACTCTGCTCTTGTGAGGCCCCATCTGGAGTACTGTGCCCAGGTATAGAGCCCCCAGTACAAGAAAGACAGAGCGCTGTTGGAGAGGGTCAAGAGAAGGGCCACAGAGATGGTCAGGGGGCTGGAGCACCTCCCCTACGAGGACAGGCTGAGGGAGCTGGGCTTATTCAGCCTGGAGAAGACCTCATTGCAGCCTTCAGTACCTGAAGGGAGCCTATAAACAGGAAGGGAGTAAACTCTTTGAAAGGGTAGATAACAGCAGGACGAGGGAAAACGGTTTTAAGTTGAAAGAGGGAAGATTTATGTTGGATGTTAGGGGGAAGTTCTTTACCAGGAGAGTGGTGAGGTGCTGGAACGGGCTGCCCAGAAAGGTTGTGGATGCCCTGTCCCTGGAGGCGTTCAAGGCCAGGTTGGATGAGGCCCTGGGCTACCTGGTCCAGTAAATGGGGAGGTTGGTGGCCCTGCCTGGCAGGGGGGTTGGAGATTCATGATCCTTGAGGTCCCTTCCAACCCAGGCCCTTCTGTGATTCTGTGTGATTCTAAGATTCTTCCACTTATCTCTTTTCTTTCTGTTCCGACAGATCACTGCCTACTGATCATAACTGTCTACCTACCAATCTTCTAGAATAGTCCTCCACAATGTACTAGACCATGGGTGCCCAACATTTTGGCTTGTCTGGGCTGCACTGAGTGAAGAGGAATCATCTTGGCCTCAAGAAGGTTGCTCAAAAAGTAATGCCTACTATGTATTTCCATGTAAACTACAACAGATACTAAGAGCACAATAACATGGTTTGATTGAGCAAATTCTCACCTTTGCTTCATTCACACTTCATTAGCCTCAGCAGTCACATTCCTGCCACATCCAGTAAAGGATGGAGATTCTCCTTTGCCCTCCTCTCACTGTTAATATATTTGTAAAAAAAAAAAAAGAAAGAAAAAGAAAAATTGTTCTCTTTTATTATAGTGGTCAGGTTGAATTCAAGTTGGGCTTTTGCCTAATTTTCTCCCTACATATCCTTGCCATTTCTTTGTACTCTCCTTGAGTTGCCCGTCCCCTCTTCCACAGGAGGCAGACTCTCTGTTTCTCCTGGACCCTCAGGAAAAGTTCCCTGTTCATCCATATCAGTCTTCTTCCCCGCTAGCTCATCCTGTGGCACAGGGACATAGCCTGCTCCTGCCCCTTTAAGACTTCCTTCCTGATGAGCACCCAACCTTCCTGGGCCCCTTCAGGACTGAATCCCAAGGGACCCTCCCTATCAGTGTCCTGAACAGTTCTTCCCCCGAAGTCCAAGGCAGCAGCTGTGCTGCCTCCCTCCTGACTTCACCAAGAAATCAAGGACTCTGCCATTTTGTGGTCACTTTGCCCAACACAGCTCCCAGCCTCCACATCTCCTACCAGTTCTTTCCTGTTAGTGAGCAGCAGGTCTAACAGGGCACCTCCCCTGGTGGACTCCCTTACAGCTGCGTCAGGAATTTATCTTCCACACATTTC
Source organism: Gallus gallus (assembly GCF_016699485.2). Taxonomy (NCBI): domain Eukaryota; kingdom Metazoa; phylum Chordata; class Aves; order Galliformes; family Phasianidae; genus Gallus; species Gallus gallus. The sequence continues at coordinate 13,418,976 of NC_052572.1, forward strand.
ACATTCTAAAAAAACCTCCCTGTCTGCTTCTTCTGTGCTGTACTGTACTTCCAGTATATATCAGGGAAGTTGAATTTGCCCTTGAAAACAAGGGCTGGCAATTGTACAACTGCCAGCTGTTCATAGAACGTCCCATCTGCTTCTTCATTCTGGTTAGGCAGTCTATAACAGATGCCCCACCACAACGTGCACCTTGTTGGCCTGCTCCCTGATCCTTATCCATAGAGATTCAACCTTACCATATCCAGCCCCAAGTTCTCACCATAGAGTCACACCTTCACCCCTCCTTCCTTGTCTATCCCTTATGAAGTACTTACAGCCATCCACTGAAGCACTCCAGTCATGGGAGCGATCCCACCATGTTTCAGGAATGGCAACTAAGTCATGGTTTGCCAGTTGCACAATGGCTTCCAGCTCCTCCTGATTGCTGCCCATGCTGACTGCACTGGTGTAGATGCACTTCAGCTGAGCCCCTTGCCTCACTCCCATCACTCTCATAGTTACCCTAGGACCACCTCTGGTGAGCCTGGTTTTAACCCCTTCCCCCTTCACACCTAGTTTAAAAAGCCCCGTCAGTGTGCTCTGCCAGCTCCTGGGCTAAGATCCCTTTCCCCCTTTGAGACAGGTGAGACCCATCTGCAGTCATCAGGTCAGGTGCAGAATAAACTGCCCCATGGTCAAAAAAAAAAAAAAAAAAAAAAAATTCCTGCAACTGCACCAGCCTCTCAGCCACATATTTATGAGATGGGTTTTCTTGCTCCTCTCAGTATCCCTCGCTGCCACTGAAGGGATAGAGGAAAACACCACCTCTGCTCCTGCTCCATCATATAACGTCTCCACTGCCCTGAATTCCCTTTTGATAGCTGGCAGGATTCACTCAGCGACTTCATCACTGCCAGCCTGAAATATCAGTAAGGGACAATAATCAGAGGGGCGAACTGGTCTATGGAGTCTCCCAGTAACGTCCCTGACCCAGGCTCCAGAGAGGCAGCACACTTCTGTATGTCTTCTGGGTGACACAGAGGAGCCCTCTGCTCCTCTCAGAAGAGGGTCACCTATGACAATTACCCTTCTTTTGTTTTGGCAGAGGCACACAGACAATCACCTCACCGTAGACAACCTTTTGGGTGGACATACCACTGCATCCTCCTCATCTCTCCCTCAAGTTCCAGAGCCTCAAACATATTACACAGGGGCACCTGGAGAATCAAGGTAGGTAGGGACAGTTTGCCTGTGATGCCACGCTGGGACCTGTCCTCACTCCTCCTCATTTCTTAGGTCCCATCCCTCCGCCCAACAGTGGCAAGGCAGGAGGTTCACCACTGTCTGGGGGTTATTACCCCTGAGCCTTTCTCCCAGCTATGACTGGGAGTTACTCCAGCAGTCTATCTCCTGCTTGCACTCCCTGATGCTTCTTAACCTCTTCACCTCCTCCATGAGCTCTGCCACACACTGAGCAGATCATCCATCTGTTCACACCTCATGCAGCTGGTAGCCCTGCTACACTTCACTGGTAGCAACAGGCTCAGGCAGCCCTTGCAGCCAGACACCTGAACACCCACATTTTTGAGAAGGCCCAAAAATACGTAGATCAGGAACTGTTCTCCTCAACATCCTATCTTCTGTATCTTCTCCAGACTTTTAGCAAGTCTACTCCACATGCATTACACCAGGTATAGACAAGTGCTTCCCAAGCAGCTGTCATAAAAGCTCAAACTTGTGTTGCTGGTGACAGCTTCCTTCTACCATTCCCTTGTACCACTGTTGAGTTTTCCAAAGGCAAAGAGTAGGCTGTACAATTTTTTTCTCACTACGTGTTACTCCTTGCCCCCAAAGAAGACTCGCTTTACAAGCACAAGTCAGTCAGTTCGATCTCAGACAGAAACACGCTGGGGAAGTAACACCATCACTGCTGTGATTACCCTTTACCAGAAGCTACCTGGCCCACCCAGGCTTAGAAGCAGTAAGCGCTATTCCATACAAGTGATACTGGATCCACTTGTAAAGCTCATCACATTAGAATCATAGAGTAACTTGAGTTGGAAGGAACCCATAAGGATCAGTGGGTTCAACTTCTGGCTCCACAGAGAAGCACCCAAAAATCAGAACAAACTTTTGAGCTCTGTCCAGGCACTTCTGAACTCTGGCAAGCTCAGTGCCACAACCACTTCCCTGGGGAGGCTGTTTCAGTGTCTGACCACACTATCGGTGAAGAACCTTCTCCCGAATCCAACCAGAACCTCCCCTGTTGCAGCTTCATGCTGTTGATTAATATACTAATTTTACTGTGCAGTGTAGTCTCCTTTCAATAAGAAATAAACATACTACTTTCCACTCTTTTTTAAATTTAGTCCCTGCTTTTTTATCAAATCTGTTTCCCCTCAGGATGCCCTCCTTCCCTTCATCTCACAAGAAACATCAGCTAAGATACCACCCTGGTTTCCCACTAGCTTCCAGTATTTTCTTTCTATTATCTAACAACTGAATCACTACCATTCCTTCACATGAATGCTGCACCATCTAGCTCAAATGTTTAACTGTTATTATGCTTCTCTATTTCAGGAAACCATCTGCACTAAGTTATTCATTCTCATACAAGTCTTCTTAAATTGTACAAAATGTTTATTAAGAAAAAAAAATATACCAATATACCATGCAAGTCTAACAGAACAACCACTTGCCACCAGACAGAATAAACATAACTTCACAAACTGCTTCCTTGTAATGGTATGTCAACTATTCCACCTTTTTAAGTAATAAAAGCCTCCCACTGAGAGCTCAGCTTTAAATCTATATGAAATCTTTATTAAAAAGAAGTCTGCTTGAAAGTCATGTACACCAATACCACACTGCTGTAATTGCCTAAACTCCACAGAACATGATAAAGTAAGTGATGGTGGTAATGCCCCTTCAAGCATAAACATTACAGTCATAAGTACAGAACTTCTGCTGAGCCTCAGATATAAGCGTTAGCACAAAAGACAGTGAAAAGTCTTCTGAAAACTAGCATTTTAATTACTTGTTTCTCATTCTCATAAACCACTTTGCTTTTCTCGGTGGTTCTCATAAGCTCTCTGACAAGATACAGTTCTCACTAAACTCACAAATAAAACCACAGGTTGCTAGTCACGAATGGACCAAGTTTTCATACTGTTCTCTAACAAACATTAAAATGAAAGTTTCAGGACAAAACTAAACCCCTCAGACTGATGAGCAGTACCAAGAATTACCTGCTTCTAAGCTGTTCTCTTTGAATGCCTCAGTCATCCTTTTTCAGACTGACAGGTATAGCTTAACAGATGGCAAGTTTACACTGACTTACTATGGAATTACTTCTGTCAGGAAAATAACATCACTGCTGATCGGGAACAATGAATAAAGCACAGACATTCATACAACTACAGTAAGAATTTTTTTTTCTCTTCTAGAGAAGATCCAAGCAAACTGTGGAGTTTTGAAACACAATTTATAGTGTCTCATCCTGCTTCTGCTCATCCCCTACTCCAAAGTTGCTTTCTGCTTGAAGCATATCAGGAACAGTTTATGAAACACTCTTCCAAAAAAATCCTGCTTTGAGTCCTGAGTGAGCCCTACTATCAGGAAACACGCAGATTGGCTACTTGAACCTGATCTGCCAAAAGAATTAGACAAATTACAGCACATTAGTTGCTGTGCACCATTTCCCTAGCCACCATGTATGTATAAACACGCTTACTCTTCCTAACATTAAAGTGAGATTACAATGCATTTACCTGACAGGGCAGAGCTCCCTGAGCAGCTGGAGCATTATTTACAGTATGGCTTACCTCACAATACTTTATTTACCCTCTGAAATTTCGGATGCAATCAGTTTTTCATCTCCCTCCATCACTTCTTGTTAAGCAAGCACACTGACATGAGACTCAAATACAGACTTCACAGCAGCCAAGGTCAACACCAAAAAACAAAAACAAACGTACTCAACATCAGGCCACAGGTGCAAAAAAAAACAACGCAAGTGATCAATGTATTTTTCAAACAGGAGAAGCATGAATGCAGCAATTAATATCTAGTCCTTAGGAAAAGGATTAAAATAACACCTAGCACTTACTCAAAGAAAGACTAAGATAACATCAGTACCTCCTATTTTCAGCCAAACTTGCCCCCTCATCCTTCAGCCGTTTGCTCTTCTTTACGCAGTCTTCAAGGAGAACTTCCTTCCTTCTCTTCGAGGCGTGCACCCAGTCCTCATCTTCATCACCACCCGGACCCTTCTCGTCCGCCGCCTCTGCTTCAAACTGCTGGGAAGTGGCTCTCGAGACCTTCTCGCCGATCTTTCTCTTCCAGCCAAAGGAAGCCATTGGGAGAACTAGAGAAAAACAGATTTCAGCAATTAGATGAGCTAGGTTTAAGGCGTGCATCAAAACAAACACAGCTTGGACAACTTGACCCTCAGAGCAGTAACGTGAAGCGGAATGCCCTTCATCCATACAGACCCTTGCCCAGCAGCTTCAAGGCAAGCGTTAGCGAGGCGCTCTGCACCGAAGACAGGCGAAAGCAGCAAGCGAGGCACGCCCCAGGCCCAGCCGCTGGCGCGGAGCACTACGCCGAGCTCCCCGCGGAGCCGCAGGCCCACGGCCCGGACACGGCCCGAGCGCCGCCCGACGCGCGGCAGAGAGGCCCGACCTGCAGACACAGCCCGCTACCTGCGGCCCCGCGTCGCCGCGCAGCCCGAGAAACCTCTGACCCGCCGGGAAGCGGAAGGGCGGAGCAGCACCGGCTCCGCTGCGGGCGGAGAGCGACGGGGAACGACAAGTGCCGCGTCCGGCCGCGGGGCGTGGCGGAGGCGTAGCGGCGGGTTCCGTGCCCCCAACAGCGGCAGCGGCGAGTGGCGGTGCCGCGGCCGTCCGCTCAGCTGCGGGGCGCCGCGCGGTACAGAGCGGTCGAAAGATCGTGGGGTCACGTCAGCCCGCGGCACGGCAGGGGGGGCCGGGCCGAACGCGGGCGGTGAGGCGCAGCTGCTATGGCGCTGCTCCTTCCAGCAACCCTGCTACCGTCCCGTCCCCTCCCAGCCATAGAATGAGACAGCCCCTCTGCAGTGACAGTACGTAACACCAGGAGACAGCACACACCTCCAAACGGGATGGTTAAGTACTTTGTTTTTACTTTAAGCTTCTGGAAGTTTAAAAAGTCAACACAGTTATAAACAAGCATTTTTGCATTCATTACTTGGTCAGAAAAATCAACGTAGGAAGTAGGCACATCTTTATTAAAGAACAGGACTTCAAACCTTACAATGGTAATCAACTGGTAAAATAACATTTCCCATTTCGTAGTGAACACTGATAATGAGACAAACAGGACAAACCTGACATTTGCTTCAGTGCTTTTAGCATTACACACCCAAATTATACTTTTCTTTTTAATTCATTACCTACTGAGCTCAGAGATAACCAGGTTTATCCATGCTTCGGTAAAGTCAGAACACACAGGAAAAATAACTCAGCACACTCCAGCTGCATGTGCTTTGCTGTACAGAGGAACACACCCGACTAATCTGTACATTCGCATCAATTACATCCTTACACTCCTGGCATTTTTCTCAATAAAGTTCAGTCTCACAGCCTGATAGGATGCTAAAAAAAAAAAGGTCTTCAAGCTCAGTAGGAACATCTGAAGAAAGCAGTTTCAAAATAAAGATCTACAAAGCATAAGAAAGTGACGTGACAGACAACTGCACGGGATTCAAATAGGGTATCAGTCCCTTCCTCCCTCCCCAAACCTGTATTAGAAAAAAAACCTCCATTCTATCACAAAACCTTTGGCCATCAAAACTGTTGCATCATACCCACAAAATTCACCTCATTCAGACAAGAAGACAAAGTAAAAACTGTGGCGGCCTTAAAGCACAGGAGGGCCAAAAGAAGTGTATAAAAATTAAAAGCTGTTTGCACCTTTACGCCTTGCACTGGTGATCAGCATTACAAATTTACAAACAGGAGCAGATACCATTTGTACATATTTACTTAAACATATGCAAGAGACAGTTTCAGTGATCCCAAACCAATTCCAGATGAGGAATTACTGCAATAAAAAAATCTGTGCGTTTGTTATATTTGTACAAGTGCAATACTTAAGTTTCAAAATAAAAGGATAACAAAATGAGCACACCTATTTATTCAGAACATCAGAACCTTTCCTTACATGGCTGAAGAACGGACTTAAAAGTATGACTGATAGCTGGTCCCACGTACTGCCATCTCAATCTCAATAGTTTAAATGCAAAGTTTTATCTGAGAATCCTCCCGCTCTGCGCTGCAGTAATATAACCTTGCGTTACAGGGACCGTGCGAGACACTACTTGAGGACAAAAAACAAGACAGGCCACACAGTTGCCCAGTTGAGAAGAGCTACAGCAGTTCTGAGGCTTAAGTATATGTAAATTTTTTCAAATTTGTAACAAAGGAATTTCTGGACTGAAGCCAATTGAACTGCATCAGACTGTTCTTGTCATCTGTAGTTAGCAGTGTGTCAAGGATGGAATCTTAGACCCATCATTGGCAAGAAGTCCCATCCATTCCAACAAAGTCCAAGTTTCACTGTTTATATTAATGCCTTGATTTCCAGTTTCTAAATGGGAGAACAATCTTTCAAACTAAGCCATGAAGTCTATTCTGAAAAGAAAAATCCCCAATGAAGAAATAAAAATGTTTTATGGCAATTTACTGATTAATATTTACATCCATTAGTGCTAGATGAAAACGGAACTGTGGGTATGTACATCCAATTTACAACATATTTAACATTTTTGAGCAAATATATCTGATTCAGCATTTAAGGTCATTTTCTTAAACATTTCTTCTGCAGTTATGGTTTCTGTGTTATCCATAACTGCGACCTACATTTCAAGATTTCCTAACTATTAACACTTTAGCTGACAATTTCAGCTTTAAATACTCAATTGAAAAACTGCACTATTAATTTCTACAATTTAAATGCAAAAATTTGTGTAAGGGTAGCCCGGAAAAACTTAGCCTATAGACATATTTCAACTGCAATTGAATTCTATACAGCATATAGTAAGTTAACATGTGATGTAAGCAGACATATCTAAGTATTAACTTCTTTTTTTAAAAAAGGTGTGTCAATTTCAGATTGTGGAATAACATGCAACAACCCCTAGGCTGTGCTCTTAACTACATGCATATACTTCTAAGGATTCTCAGTCTGCAGGAGCTGTGCTGCTACTACGCTATGGTATGAGCTAGCAAACCTGCCCAGATCAGGAGCTTGCTCTCAGTGCTTCAGAGCAGTAATTTGCTTCAGGCCATTGCGTGGCATATCCTCTCAGCAACATCTCTCTTGGCACTGCTGTGGCTTCAACTGTTCTACACCTCAGAGAATTTTACTCATAAATGTGCTGCAGAGAACTTACGTGTACTGAAAATTACAATTGGTTGGATTTGCCAACATTTAATCAAATTTATCAATTATTGAATGTTATATTATAGCACATCAAACTTTGTTTAAAATGTCATATACTGCTGAATAAAGGGGGAAGGAACAGCAGTTTTAACACTTTACTGTTAGGAGACATTAACTGTTCTGATCAACTGAGGCACAAATGTAGACAGTGACCAACAAGTCATACTTAGGTCATTGAACCTGTAAGTGCACATTTTCATACAGTGCTCCAGATGTATGCATCACCAACAAGAAGGATAAGAAGGACCATGTAATATAAATGTTATATAAATACTAACGTGCATTCATTGAAAATGTTACAAGCACTGCCCAAGGGGCATGTGACTTTCTGTACCTGTATTAAGCTACTGGATAGCAGAAAATCAGAATCCACTCCAGCTTCAAAGCAATATACCTAACTGCTCATAATAGCTTTAATCCCCAGGTAAATTGCATTTTGCAGCTAGTTTTTTCAGCGCCTTTGTTAATTTAAATTGATTACAACTGGAAGCATCTGACTACAATTTATGCATGCTTATTGCTGTAAAAGAAATAAGCCCACCTTCAAAGTTATTGTGCAAGTATTTTAATAAGATTTGCACACATCTCAAAAAATTCTATTGTATGACTGCCTGGTCTTGGAGTTAAGTCAGCTGTCGAAGAATCAAGTGAAGAGGTCATTGATGAGGTAAGGGATGTATCTGCAGATTTTCCTTGTGCATCACCATCTGAATCTTTCTGACAGGATCTGTAATTGCTCACAGAACCTGATCTCTGTGGAGTTGCAGTCCCAGACTTCGTTTCAATGATTTCATCTGAAAAGGGCAGTAGAGAGTAAAAAAATTAGTCATTCACATTGAACCAACCAGAAGAACAGTAAAACATCTTCCCCTTCTCAGACTTAATCTTATTTTTAAAACCTTCATTAAGGTTTTAAAGGTCTTTTAAGGTCTTGCTTCACAAGAGCTGATGATATAGTTAATACAAAATAAAAGCTTATACAAACAGTAGCAGGAGCAATCATCCTTAGTACTGTACTATCATTAGTACTGTGCTATGAACTGTGCTTCAGGACTACCTGATCAACATTAGACCAGCAGCCATCATATTTTTCAGTCAGTAAATAATTTCAGTGGCTAATAGTTCAATTGATTTACCTCATTTATCTTTAAAGTTAAATTTAAATGGTTACCTTGTTTAAGCCAAACATTCTGCAGATGCTTTTTGCTAGCATCCACTTCATTTTTATTGTATTTGGTTATTTATATTTTATTGCTAATATTCTTAAGAGTAGTTGATGCATTGATTGCTACGATTTACAAAAGTGAAAGACAAATTAATGTGTTTCTTTTATTATTTTATACACGTTGGGCTATAGCAACTTAAGCTTCCCTCCCGTATTAGAAAGAAATAGTTCCATCTTAGACGTAAGTTCTGAAGTATCTCTTATCTTACTTTATAAACTGAACATTACCTTGACTCACACTTGTCACTAAAAAGTTAGTTTTTTCCAGGAAAAAATAGTGAGTAAAGGAGGGACTGTCTTTTCACATCAGTCAAAGCTACTTGAAACTACAGTCTCATAAAAGAAATACTGAACAGTCTCATAAAAGAAATACTAAACAGGCAAAAAGGAACATTAAATCAGTTTCATGACTGAAAGGACTGCCAAGTCCATGTCTTTAAGTTCTCCTCAGGAGCTGAAAGGCAGGAATGTGACAGGCTGTCCTTTCTAAGCTGAATGGCTCTAGGCAGTCTTCTCCCCTCTCACTGTGTTGGTATTTTTCTTACATTACAGTTTGTTAGTACAGGAAAGTGATTAGTTCCTTTTATCAAGTATCACTGGATCTAAGCAAGCAGTTATATTCTTAGGGACAGAACAAAGCAAGAATAGTGCTGAATCATATTAAACTGACCAAAGACTCTGCCTAAATCATCCTATACTGCAATCCAGTTAGACTCCTGCAAATCCCTTCTCCATGCCCTCATGTTTTCCTAGGTATGTTACAAAAACCATTAGCTGTAGACAATCTTGCTTTTTTCTACCCTGCCCTTAAAAATGTGTTTAGACTGTAGCTCTTCTGTTCATTTTCAGGCAGATACCTAACTTCCAGTTGTACTGTCATTCTATAAAGTATGATCTTCCTTAGCTTAAGCTACCAGCTTGGAAGGCACTTCAGTAACTGCATTTACAATTCCTAGCTAAAAATCTGCTACTGCCACCAATGGTGCATTGATTTTGGCTTGCAGCTACATGCTGATCAAGTTCCTCATTCCCTCCTACATTACCCAGCTCAATGGCAGAAGAAAATATTAAGGCTAAAAGCAAGAAAATTAATGGGTCAAGATAAAGATGTTTTAATAAAAAAATAATAAAAAAACTAAGGTGATGCAAAGGTGATCACTCACCACCTCTCACCACATGACTGATGTCCAGCCAGTGTCTTAGCAGTGCCTATCTGCCCAAAATCTCCCTTGTCTCAGTTTTTTGTTGTTTGTTTGTCTTGGTTATTTTTTTTGGCTAAACATGCTACTGTATGTCATAGCATAACCCTATGGTCTGTATAAGTCACCTTTCTAGGCTGTCTCCCTTTTCAACTTCTTGTTCACCCTTGGCCTATTCATGGGACATAGCAACATATGGAAAAAATGAAAGCCTTGATATTCTGCTAGTACTTCGCAACAATAGCTAAAACACTGGTATTGTCAACACTTTTGGTCAAAAATCCAGAATACAACACCATACAGACTGCTACAAAAAAATTCCACCTCAGCCAGACTCAGAACAGTAATATACAAAAATCAAGAGAAGACAATATACCTACACGTCAAGCTTTATCTTCACTAGGAAGAGATATTCACATGCCTACCCCATATCTTAATTAATGTTTAAATCTGGCCCTCACAGGCAGGTTAAGTTATCTAAGTATTGCCTCTTCATAGCACTGTCCCTTTTAGTACCAGTGACAACCAGTGCTGGTAGAGACACACAAACCAGTAACTCAGGAGTTGCTATAGCTAAAGAGGGTTTTGAGAGATGAACTAGCTAATCATTCGATTCCAGGACCACTAGAGCAGGAAGGAGTAAAGAAACACTAAAACTCAGGTCTGGCTTTAACTGATAAAGGTCAATGGTTTTAATTTACTTATTCACAAGTAAATTAAGACCTGGCATTTAGAACAATTTCCCTTATAGTTCCATTAACACAAGTCTTCACATACCATCAATGCTACGGAAGTCTAGTAAATATGTTCTGCTGTCCACTTGATACAGTTGTAAACTCATTTTAGAATATGCACTTGTCACTGGATTCTTCCGTCGAACACGCAAGTAGTATGGATTTACAACCTAGTACAAAAGAGATTTGAATTAGTTACCAGAACTGATTGAGATGCAGAGCACACTGTTCTTATTTCAACTCACTAATATTAAGTGATTTCAGGCTTGCCTCTCAGGGCGCAGTTTGTATTTGTTTTTGTTTTTTTTTTTCCTACTGGCAAAAAACAAAACAAAACAACAACAACAACAACAACAACAAAAACAACAAAAAACCACAACATACACATTCTCAGAGGCCCAGTAGAAAGGTTAGACATGTTAACAAGATTTTTTTTTTTTTTGTCAGCATGAATTGCCTCTTCCAAAACCACTCTTATACAGTAAGCAAGTTGTCAGTGCACACACACACACACACACACACACACACGTTTTCCTGCACAGGAATGTCATCAGAAAAATCGGGGGAGAAAACTCTCTAACTCCAATGTAGTGTAAGATCAAAAAGCATTCCTTTTAATTCATGATACGTACCAGGCAACTTGACAATCAAGCATGCACTCCTGGAGTTCAGGTTCTAAATTTAAGCAGTTAAGACATTCATATGCAATACATTTCCTGGAAACCACATACATATTCATTATTTTCCAAGAATTCATTAATACACGTTAATGTCCCTTTGGGCATGCATAGTGGGAACCTAGGGTGGTGACAGACCATTTCCTTCATCCTCATTTTTCTATCTTCAGCTTCCTCCTGATATCCCTTGGCTAACCTTTAGTTGTTTTCCCCCACTTTGGCAAATTTTCATTGCTTGTTATGTCATAATGAGTGACTTTCTATCTTGGTGCCCTATAACTCAAGATAATGTATATGAAATCCAAGAAAAAGTCCTTGCACCTGGTGGATGCAAAGATAAAAGTAGTCTATTGTGACTTCAGTGACCAAGGATTATTCAGAAAAACATGACTGTGCACATACTAAACAAAGCTAAAGTGGAAAGTTTTAGAACTAGTACACATTAATTTCTTTTTGCTAAACTAATATATTGGTCCTTTAACAAATGTACTTATCACTATTGCTGAACCAGCCTGTATCAGGAAGACTTCTAGGCTATATACACAGCTCAAAATCTACTGTTGCTTGTAGTGAAGAAATTATATTTTTACCTTCCATTCATAATCCAGCTGCTTAATTGCTCGACAAACTTCAGCCATTATATCATTCGGTCGACTCTGACTCCGTATCCCCAAATGCCACTTCGCTCTTCTTACACCTTGGTGTTTTGATTTCTGTGGATTCAGCTCATCAAGAGTATGGCGAGGCCGTGGTGCTTCAGCTACTAAGAATGGCACTCTCTCAGGATGAGGGCGAGACAGATGGTGATCATCAAGAAAAGAATCTGGCGGGCTTGTAGCCAGGTAGAAGTCTTTGGCCTCGTTCATTATTCTTCTATTATCTATAATGAGGTGATAAGCAACTGCTAAAGGATCCTGATGATTTCGGCTATACAGACAACTTAACACTTCCTCTTCGGTACATTCAAACTTCTCACATACTTCTTTTAAGGCTTCGTCATCAATCATGGTAGAACTATACGAAGGGTCTTCAGGAAACAAGTATTTGGGAAGGTCCTGCTTAAACCATTCGTGTTCCCTAGATTTAAAAGTAAACAAAGTCTAAGTCTGTATGTAGAGCAAGCCTTCTTACCAAGAGATTCTTTTTTAAAAGTTGTATTTCATATGTACACAAAGAAATCACAACTGTCAGCCCAAGTGTACCTTCTCTGTGCTTCCAACAAAGCAATCCGCACACTAAAGCAAATGAAAAATTCTATAGAATAAAAAGCATTAATCACAACATTTTATTAGACATTCAGCATTAAAAAAATAAAATAAAAACCCACACCTTCTTTCCTGCAAGTATTGCTATTATCTGAGCTCCAAAAACTCCTTATTGTAACTCATCAACGTGATGTCTATGTAACTGGATGGTTGTTTGTTGGTTTTTTTTTTTCCTACTTCTAGTATCTTAGATTTAAGAATATTTCAGCTGAAATATTCATGCTACTCTGCTAAAATTCTTAGGCTATCCCATCAAGGAGTCCCTCGTACATACCTAACAAAGTTAAGAAATCTTGATGAGTAATAATTTCTTTGACAGATATTCAAACGAGTATTTTCGAATAAAATCAAACATGCTGCCCTTAAGAATCATAAAGGTTGGATAAGACCTCTGCAATCACCTAGCCTAACCATCTACCTACCACCAATATTGCCCACTAGACCATGTCCCTGTGAATTTTTTTCTCCCCCCATTCAGAACCCCAGCTTGTCTCCAAGACATACAAAATTGAGGGAAGGATATGGAAAAGTCACTATCTACTGCTGTATATATAAGTTTTCATAAAAGAAAAAAAGCCAACATATAGATACTTCATCTCATTTTTTTTCCTACGATGAAGTAACATATGTACGTAGAGTAAGCTGCTTAACTAGCCAAATGAAATGGCATGACGCTGTGCTACAGACAAGAAAACTTTCAAAACTAAAGATCTGCTACAGATTGAACAGCAGTTGCATTTGTCAAGCTCTAGTTTCAGCACGAATGAGTTGAGCAAAGTAAACTTTCATCAATAATGAATGCCTCAGAAGTGGAGAAAGCTTTTCCTATGCCACTACGAAGCACAGCCCCAGCTGGGTAGATGTGCCTAGAACATTGTTACTACTCATTAAAATGAGCCTCTCCTCTTGCATATGCACACATTTGGCCATGAAACAATTAAGGTATTCAGTTAATGACAGTCAGGCTGCCCTTTAAACTGATATGATGTTTTATGGCTGAGGACAGAACTGTTAAGGATTCAAAATCCACCCATGTTCTGCAACCAAAATTTTTCAACATATTTTCCAGTACTTCTAGACCTCAGATGACTTAGATGAGCTAAGTTCCTATCCACTCAAGTTGTACAGCTCTTAGTTCTCAGTGCTTTTGTTTTCTGATAGGACCTGCAAAAAAAATATTCCTTGTTGTAATGAAGTCGTAAAGAATATATATGATATGCACCACATTTTTTTCTTAAGATAAAAAAGCATGAACGTAGTTTCCAAACTTCTACAACTAGAGGAAGCAGCACCTTCAATAAGATAGTATTTCAGTGCTCTCTTCTTAGAGCTTCTCAGAAAGGAAACAGAAAAACTTAAAGCTGTGCTTCTTCCAGCAGTTTACGAGATACCAAGTCTCTATTTTACACATTGCATATTTGCCAAGGCAATCATCCACTTCAAAAATCACAGCCATCATGGACTACAGATTCAAATATATTCGTAGCTTTAGCTCATCAAAATTCTGTGCAGTAATTGTCAGTCTAATGCACATTCATGCCCAGATTTTGAAGCCAAAACAAGAAGTGTTATCTTACACACAGAATATTCATCTTAACATGTTTTTTCCACAGTCTCCAGAAACATGAATTAAACAGTAGTTATGCTGAATTAACAGCTGTAATGTTTTCTCAGATATTTAAAGCATAGAACAACGGTTCTTCAGCCAAGATGTTCTTTGTACAGAAATAAATAGTGCTGCGCAGTTTTGCAAGTCATTCTGCAGCAACTTTATAAACACAGTCCTAAATCCAGTTTCTCAAAATTCCTATAAAGTATATGTTTACTGTAGCCTCCAATAGATAATTCTTCCAGGGAGATGAGAACCACCAAAGGCCAAATGACCAGAAGCTGATTTTTTCCTCTCAGACTGTAAAACAAGGATAAGTTGTCTGACTAGTTTCTTCATACTGCGTATGTGCACTACGATAATAATTCTAGCATTCTTTGAACAGACATCAGTTAGTATTTTACCTAATGTCTCGGATTGTTGCTCTCTTCATTGGATCCACTTGCAGCATATGTTTCAGAAGACTAATGACAGATGGATTCAGGTACTGAGGGGTATAAAAGATACCATCACATATCTTCTTAAAAAGTGTTGGCACGTGATCATCATCAAATGGAAGTGTTCCACATAACAACGCATAGAGAATAACCCCACTGCTCCAAATATCTACTTCTGGGCCTGCATATAACCTGGGAAAAGATTAACTATTAGTGATTTGTGTTTAATACTTAAAAAAAAAAAAACTTAGAACACACCATGCTTTCTTATAATAATTGCACAATCTTAGGGACAACTAATCTGCAAGTACTACAACATTCACATTCTGGTTTACATGCCACACCTCTCTTGAACTCTAGTGCTTTCCTTTTTCAAATACATACAGAAAGCTAGGGGAAACTACATACTTGCTCCCTCTATTATGTATAAATACTCCACAAATACGATTTAAGACAATGGCCAACTGAAAAAGAGTTGCCTCTAATACCAGGAAGCCTGTGTTATATGCTGCATAGATTCCACTCCAAGAATGGAAACAAGGTCATCCACCTATTTTCCAAATCCAAGATGCTGAAAAAATTCAAGGAAAAAACATTTACCTAGACTTACCACATCTATGCTATTGCCAAGATATATATATATAAAAAAAAAAAAAAAGACATTTGGCCTACCGTCAACAACAGATGATATTAGGGTAGCTGTAAACAATAGACTTGACAATGACAGTCCAAAAGAAGTGGAAGTTACATTCAGGCTGAATATCCATTCTGCAGCAGATATTTCATGGCTACTTAACTTCGCAGAAAACGTCGCCTCTAATTCTATCCATACCTCTACTTCCTATATCAGGCACATTGCACACACTGGATTTGGGGCAGACATCACCTCCAACTTATCGGTGCTATTCAAAGCTAGTTCAGAGAAGCCTTATACATTTATGAAAAATTATTAAGGCAACTAACAGCTCAGCGTAGTTTCTTCACATCAAGCTGATAAAGAATTCTGTAACCTTTGGAATAAAGCAGTTAAGTAACTGAAGTGCATGTACACATGTATCCAATAAAAAAAACAACTACCTTCCTGAAATTACTTCCGGTGCAGCATAGTTAGGGGAACCACAGCTTGTTCTTAAAAATTCTCCATCAGACATCATATTTGATAGACCTGAAAGTGCAGAAAAGTAACTACTAAAAATTCAGAGAACAAAATGCTTGCATACTGCATATACCATCTAGAACAAATCACTAGTAATTTGACAAAAGTTAACAATTTATCTCAGCTAAGACGTACATTTCTGTGGAATCAAGTTTTCACACATGAGAATACCACATAATCCTATACCCCATATCCTATTTGGTTTATCAGAAATTACCAGACAAAAGTTACCACTTCTGGAATAGCTGTGGAGAATGTTTTCCTGTTTTCTCAATCAAAGCCTCATCATCTAGATTACTGCAGTCCTGAAAGCTCAATTCAAAGAGGAGGCATTATGCCCTTTTACCAGGGACAGGCTAGGAAATGGAAGTACACAGCTTGACCAACTCTGACACTGCCATATATAAAGCCAGTATTAAGCTCTCATTTAATAAGCTAGTCATGATTTACTGCGTGCTATGCTTCTGCAGATTCTTCAGTCACAGAAAGAGTTTTTATTTTTTGTTGTTTTTTTTTTTTAAGTTGCTGTGTTTTATTTCTTCATCAAATAAGTAACTGCATCACAAACAATTTCTATGCAAGAAATTACTAGGATTCACAATGTGTACATACTTGAACACCATACTTTCAAAATATAATACTTCATATTACCTAGCATATTAATCAGGCACTTCAAAGAGCAGATATTATGTACTACTTCTAACAGGAGATACATTGTGATGACACAGCTGCATAGATACCTTACTATATTCATACAGTCAGGTTTCTTCTTTCAGATGATTCTTCAGAACTAGCTACCAGTCTCACCACCAACTGTGTCACAAACAGCTCATACAAACTATCAGATTCTCTGACTAATTAGAGACCTGTGTAACAAAGAGCACAGGTGTTTGTAAAATCAACTTTTTACACTGCTACATTTTTCTTCCCCAATCACATCTTTGGAATTCACATTCTACTGAGCAATCTGCTTCTTAAATATAAAGAACTGTCCTTGCACTGTACTTCCAAGAGTGTTATATATCTCCTTTTTACAGATGGAAGAGCAAGCAAAAGGAAAGTCAGTTTGCAAGTGGTAAGGTGGGGAACTCTGTCTCATTTCAGAGAAATATTGTTAAGCAAGACCAAAGAAGGCAGTTCTTGGTTTTGCTCAGTAACAAAAAATACCTGACTTGAAAAAGAAAGCACAAGGGAAACCAAATGCTACAGCTGTGCATGAACAATATTTTCTATTGCATTCATTTTATTCAGATTTTATCCTACCGATTCAGATTTTATCCTACCATACAAGACATTCAAGTAACCAAATATTAAGTATGTTCCATAGCAATTAAACCTAAAGAACACACACACACACACACACACACAAATGTTTCTAGGATAAAAAAAATTAATGCTTACCAAAGTCAGCTATCTTGGCATTCATGTGTGCATCAAGCAACACATTTTCAGGCTTTAGATCTCTGTGAACTACCATGTGCCTGTGACAGTAATCCACACCAGAAAGGATTTGCTGGAACAGACGTCTACTTTCCTTCTCATCAAGCTAAAACAAGAATTTTAAACAATTTTGAGAGTAAAAGATGACTTTTTCATAAATTACAGAAAGTTTTCCAATGACCTAAAGCTATCATTTATAGTTTTGATACTTTATACAGCACATCTTTGTGGCAGAAAATTCCACAGCTTACATCATTTTGCTTCTGCCAAAGCTCTAAAATGAGTAAGATAAAACAAGATCCACCTACTCAAGAGTAACTGACATTCTTTGAAAACTGGTTAGGTAAACATTATATGCTCAGTAACTAGAAACATTATCACCCAAACTTTAATTCTGCCTAACTGCAATACCAAGGTACTTTGGTAGTTAAGTACATAATAAGATTTAAATAAGAGAAAAGCTGCTGACAGTCATCAGAGCAAGTAAAATTTAGATAAAATTTATGCTCCTATTGGCAGCTTTGCTCAGACAGCATAGTTGGACATTCCTATGAACACTCCCTACACTACATCAAAGCTAGCCAGGATGCTTCTAGTTATTTGTTAGACTAAGCTATATAGATAGTTTGCCATAAGGGACATCAGAGAATTAACAGAAACCAGTAAAAGAGGGTAATAAGGGCAGTAAAACAGCTTCCCAGTAATGGAAATAATGCTTTAGCAAAGTGGGAAAAAAACAGCGTGACTTATATATGAACATCATGTTAACATGCTCTGAAACAAAACACATGTAGAAGATGAAACCATAAAATATCTTTAACTGTTAACAGCAAACATAAAGCTGAATACATAAAAACAAACCTCCATTTAACAGGAATGTTGCAAAAGCAATAACAGAATGCAAGTCATTGATTTGTAGAGTTGAACTACTTCTTACCCTTCCATTTTTACAGATATAATCAAACAGCTCTCCTCCAGAAACGTATTCCATCACCATGAAAATGTCAGTTGGGGTACTGATGACCTGGTACCTGATAGAGAGAGGTATCTATTAGTCTAAATACTCAGTATGAGAAGTTAGTTACAACTGGTTAAACATTTTAAAATATATTTTTGTGTAACTATTCCCACAGTACTGGTTTTATCAGTCAATTTACAATCACTGCAGTAACACTTTCTCAGAAGCTGTTTCCTTACGTTTTACTTAGGGATGCCGCTGTTGTAAAGACTAGCAGAAAATTTATATTTCCCCACCAAGAAATTCTGAAGCCATGACCAAGTCTCACTACTAAAGTAATATTTTAATACTTTCAGCAAGAAGTTACAATGCAACCTGACTTCTAACATTCCCTTTCATGACTTTCCCTATAACTCTGAAAACAATAAGCTGTATACTTCAGACAATCATGAACAACAGTTCATAGCTGAGATTTCCACAGCGATTTCCATTTTTTGGGTAGAGAGACTGTGAAAAATGCTGGAAGACAAACCTCTCATCATCTCTGAAAATAAGCTAGTCCACATCTCTTGAAAGATGTAACCATGCTTCTCTACAGTCAGTTCATTTTTCTAGTTACAGAAAAGGCAACTGCAGAACGCAACAGTTACATACCAATAACATAAGTGAGGTCAAACTCCACAGAGCAGATGACTGAATGCAGGAAGAATTTTTACAGAGAAAACACAACACATTCTATTGCTAGAGTCTAAAGAACAGGGAGGAGATGCTTCAAAGGTTTTTAATTAAAGCATGGCATAGAAGAGAAGTCTTGCAAAAACAGACCTAAAGTTGTACATACTGATAAATCTTTTTATAAAGTTTTTAATATAGTGTTCCAAATTAGAAATTGTCTTATTTGTCATCAAGCTGAAGAAAACTGTTTCATCCCACTAGTTCCCCAGTCTAGTTTCTAAAAGCATAAGCAGCATGACCCTAAGTTACCAGCCAGTCAGAACAACAATATCAATTATAGCTCAAATGATATTTTTACACAGAATAATAACCCTTCAGCTTTGGAAATTCAGGTCAAACAGCTGAAAATTCTGGGAATCTATCAACGGTATCATGATCCTAATACAATTCTGACAATAAAAAAAATAAACCACCATTCCACAATTAAAGAGTGAGAATCATCTAGATGTACTCTGGATATGCCCTAATACATGCAGAGGCAGGCTATATGAAAAGCCAAAAATCAATGGCGTTTATATCTGTCTTAGAAAATAAATTACAAAGCGTCTAGTCTAGGACATATTTAGTTGTACTCTGAACTCTACTGATAAACTACTGATTGCCTAACAGATAGACACGCAACAACTTTTTGCATACTAGACAAGAGGTAACAACTATATCAATGAATTCTGAAATATCAGATTACGCTTAACAGACTACACATCCTTAATTTAGAAGTATTTTGCAGAGCCATCTACATTAGAGAAATCACAGATGATCAGCATGTTATTAAAAAATACTGAGGGAAAAAATGCAGTAAGCTTCCTATAGAAGTACACTTTACAACCTTTTTCTTAATTCGTTTCTAGGCCAAAAAAAAAAATCAAATATAATTAGAAAAAGAACATTAAAGCACACTTCTCTGTCCCCCAGAGAAGATCAGTTTTGTGAAAATGCAGTACAGGGGATACTGAAAATGGAATACTGCTTCTTAGAAGCTGGTTAGTTTCCTAAGAAGCTACTGCTAATATTACTGCCCTTTGGACACATTTCAGGTCAGTGAGAGCAAAAGAGACTATTGCTTAAATAGATCTGATTATAGCAAACAGAACTTACAGCTTAATTATATGAGGATGTCTGAAGAGTTTGAGGTTCTGAATCTCCCTGCGAATTTTTCCTACAACGTCAAGGCTGCGAATCTTTTGTCGATTCAGGATCTTCACTGCAACTTTATGTCCAGTTAACTCATGCTTGCCAACTACAAAGAATAAAAAAGAATTTAGTCAGATTTTTCAATTACTCCATAAAGGACATTCACTAGATTATTTCAAATATAGACAAGAAATATTACAATTAAGATGCTAAATATTCCACAAACCCCCATTATCTTTAGGGAGGCTGAAGAGCACATGGCACATCATGCCTGCTGTACCCCAAATACCTCTCAATTCTATTGAGAAAAGATGAATTAGAAACGTTAAGAACAACCTTAAATCTCACACTTGGAACTCTTGCAGCACAACTGAATTTTTGCACTATCACTAGCAAAACATTTTTGTATCCCAAAACACTGCCATGCTTGTTAAGGAGGAAGACCATTCATTGCTCTGTATGAGTCAGTCTAAGCTCACTTGAAAATCCTCTTTGACATGCTCTCCCTGCAGCTATTCTACTCAGACAGCAAACACTGCTGTTACTAAAACATGACTGCTTCCTTTCCCTCAAGAAGCATGTTTTTGCAATTGGAATTACTGCTAAGAGTATCCAATCTTGAAATATTGATCTGTCTTTGTAGCAGTTTCATCCTATAGGACCTTCACATTGTAAGCAACTACATCACACCAGTGTTTCACTGTATAAATGGCAAAACATAGATGAAATGCACAAAATAGCTTGTCATAGTTAACGTTGGATTCTATCTCTTACTTTTTTAAGTTTCCGCCCACTTCTAGAAGAATTTTTTTGGTTTAGAGGAAGTTGGTAGAGTAAAACATATTCTAGCCTGTTACATCCCTTAAATTCCTTAAGTTTGCAGGTGCTTTTGGAAAACACCACAACGAAGTTGCTAAGAAAATGCAATACCAGATCACAGATGTACTACAGAACATAAGCATCTCTTTCACTGAAAGACTTGGATGTCTGCATAAGTTTCTGTAGGCACTCATTCAACACTGCTAGTATCACAAGTACATCCACTTCAGTTGCTATTCAAACTCCTACCTTCTAAAGGCAAGCCAGATTCCAAGACACCAAAATGGTTCATTTTTGCCCACTTGACTGACATTGGTACCTCTGCAGAATACAGTAGGCTCACTCACACACATGTATCTCTTCACATGAAGAATTTATCTAAACCCCAAGCTTTATTTAAATACAACCATGGGAAGGCCATGATAAGTAATTCAGATGTTTTGTTAATATCTCCATGCTGGAGAACTAGTTCCTATGTATTATACATCACATATAATACATTTATCTGCAAAGCCCTCATGAATTTTGCATTTCATTGTTATTTTACAGTGCAGCTAGTTGATCTGGAAGCACTTACCTTGCTTTTAGAAAAAGAAAACATCAGTGAAAACATCAAGGTGAGCATGGAAACAAGGACTAAACCAGTATTCAGATAATAAAGCTTCAGACCAGTGGTGTATGACAGCCTACCTCTTCTGAAAGGCACGGCTCCTTCCTAGATTAATAGTTTGCAGCAGCAATCCACAAAAATCTTTCTGTGTCCAAGAGTTAGTTTTTTCAGAATTAGGAGAAGTCTATCCGTCATTTACAACATGAAGTTGTCTACACTGAATTAAAAATCTAGTGCAAGTAGAGAGACAGATATCAATAAACTCCTCAATATTGTGTTTATAACAAAAAGATGACTACTCTGTAAAACAAAGCAGTTTGTATAAATTCCAGCAGAGAAATACCAATGTAGTGGATTGTGCAAGACCCCGAACCACCCTGACGGGGTGACGGGCTACACTCTGTACCTGACAGC
Source organism: Gallus gallus (assembly GCF_016699485.2). Classification (NCBI taxonomy): domain Eukaryota; kingdom Metazoa; phylum Chordata; class Aves; order Galliformes; family Phasianidae; genus Gallus; species Gallus gallus. The sequence continues at coordinate 13,440,849 of NC_052572.1, forward strand.
ACAGGTAGGCTCGCTCCAACTGTACCGCGGGGAAATAAAAGAAAAAACAAGCCTCTTCTGATTCTGAAGAGCCTTATCTAAAAAGCAACAGAATAACCAAAACATTGTGCAGGAGTGTTCATGCTGCTGAGGAATGCAGGGTAGTATACACATTTGAGCAATTACACAGCATAACGCATATTCAGTTCTGACACACGTAGTTTCATCTATCAGTAAATTTGTTTCATTTCTGATTTGTCAGTATACCCTAGATGAAAACAAGCTTTTCTGCTTCTTCAGCACTGTTTGACAACTTTAAATAAATTAAAGAAGTGAAAACATAGCAGCCTTCCACAAGGACAGAAAAATCCCAAAAGCCTGAGAAGTCTTCAGCAAATGAACAAGCTTAATGACATTTCTTCAGTAGTTTTTGCCTCTCTGCCCTTTTTTTCCCCCCTCAAGTTTAAGGTTACACAAAATCTAGCTTTAAGATTGGAGCTTCCAGTAATCACCTTCGTAAGACTGACTTCTTGCAAATGTTATCCACAGAGTATATGCGGCACTAGTCAACTACCACAGATCATACTTTAAATACTAAACAGCACTCTTCTCAGAAAAAAAATCTTTCATTCTTCCCAGACAAAAGTAATCTTCACTTTGCTGTCTAATGTAATAGCAAATACAAGTGTTTCTACATGCTTTAAAAAAAGTCAAGATTGGAAGATCTGTTGTTTTATTTCACTACTGTGAAGTATTTTTGCAACATCATTATTTTGTATGTACCTCACATGGGAACTAATCTACAATTCCACAAATAAGCAGATTCCGCATGCCTTAAGAACAAACTAACTTTATGATGGAGCAGTTCAAAGTATATTGACATTGCTGGCTATTTTTGAATTCAGCACAAGAATGCAACTGAAAGCAAGATAACATCATGTACAGCCCATAGAAAACCAAGAAGCCAGTGTTATCTTTCTGTAAGCTACTCTGTATTACCTCTTAGCATAAGTTTTATCTACAAGAGGGCTGGCTTACAACTTAGAAGTATATTTAAGTTAATCAAGTTAATCATTCTAGTACTCTACTAGTCTTAAAAAAATAAAAGCATTGCAAAGAAAGGTCCCTTTGCATACCTAATATACCCCTCTTTATTCTTTGATAATAGACTCCAGGTTGATAATCATCTAGGCTCAAGAAAACCTTCAAGATCACCAGATCCAACTATCAACATGACCTATAGAGTCCCATCACTACTCTATGTCCCTTAGTGGCCGGCACATCCACATGTCTTAAATACCTGCAAGGATGGGGACTTCATCTGAGCAGCCCTTTCCAATACTTGCCCGCTCTCCCAAGGAAGGAATTCTTCCTGATATCCTATACAAACCTCATCGGTGCAATCTGATACCATTTCCTCATGTTCTATCACTAATACAGACTTCAGGTTTCAATACAGCTATGCACAGCAACAATTTTTCAAAGACACTTAGAGGTAGATCCTTTCAGTTGCAACAACTTCAACAATGACAATTTCAACTGTTTAAGTGCAGAAACATTTGTCTAAATTCAGGTCAGTAGGCCTTCAGCTGGAAAAGAAAAACAACTCCAAGCCACAGGAAATATGATGTCCTTATGAGATGTAGGTACCAGTTACAGGCACACTGAGGAGCATCTCTTCAGATGTCCTCTGCAGTTGGAGGTAGAAGAAACAGAAATACATGGCTGTGCAGTGCACAGGGAGCTCTCACTAAACCCTGGGCTTTGCTAAATCACATATAATTATACAGCCTCAATCTGGCAGACCTGGCATTTGCTGGGTGGCTCTCACTTGGCCATATCAGAAGCTGTATAAAACAGAATACTTATGAGATCTTTGGCACAGGAGACCACAGAAAGTGAAATTTAGTGGCAGGAGCAGACTCTTAGGTTGCCTTGTTTGATGGTTGCACTATATTATTTTAGTGGTCTTTTCCAACCTTAATGATTCTATGACTAGATGTAATCAAATCCAAACAATCCAAGCCATGTAATCAAATACATTGACAGAAACCAACAATCCCAGCCAAGGCTCAGTAGAGTAGCACCCCTTAAAATTAAGATAATGTTGTTACTAACTTGGAAAAAAGAAAGAAAGAAAGAAAAAAAACAGCAGTTAATGCAGTGCAAAGACATATTACTCAAGAAATACATCAAAGAGCAAACTTATATTCACTGTTCCCTCCCAAGTTTCATCAAGGCCCATTTACATCATTTTTGTAGTTTATACAGATCAGTGTTCTTAGTCTAGTTGTAAAGGCCTGGACATATTTCCAACCACAAACAGTATGCTCAGTCTCATAACAAATTACTAGAAGTCTGACTACTCCTCTCTTTATGAAATCTAACCATCTGAAACACCTGGAAATAAAACTCTGCTTTTGGATTCAGCAGAAAACATGATCAGTTTTTTAAAAAGACAACACTAAAATAGTAATCATGGAATGGCTTGGGTTGGAAGGGACCCCAAGGATCATCAAGTTTCAACCTTCCTGCCACAGGCAGGGCCACCAACCTCCAGATCTAGTACTAGATCAGGTTGCCCTATCCAACCTGGGCCTGAACACCTTCAGGGACGGAGCATCTGCCACCAACTTAGGCAGCCTGTTCCAGCATCTCACCACTCCCTCGGTAAAGAGCTTCCCCTTCACATCCAAAATCAGAGGTTAGAATAGTGTTTTATGCCAAGAGCCTGTATAATTTAAGTGAGAAAGTACATCACAAAACTCAGTTACTTCCAGCATTCTTTTCTGCCTTTCACGTCAGCAGTATTTTCACTTCGCCTGGACATGAAAGGCAAAAAATAATGCTAGGACCAATTATCTTTTTTATGATTGCTCATCTGAGGCACAGTCAGATGAACTAAGTAATTAACTCAGGATCATAGAGTCAAATTAAGAGTTAAATGGGCAAAACATCACATAAGTAACAATCTGTGAGAGTACAACACCAAGTGAAAAGGTGAACTCATCTGACAGCTAGCTTAACAGTGGGAAACCTCTGATAGTTACTCACAAATCCGTTTTTCCAGCTCATTTTTAGGGCTGTCGCTGCCATTAAATACCCTCTTCCAAGAAGACTGTCATGGTTTAACCCAATTTAACATGGCATCATACCAGATGCTATGAAGGAAATCAGCTCCGCACCAGCTGAAGCCATGACAAAACCATCCACCTGACCCCACAACACACAAACTCATGGAAAATCCTAGCCAAATAAAAATGGGACGAGCTTTTTCTTATAGCATAATCTCTCACTGCCAAGTGAGGAAACCTTACCAGAGCCACCAACAGAGGCAGAGGAATTAGGGAAGTCTTTAACTCTTTTCCTGCTAGGCAGCATATTTGCTGCATGCTATTTACAGCCCAGTTGTGCAAGTCTGAGCTGTAGAGAAACTTCAGTTACCACGTGCCTCAGCACTAAGATTTCCCACACCCCTGTGTCAGCAGCAGTGCTCGTTAGTCAAATAATTTCAGGCACTTTTTTTTTAATGCTTTGCCCTTTACAAAGCATGAAAGCTCGTTGTCCTTACAAGGGCATAAAGTATTTGCGGGACAAAATGCAATCTCGCGGGCAGCTGTCTGAACGTCATCCACCGCCGTTACAGATGCGACCATACTCGTAGCGCACGCAGGAATTCTGCTCCGGGAACGATGTCTTCCAACGCGGAAAAGAAATCCCCCGCCCGGAGGGCCGCCCTGCCCCGCCCCGCCCCAGCCATGCCCGCTGCCGTTTCCACGGCCCGGCCACCCCTCACAGCCAGGGCTACCGCCCGTGACCACACGACCTGGGACCCGGAGCCCAGCCCGCAGCCCTGCGGCACTCCGTGATACAGCGGCCGCCTCTCCGCCTGACAGCGCAGCCAGCCTCCGGCTGGAGCCCCGGCAGCCCCCGTACGCGCCCAGCCAGGTCCCGGCGGGCAACCGGCCCCAGCCCCGAACCTGACGGAGGAGAGGGTGCAGCGACTCACCCTTAACTTTGCCGAAAGTGCCGACGCCAAGCGTGTCGCCCAGAATGTAATGCCCAATCTTCACTCGCCCGTGCTCGTGCTTCTGTTTATCTGCCGCCGCCATCTTGAACCAACAGCTGAGTCTGCGCATAGTGGTGGGCCGGGCCTCCGGTGAGGAGGAGCGCCCGCCCGCAGCCAGCCCCCGGAAGCGAGTGCCAGAGTTCTCCTTTCCCGCCTTCCGCCGGAGCGAACTATTTCCGGTACAGGGGTGGAGGCGGTGTGCGCTGCTACTTCCGGGTTGAGTGGTGGCGTGCGCTCGCGTCGTCTTTCACGGCACTGTCGTGAGGGGATATCTTCGTTGCCTACCTGCTCTTAACGCAGAAGTGGCGCGAGCCGTGGTTCCGCAGCGGGCGGCCTTTGGGCGTGTAAGGTGAAGAAGGCTGGCCGTGCCATGTTTCTGTCCCCGTGTTGTACTCTGCCTGCTCCGTCAGGGAGGTAGCTGAGGAGAGTTAGCTGCTACCAAACCAGTCCTACTGCTCCCATGGCAGCAAACACAGCCACGCACAACAAACAGACAAACAAGTCTTTGTATTTCTAATCAGTGTCACAGATTAAACCTGTTAGTTCTTCTCACCCATTTCCCTTCACCTGGGCCAAATCCAGAGCCAGCAGGATTCCAGTGGGAATAGAATAGGACCCTCCTGGGATGGAAACATCCTGCCCCACCCACTCATTTATGAACAGTGCTCTGGTGCTTCTGGCCCTGAGTCCACCTGCAGGCTGCTCTGCCTTGATGCACTTCTTACATACCACAGACCAACAGCTGTTCTTGCCTGCAAACATAATTTCCAAATTGCTTTCCTACCCTGCCTTCAAATAAACAGATAGCATTAGAAGAGTGTCAATTGGTTGATCCACACTGTGGTCCAGAGGAGGGCAACAGAGATGATGGGAGGGCTGGAGCACCTCTCCTACGAAGACAGACTGAGGGAGCTGGGTTTGTTCAGCCAGGAGAAGAGAAGCCCTGGGGAGTTCTCATTGCAGTACTTGAAGGGAGCTTGCAAGCAGAAGGGAGAGCAACTTCATACACAATCTAATAGTGGTAGGAAAAGGGGAAAGGCTTTAAAGGAGGGGAAAATTAGGTTAAATGTTGGAAAGAAACTCTATTCAGAGTGGCAAGGCACACATTGCCCAAAGAAGCTGTGGATGCCCCATCTCTGGAGGCATTCAAGACCAGGTTGGATGGGACCCTGGGCAGCCTGATATGATGAGCGGTGATCCTGCCCGTGGAAAGGGTTAGAACTAGATAGTCTTTAAGACTTAAGTCATTCTGTGATAACTGGGCAGATATTTGTCCTGGGAAGATCACTGACTCAATGGGAATGTTACTGCCAGCTCCCATCCCCCTCCAGACTAAGTGAATGACAGCAAATGAAATGCTTTCTCTCGCCTCACCAAAGCACAGCCACCAAACGTGTTTTCAAACAGATGAATGTATTGCAGAAACTGCATAAAAATTTTCCGTGTGCAAACACCACAGGAAATTAAAAATACATTCTTTATAGTAATGGGCTTAAACTTGATTCAGAGAGCATTCAGTATTATGTTACAGCAGTCATGAATTTAATAGAATATTGGAAAAGAAATTTTGGTCCCTAAAAAGATCTTTATGCTTCACAACATCCCTCCGTGCTAATGGCATAAAAAAATCAAAATCCATCTGTTTTTATCTATGGAAGAAAAAAACAGTAAATTTCAGGGGAATTTAAAAAAAAAATCCTTTTTCATTTGATTAAACCAAGTCATTTGTTCAGCCAATGGCAAAACACAGACCAGTAAAAAATGTAGGTGCTATTGTTAATATGCACCCTGCTACAGCTCGGGGCCTTAAATAAAGTAACATTTTACATGGTAAAATAGTCAAAACAAGGAAAATAAAACTAATGATTTTTGAGTGATTTAGAATGTAAATTTCAAGCATTTTCATGAGGATCATCTTTGAGCAGAAAATGAGATGCTTTCAGCAAACACTACATGACAAGTAAAATCTTTAATATGACCGAACTTACATAAAAGATAATATGTCATGTAGGTCACGAAGGTATTAGCATTCCTCAGTAATCCTCTGTTAATGTGTAAAGACTTCTGAATTCAGGTATCAGGTATGTTATCTAAGCTTTTCTTGGACATTGTCATTGGCTTTTTTTTTTAGTCCTTGTAACTGGATAAGAAGAATAGAAAGTAAAGAAAACTGGTAATTTCTCTTTTTCTAGTTTTGAGCTCTGTAGCAGAACCTTCTGTCTTCTGCAACAGGACCTATCGGTTCCTAGCAAATCCTCAGACACACATTGCATCGGGGGAGAAAAAGAAAAAGCATCAGGCTTTGTTCCCATCTGTACCCATGTGATTTCCTACTGTTCTGCTTCAGTCTAAATGATATCCCCTATTCTTAAGGAAAAGCAGAAGTTCAGAGCTATTAGCAAGCACAAGCATGGTGCTAATTTACTTGAATATCAATTCTGTAATCTAATGAGGCCTCAGCTTTTGAAGTACTAACATTACAAGGTATTTGATGTTGATTTATATAAACTTACTAACTTTTTGCTGTATGACATTTTATCCACCACCATTACCTCCCATCTCCAACAGCAGAAGAGTAAGCATCAGGGATAGACATTGTATTTTGAAAACATTTTCACAGAAGGCTGGTTAGTAGACTCACATCTAAGAAACCTCCAGGAAAGAAACCATGAGAGAACCACGAATAGTTGATGGAAGCCAAAGAAATACAAAAACAAGCATATAGATGAAAATAAATGTTTGACTGCAAGAGTTTAATCCTGCTCAGTTGCATGTGAAACAGGTGACAGCTGCAAATACTGGAGCAAAAAAACCTGAAATAGTCTACCAGTATTTCTTGGACATGAGAGAAGTGTATGGTAGGAATGTAGACACTTGATAAAATAGCTAAAAATAATTTCTCTAAGTGTTCCTTAGTTGATGACAGAATCCCAGTGATTGATTACATTTCAAATTCTGAAGAAAATTTAGAGCATTATAGGCCTTAGTTCCTAACAATTATAAGAAGGCTGTGTTCTTTCCTTTTTCCCACGTTATTACAAACAACAGCTCATTGATAGTAAAAACAAAATACAAGTGGAGCTCACTAACAGATTAGTCCGTCTGGTTCTTCAGCCATTACCTGTTGGGAAAATACATTTCAAGTAGGAATCCACGTTTGAGTTTTGCTCCTTCATTTTCTTCCTTCTCCATCTTCCTGTAAAATTTTTCTAATTACAAAACAAGGTGGCCTAGATTATGTAACCAAGCATCTAGATGCTTGAACCTAACCTGAACCGTACCTCATGTAGGGCTTGTGGTAATCTGTAATGTTGTAGGAAAATTAGTGCATTTGCAGGACTCTGAATCAAGTTTTAGTAGAAAAGGGAAGCTTGAGAAATCTAGAGTAGTAGCGAAGCTGCATGTGGAAAACTTTCTGCTAGGTCTTAAAATCATTGTCATGAGTCAAAGCACAAACACTTTTCATGTACATTCCTAAGGAAAAAGTGATTCACTTCTCCCCATTTTTTTCCTCACAGATCCTATGATATGTTATGGCCACCTTTTCTAGGAGGCTACTAAAATCTAGTGGATGTTTTCTTGTGTCACTGTTTTAAGAGTAGCTAGATCGGTCTCCACACTTATTAATACAGCAACAGAGAATTAAATCTCATCTTCTGCCTAAAATGAAATTAGCACTGCATGGTAGCATACTAATTACAGGAACAGCTTTAGATGTTCCTGTTGTGAAGGCAACCTCACACTGGCAAAGGTGTACACCCTCTAGGGTTTGCCAGTGCACACATGAAAATGAGCTTAAATAGGTACCAGTATTTATGTGTTTTTGCAGGAAGTACAATAATTTAGTCCTTTAATATCTTTACAGTTTGCATTAGCTTTTATCAACTGCAGCATATAAGCAAAATCACTCTACTGTAAACCTAGAACTATGGATTGTAAGTAATTCCCTAATCAGTTGTCTGTTAACTGTGGCTCACTATGCATTCAATAGCTGTGTCAGATTGTCAGGTCTTATCATCCTTTTAATTTGTTGGAGGAATCAACACAGATTAAATACTGCTCCATGGCACTAAGCATAACTCCTACTCACAAGATGGATACTGAGAGGAGCTCTGACCCTCATATGCAGCTTGCAAGGACCCCTCTTTCTTTTTTAAATTCTGGTATTCTGTTACTTCTTGAGCTAGACATTACTTGAACACTGACTGATAAAACTTTTAATTTAAATAAGCTGATATGCTGTTGCCTGAAAACAGGATTCTTGCTTCAATCAATATGAAATTTAATAACTTCTCACGTAATTTAGGCTATATGGTCTAACAGTCTCTTGGATTTACTGTGCTTTATCCATCAGCCAGAGGGAAGCAAAAATCATATTATGGACCCTGTTAGTAATTCTATAAACAGAGAATTTACTACAGAGAGCACAGTACCGAGACTCAATTCTAGTAACTCTTGAGTTAGGATTATTTTACCACCTTTACAAGAGATTATTTCTATACTAAAGAAACCACCATGGCATTTTAAGTTTTCAGCACTTAAAAGAAGTGAAGTGCCTGAATCTACATTCAGCAAACCTTACTTCCAGGCCAACTGTGACGGACGTAATGCCAAACTACCCGAGCTCTTTTGAATATATTTACTATAACCCAAATGAACTTATTTTGTGCCTCTCATCAGTAATTTTAAGAATTAAAAATGCAGCAAAAGTCAAGCTTAAAGCAAGAATCAGGTTCCTGCTCACCTTACCATACCAATTTTCTATTCAAGGTAACTGAAAATCCTGTTATAGGCATCACCATCCTCTATTAATGTTTAAGACAAGAGTTTCAAAGCCAGCAATGACCCAGTAACACACTACATCTAAGTTCATCAGCTATCAGTCTTTAATTCAGATACACTTACATGTGGCCTACTCTTATCTGTACCTTACTACCTACCATTTAATTTACTTGTTCACACTCAGCTTAACTTAGTATTTTTTCCTCACCTTTCCACACTGATCTTCCCAGACAGTTTGGGTAACTCTTGTCTCAACTACAGCATATTTTCTTCTTTTTTCCTGGCAATACAGCCCTCCAGATTTTGGAGTAATTTCCCCCACCCTACCCCAAGAAGCAGTGACCCACTGAATAAGCAATACTTTAGCAGGCCTTTCAGAGTCACAAAATAATAAATAATATGGCCAAGACTGGGCATCTCTCTTAAACTACTGCATCTCAGAACAGCACTTAAAGCCATTAGCCATGTTACTAGATTTGAGATAAACTCTCCATGTTATCATTTGCTGTGTCTGTGAAGTAACCAGAAAAACTTAGGAACAAGCCCACAGCCAGCATTCCATTTCTCTTGCGATTTCTCCAATAACCCTTACAAGCCTCTTTTAAATGCAGGACAGAGATAATGGCCCTTTCCAACGTAAAGATGCTATCAAATGAGGAGTCAAGCAAAGAATTACTTTTAATGAATCTTTTCATATCGCTGAAAATTGTATAAGTATACATATTTTCAGATATCCCCTTTTTCACTGAAGTACAACATGTATAAAAGGTGGCATTTTAAGGATAAGACCATTTATTTTAGCAAATAGATGAGTCTTTATGATGAGCTGGATGCTGCAACAGCTGCTCTCTTCGGCTTCGGTGTGGTTCCCTCACGGAATCCATTCCTACAAGTAATAATACAGTTACCATGCGTTGAAAGGTGGATATTTCATCAAGGCTGTTTTATATAGTAAGTAATATTATAGATCAAGTTCACCAGCTTTTTTTCAGCTTATCTCAGTAATGCACTGAAATCACTATGAAGTTCATATGTTCAGACATTTTAGTAAGAAACATCATTGACAAGCTGTTTGGAATAAGCGGTATTGTTTTCTCTCCTCAGAAAGTAAATCTGGCAACTTCAAATAGGAATTTGTTCAAATAGGACTTTAGTAACCGAGCCAACTCAGTAAAATTCAATCAGATACAGTACATCTACTGAAGACACCCTATAGTTTAGGGAACTCAGCAAAGTATTTCAGTATTTCTTACAGAAATTCTCTATGCTTTTAAAAAACTAAAACAGTAATGATGAAGGAGTCAGTTCTAAGCTTGCTGTTCTATGCAACATTGATATTTCAGCCACTCGTAAGGGAATGAAGATTGCAGTTGCACAACAAAGTATCTTCTGGCTGCAGCTGGGGAAGATTGATAATTAAAAAAAACACCTATAGAAAGGATCCCTTAACTATACCTAGTTCTAGAACTTAAGTTAGGTAATTTCACAGTATAGTAACTATCCCTACAGTACTCTGCAAGAACAACTCAAAGCTTCACAATGAGTTGTAGAAACCTGTAGCACAAAATCTGATGAAAAGCTCCTTACTGCGAATTGAGATCTAAGTAACAGAAAAATAGGTGGGTAATTTTATTTATTTATTTTGTGGGCTTAAGTAGGGGGATTGGAACACATTTCATGAATTCTGCTTTAAAAATCCACACTAGAGTGCAACCAGCAACTCAACTGACTTACAAATATAGGCAGTGGCAAACAAAGCACTATTGTCTTTCAAGTGCAGCCATTGTATTACCATACGCTGTGTTCTGTACCACTCATATTTAAAAGAAACATCAGAGCTTCTTATGTAAGCTGTGTTACTAATAGCAAGCTTTTCAACCTCAACGCAACATGCTGCACATCCTTTATATCACAGCATATTTTAAAAGAAAGATCACACCACATTATAGTGTTCTAAGCAAACGTGCCTACTCTGCGTGATTGATTTTACAATCAAGTGAAATCCACACAGGATATCACGTTACACCAATTTACAATAAAACATCATACCTGAAGCGACGGTACACCTTTTTCAGGTGCCTCATGCGACCAGTACCAGTGGTGTTGCGTCTCTTAGCCTTTGCGCTCCAGTTGTCTGGAATATATAAGTTATTGTTAATGCTGATCCGCATAGAATATTTCAACTGCACAACTATTCACTGACAGAAGTAAAAAAAAAAAAGTTAAAACAAGATCAACTTTTATGCAGTAACACTACAAACTGCCAATTTACAGATTTAAAAAGGCTTCAAACGCCAAAATGAGAGTATTCTTCCCTGGTCTGAAAAAAATCTGATGTCCCAAAAGCAAAGAAACACAAGCATTTAAACTCAAGTCAGTCAGAACTTCCTTACTTACACTTTCTCTTACGCTTGGCAGGGTATCCACATTTCCCACAGGTAGACTTCTGCAGATGGTATGCCTTGGACCCACATCGACGACACAAGGTATGTGTCTTATTTCGTCGCTTACCAAAGGATGATGTACCCTTCGTCTGAAAAACATTTCAAGACACTTGTAATTAGCATTTTGCAAGGTACACACCACAACAAATAAGCTCACAAAAAAAAAAAAGTACGGTTCTTTAAAACCCATAAGCATGACGGTGGCACACTGCGCTCAGTCACCAACCCAGCTTTACCTGTAGGTCTCCTCCATTTTTAGAGTTCAGCTCCTTGACCCTCCCTGCGCCATCCAACCCCGTCCCCCACCCGCCGCTGAACAAAACTACCCAGCAGTTACCATCAAAGCTGCCCCCGAACACGTTCATGTTAAAACATTTTCCCGTATAAAAATACTTCCTTGGGTAACGTTGGCCATACGTTCCCCACAGATCATAGCCGACTCCCCTCTTGCTAAGCTAGCCGCGTGGCCTCAGCCCCGGCCCGCTCGGACCACATTACTGAGAAGCCCCTTGAAGACAGCGCAGCCCTGTAACTCCCGCTTAGAACAAGACGCCCCACGTTCGCCCTCTGCAACTAGTCCCGGACTGGGCCCAGCGCCGCGCCCGCCAACAGGCCCCCAGGCCCCGGCCCCGCAGCCGGCCCCCCGCAGAGCCATCCCGCCACCAGGCCAGGCTGCAACAGTGCACAGGGTCATCCCGAGCACCACACGAGGCCCGCCGGCGCCCTGGGCCCATCCCAGTGGCGGATGTCGGCCGATGCCCCGCGACCCCAGCACAGCACTCACCATCTTTGCCGGCCGCCAGCACCAAAGAGAGCGAGCCCCGCCCCGCTTCCGCTATAACCCCCACAACTACTTCCGGGTGCGCGGCAGGGTTCGGCGTGGCGGAGCGGAAGTACCTTATGTGGGCCCGGGTTGGTTCCCTGCGCTATTTCCGGTGCGTCCGCCTCCCTTTAGTGGTTCTGCCTCTGCTGGTGTGCCATGTTGCGTCGTGGTGCGGCTGCCGAGGAGCAGAGACCGAGGGGCAGTTACCTGTAATCGTACATTGCTGGTGAAGAAAATGTTCAGCTCAGTAAAGCTGTGTTACTCACGGAGTGAGCTGTTCTATGTGCAGCCATAGCTCATGCCAGGCTGCAGGATCTAATGACAATCTCATACAGCTGTTCTCACGGGAATACGGGACATTCTGGGCTGCAGTACACATCAAGAGAACAGCCATAAACAACAGAGTCCCCACTGCTCTCCACTATATCCCATAGCAACCTGTCCATTGTTCAAAGCAATCACTGCGGCAAAATAGATCCTAATGCAGATGCACCACATGAACTCTCATATGCTAGCCTACTGTACACCTCCAGTGCACTTACAGTCTGTAGAAAATTACACCTTAGAAAGTGGCCAAGGTCACCTCACTCAGCTCTTTCAGTTTGGCAGTTTCTACCTTCAGAATAAAACTGAAGGCAAAAGCTGCATTCACCTTGCATCACTGATTCTAGCTGAAAGTCTCAGCATCTCATCTAGTCTGTCCACGTTGTGCCCATACTTAAAGAGGAGAGAAATATTTCCAAAGGGAAGTTGTCTCACCTTACATGAGGGGTCCAAGGTGGGCTACATAAATTGCCATTGGGAAGAGCCCTACTAACAGGAGCCTAGACAGCCCCCTTAGGCAAGGCACATAAATGGCTAAATGTAGGTAAGATGACCTTTGCCCTAACAGAATGGAAATGTTTTTAAATAATCTGTTTTCTTTGAGAAAAGAGAAGGAAAGGGAAAGAAGGGGGGAGGGGGAGGGAAAAGGAGGGGGGAAGAGAGGACAAGGGAGGAGAGGGGAGGGGAGGGGAAGGGAAGGGAGGAGAGGGAAAAGGAGGGGGGAAGAGAGGAGAAGGGAGAAGAGGGGAGGAAACTGTTTCTTATGGATGAAATACCATACAGAGAAAAAATACCAACTAGCTCAAACATTATGAATACATCCTACAGGCACAGCAACCTTGCTGTGCGTCTTTCAACTTGTGCCTCCTTTCCTCTTTTTCTCTAGATCTCAGAAAATGAGGATGCTGAGAAGAGGCTGGACAGATGCTATGGCAACAGCCTCCCAGAGAAGTATGCTGGTTTGGTGCCCTGCCAGGATATGCTACCAAATAATTATTCTCATCCACTGTGGGATAAAAATAATCAAGTTAATTTAAATGTTTTCAAACGTACTAGGAGAGAAGGACTTATGCTATCACCATGCAGTCAGTGTTCAGGAACAATGGAAACTTACGTGGTGGGAAGTGAACAAGGCTGTGGCTGACCCAACACCACCCAGCAGCTCTCAAGCTCCATGTGAGCTGCAGGTGAGGATTGTGTATACTGCTGCTAGTGAGCTGTGGCCTGCTTAAACCCATGGGCTCATGTAATAATAGCTGCCAAGTGGTACCAACCTAAATTCAGCACTGGCCAATTCACTCTTATCCAGTGGGACAGCAAGTGTTCCAAGTGACACGGAAGGTCTGGATTTCAGAGCTGTCTTTTTGATGCAGGAAACGGCAGTCTGTCACTGCAGCATGTGTCCCACTGCTGCTTCCATGCAGCCCTTGGCATTCAGTCAGTGTTGGAGGATCCGCCTTTGCAATGCCAGCAGATAATGTGATCATAGCACCCATCTAGCTAAGGTTTTAATGAATACTGCAGAGGCAGGAGCCTTTCTCCGTATCACTGTTATAACACCATATTCTGCAGCCTACCTGATCTGGTTAGGGATGAAAAACCAAAGCCAGATTTAACAGTGGAGACACCCACTCATTTTTCCTTTTATCCCTTAGTGCATAAGGTCCTCTGCCTAAGCCTGATCTGGTGGCCTTCTACAATGGAGTGACAACATCAGTGGACAAAGTAAGGGCAACTGATATTGTGTACCTGGACTACTGCAAGGCCTTTGACATGGTTCCACACCACATCTTTATATCGAAATTGGAGAGGTATGAGTTTGAAAGATAAGAATAAGGTTCAATGGATAAGGAATTTGTTGGAAGGTCACAGCCAGAGAGTTTTGTTCAACAGCTCTATGTCCAGGTGAATGAGGTGACATGTGTCCCCCAGAAGCCTGGTACTCATTTTTATCAGTGACTTAGCTGATAGGATTGAGTACTCCCTCAGTAAGTTTTGCAGATGGCACCACTCTGTATAGTGCAGTTGATACAACAGAAGGAAGGGATGCAACCTAAAGGGACCGACAAACTTGAAAAGTTGGCCCATATGAGCCTAATATGTTTCAACAAGTCCAAGTGCAAAGTGTTGCACTTGGGTCAGGTCAATCCCAGATATGTGTACAGACTGGGAGAGGAACTCCTTGAGAGCAGCACTGCAGAGAAGGACTTTAGGATCCAGGTAGATGAAAAAATTAACATGAGCCAGCAGCATGTGCATGTGGCCCAGAAGGCCAACAGTATGCTGGGCCGCATCAAAAGAGGGGTGGCCAGCAGGGAGAGTGATCATCCACCTCCTACTCTGCTCTCATGAGACCCCATCTAGATTATGGTGTCCAGGCCTAGGGTCCCCAGCACAAAAAAGATATGGAGCTGCTTGAGAGGGTCCAGGGGAGGGCCATGAGGATGGTATAAAGGGCTGAAGCACCTCTCCTATGAACACACGCTGAGGTAGCTGGACTTGTTCAGTCTGGAAGAGAGAAGGGAGACTTTATTGCAACCTTCCAATACTTAAAGGCAGGTTTTAAACAGAAGGGACCCTGAAGACTGACTTTTGACATGGGTAGATGGTTGATAGAGGAAGAGGGACTGGTCTAAAACTATAAGAAAGGATATTTAGGTTAGGTTTTAGGAGGAAATTCTTTATTCAGAGGGTGATGAGACACTGGAACAGGTTACTAAGAGAAGCTGTGGATGCCTCATCTCTGGATGTGTTCAGGGCCAGGCTGAATGGGGCCCTGGGCAACCTAATCTATTGCCTGATGTAGTGGTTGGCAGTTCTGTCTGTGGTAGGGGGTTTTGAAGTTTGTGATCCTTGAGGCCCCTTCCAGCCCAAGCCATTCTATGATTCTATGGTTCTATGGTTCCTATCCTTAAACCTTACTGAGTTCTTTTGCCCTATCACTTTTCTGGGGAAGTGGAGCAGCAGCACCCATTTCAGTGACATTTGCTTTGCACAGGTTTGATGTTATGCTGCTGCCTAGCACAGGCATGTCCAAGCCATGACCTGCAGGCTGTATGCAGCCCAGCACAGCTTGCACTGCAGCCACCCCCTGCCCCACACCATCATGGCAGCAGCTCTTCCCACAGGGCAGCCTGGCCCGGCCCCTCAGCACCAACCAAACAGCTGTGTGCTATGAACCCTATCTGGGCTGAAACCAGGGCATGGGTGCAGTGTGGTGCCAGATCAAGTTATGGCAAATACGTTTATGGAATTTGATAGACTGGCTAAACACAGTCCTGTGAACAGCAATAAATATGCAGCCGTGGTTTCCATTTTAGTAAAGGAATTTGAGAACGGTTTTCAGGATTGCTAAAAACTTTATCAGTTTTTTATTTGCAACTCCATTTCTAGTTGACAACGTAGAGTTGCAATTAAAATTTTGATCATGTCCCCTTACCAGACATTTGTAAGCCCTCTTAGCAAAGAGAAATACCCCTCACTTCACAGTCACACCTATTCGTGTCATTGCTTTTGGCAGTGCATACATTTGGGAACAACTGTTTTCAAGGATGAAGCACAGCAAGAATTAAATTTCACCAAAAATCTCTACTGAGTACCTTGAGACCTCACTAAGAATTGCAACCAATGTCATCAAACCAGGCTGATGTTAGTTTCACAAAAACAAGGTGAAATATCCCACTAGTTTGATGTTTTTGTTGATCTCTTTTTTTTTATACAGGTTCATAAAAGCATTAAAATTAAAATAATTGTTGTTACTTATATACACTAACTTTTTAATATATTTGATGAGGGCTGCTCTGAAAGTAATGCCTCCTATTTTATTATATTGGCCCACAACATCAGAGGCAGATGTTTGTGGTTTGGCTGTAAGTTGGACCTTCCCACCAGTATTCCATTATATTTTGTTGCTGTGTGGCAGATCACAGCAGAGAGGCAGTCTGACAAAATGTCATCTGACATGAAAGTGTGTATGAAGCAAAGATGTGTTACTGAATTCCTCCATGAGGAAAAAATATCACCCACTGACATTCATCAACACTTAATAAATGTTTGTTGAGGCTGAACAGTGTAATGTAAGCCAGTGGACGTAAGTGAGGTGGTGAGTGGTGTGTTTCAGCAGGGACAACAACAGTAGGTCATGTCCTCTGGTCCAGATTTTTACAAGCGCATCATGCAGGCTCTTGTTCATCACTAGCAAAAATACAGAGCTAATGGTAGTGACCATGTGGGCCAAAAAAGCATTTTGCAGCTGAGAATTTGCTCAACCAAACAGTATTCTTGTGCTCTTTGTATCTTTTGTAGTTTCCATGGAAATAAATAGGAGGCATTACTTTTGGAACAAACTCATAGATATGGCCCAAGACAATTCTTCTTCACTCATGTGGCCCGGGCAAGCCAAAGGGTTGGATACTCATGATCAAGCAGCACTGTATGAGTACTGTACAGCTATACAGTCCCTGAAAAAACTATTTAGGGATTTGCTCCAAAACAGAGCAATTTCACTTGTTTTGCAATTCTGCAAAACCTGAAATCTGCTGAAAGAACTTCCTTGTGGCAAATGCAAGACAAGCCCAAACAACTTCTGTCAAATGTCATCATATGGTATCACTTAGTTGTGTATGTGTAGCCTGCCCTATGCACAAATGGCAGGACTACAGCAGATTGGAAAAGCAAAGGTTGATGAGTGACATATCATAAATTCATAGTTGGAAGGGGCTTTTAAAGGTCATCTAGTCCAACTCCCTTGCAGCAAACAGGGACATCCATAGCTAGATCATGTTGCCCAGGGCCTGATCCAGCCTCACCTTGAAAGTCTCCAGGGACAGGGCATCAACCACAGCTCTGGGCAAACTGTTCCAGTGCCTCACCACCGTTAATGTAAAAGACTTTTTCTTTCTATCTTACCTAAATCCACCCTCTCTGAGCTTTAAACCCTTTCCCCTTGTTCTGTCACCACAGACCCTGTTAAAGAGCCTGTCCCCTTCTTTCCTGTAGCTCCCCTTTTGATACTGAAAGGCTCCTATCAGGTCACCTTGCAATCTTCTCCAGGCTGATAAGCCCCAGCTCACTCAGCCTGTCCTCGCAGGAGAGGTGTTCCGTTCAATGGATCATTTCTGTGGCCCTCCTCTGAATGTGCTCCAACAAGTTTATATCTCTCCTATACTGAGGACTCCACATCTGGATGCAGTGCTCCAGGTGAGGCCTCACCAGCACAGTGAAGATGGGCAAGATCACCTCCCTCGACCTGCTGGCCATGTTGCTTTTGATGCAACCCAGGATATGGTTGGCTTTCTGGGCTGTGAGAGCACACTGCTGGCTCATCTCCAGCTTCCCATCCACCAGCACTCCTGTGTCTTTTTTTAGCAGAGCTGTACTCAGTCCTTTCATCTCCCAGCTTGTATTGGAAATGAGGGTTGCCTCGATCCAGGTGCAAGACCTTGCACTTGCATTTGTTGAACCTCATCAGGTTCACGTGAGCCCCCTGCTCAAGGCTGTCTAGGTCCTGAGGGTGCACTTGACCCTACTGTCTGTGTCATTGATGACATTGCCAGAAGCTAGCAAGTGCTTGATATCATCTTCAGAAATGCAGGCAAGTCTCTGGGATTGGAAAAATGCTTTTAGATTCTGTTGGGCAGTGAAGACTTTAACCATGCTAACAATATTTCAGGGAAGCTGAAGGAGAACTGAATAATTCAAGGACAACGTTGTAATAAGAGCCAGTTTATATGACTTTCTTTCTGTGTATCATCTTGGATTCCTTTCTGGAACTTATGTGGAAGAAGCTGCCCTAAATATCTGTTATGAAGCTGTCTCAGGAAGAGTGTCTGGTTTGAAAATATACCTTCATTTTTATGATATCCAGATGCCTGAGTTTGAAAATACAACTTTATTTGAACGAGAAACATTGGTCACCACAAGATGGTAGTATAGTTCAACTAAAACTTCCAAACACTGAACAGTGAATTAGGTTAATAAATTGAAAGTAACATTATTTACAGAGTTCTTAAATCTCTATGATAGTAGCAGAAAATATGAGCAAATAGCAATGCTTATGAAAAGGCAGTTGCATCCTGCTAAGAAACTAGTGATTAATGCAAATGGCTTTCTTTCTATTTAAAATGAAAATGGGCAGAAGAAAATTAAACAGCTGCCACTAGCTTATGAAATTACGTATTAAAATATAATTAATATAAATTATCAAAATTATCAAAATATAAATTATCAAAATTATATAGAAGGCTTTGCATGACAAAGCTTATACAAAATGCATTAAATACATTTTATATGGTTGCTTCCTGGATGAGTCTGTTTGTCACACCTATGTACTATTTCCATGTATCCAGACTCTTCTTCACCACACACACACACACACACAAGAATAACAGCAGAAAATGACATCTAGTGTAGCATGCTGAAATAAATACCAGAATGTTTGTAGTTATAAGAGATCGCTAAGAGTAAAGGCATGACTGTACCTCCAGCTTCTCCCAGTGTCATGTTTTCAGACAAACACTTTTTATCAGTTTTATGCTTGGAAGAAAAAACTTCAGTGTTCAGATGTTGACTGCTTTTTCCCAATATTCCTGTTAGCCAAATAAAACCTATAGCCTCTACCTTGCAAACTTCCCTTGCACTGACAGGCATGCATTTTAAACATCTGTCCTTTGCCAGAATAATGCAGGTCTCTGGCTTTCATTTGCGGAGTTATTCCAAAGCACATGGGCCAGCAGTGTGCCAAGGTGACCAAGAAGGCCAATGGCATCCTGGTTTGTATCAGGAATAGTGTGGTGAGCAGGACTAGGGAAGTCATCCTGCCCCTGTACTCGGAATTGGTGAGGCCCCACCTTGAGTACTGTGTTCAGTTTTGGGCACCTCAATACAGAAGGGGCATGGAGGTGCTGGAGCAGGTCTAAAGAAGGGCAACAAGGCTTGTGAAGGGCTTGGAGAATATGCCCTATGAGGAGCCACTAAAGGAACTGGGGCTGTTTAGCCTGGGGAAGAAGAGACTGAGGGGAGACCTTATTGCTCTCTTCCAATATCAGAAAGGTGCTTACAGTGAGAGCGGGATTGGTCTCTTCTCACTGGTGACAGGTGACAGGATGAGGGGAAATGGCCTCAAGTTGTGCCAGGGTAAGTTTAGGTTGGCTATTAGGAAACACTTCTTTACAGAAAGGGTTGTTAGGCACTGGGATAGGCTCCCCAGGGAGGTGGTTGAGTCACCATCCCTGGATGTGTTTAAAACCATTCGGATGTGGTGCTCAGGGACATGATTTAGCTGAGGGTTGTTATAGTTAGGGTAGTATGGTTAGGCTGTAGTTGGACTCGATGATCTTTAAGGACTTTTCCAACCTGAGCAATTCTGTGATTTTATGAAACTGAAAAGATTCATTACTGAACAAAAGAAAAGCAAATGTCACTCAGTCACGTGTTATATCTCTATGTGTCTGCTGTAGACACATACACGTGGATGGTACACACTAAGCAGTACTAGCAGTGTTTTCTTTCTTTTTTCCTTTTTGAATGTAAAAATTATATCACAAGCTTGCCTGTTTCATAGCTGGATACAGACTAGATCTAAGGTGAAGTTTGCTAACCCAGAAACCCATAGTTGAGCGTTAAGATGTAATTTACAACGACAATTCTTTTATACTTCCCAGGTTCCCAGTATATAGGTTACATGGGAATACTGACTCTTTGGAAACAAAATATAATTTGAAATGATTGGAAATAGAACACCTTTCCTGCAAGAAAGGTTAAAGACTGTCAGAAGCTTGTGAAAAGAAGTCCTACATCTAAGGTTAGATTCAAACAGTTGACTACCTTACCCTCTCATTTTTCTCCCATCTTATGTATAATTACACATCTCTGCTGTCTCTTCCCTCCGTATGGTAGTCTGCTCAGCATCAAGTGAATGATTTCACTTTTAATAGAAATATACGTGTAGCATGTTAAGTATCTCATTTTCTTTCAGAAATACACATTTGCTTCTAACAAATATTTGTTATTCATATGTTTCAGATTTTACTTTAAATCCAATATTCAGTGTATTCATGTTTACAGTGAATATCAGAAGAAAACATTGGAGAAGAAGGGCTGAGAAGACTCGTGTTTAATCTGAGAACCAATAAAAGCAAGCCAAATATACAATTTATTTAATTTTTCTCACATCTCACCTCAGGAATCCTCAAGAATTTACTTTTATCTGTCTCTGGGATTACCAGAGGGGACTGGCTCACCTCGGTCACTTTGTCCTGTATGGAACTGTATAGTTTGCCTTTATTATTGGGGCTCAAGACACAAAATGTATTAAAAAAGTCTTTGCACTGAAATGAAATATACAGTTGTATGTTTAAAGTTTATTGAAAATAAAGCCTGTTTCCCCAGGTGAAGTAAGTTAGTCTTTCTCCTTCAAAATCACTGTTGCACTTAATAATGATCACTGGCTGAGAGCCTTCCCTAAATACAAAGGCTTTGCCAGGAAACATCAGCTCAGGCCTGCAATTAGAAATGTTATCTTCTGTTTATTCTGGAATAGCTTTTTTCTGTATCAGGCATTTTCCTCTTTCTGTTTACTGGAACTGAGGCATACTGGTTTCATCAGGAAATTCCTTTAATATCCATGTATAATTTCCATCTAGTGCCATTTCTCTTGAATAAAAAATAGAGGATAAGACATTGCCTAGGCTTACTAGTGTATGCAAAAAGGGCATAGAAAAGAACTGGGGATTTTTGAACTTTTCTCTATCTGATCACAACATGGATCTTACAGTCATGAATCCATAAAAAAACAGTGTAGACTAGCGCATGCAACACAACCTGTCTCTTCAAAGCAGACTTTTGAGGGGATGGGTTGCAGTTGTGGCCCCAGGTCTCTGTTTTGCACCAGTAGGTACAGCGAAATGCTGTTCTAGGCACCCAGATCAGATGGAACTTTCCAAACTGTCCAGCTAAGTGTCGCCTATTATTTTGGTTGGATCTGCCCCTTAGCACCTTCCAGCCTCTGACAGGGTGATTTCAGATTTAGCAAGGCAAACTCAGAAGATATATGAGCATTTATGCAGATTCAGAAGAGACCTCATCGCTCTTACAACTTGGTCTCTTCTCCCAAGCAATGAACAATAGGTCAAGAGGAAACAGCCTCAGGTTGTACCAGGAGAAGTTTAAGTTGGATGTTAGGACAAACGGGGTTGTGAAGCACTGAAACAGACTGCTCAGGGAAGAAGTTGAGTTACCATCCCTCGGGGTATTTAAAAGATGTGTAAATGTGGTGCTTAGGGACATGGTTTAGTGCTAGGTTTGGCAGTGCTAGGTTAATGATTGGACGTAATGATCTTAAAGTCATTTAATTTGGAAAAAAAAAACTTTACAATGGAAAATATGCCTTACAATTTTAGATGTGGTTTGTTGTGTTAGTTAGTACTTGTTAATAAATTGCTTTAAATCAGAAATTTTTTCAGTTGTGCCTGAACTTATATTAGGCGGAGATGTAACCTAAGAAGTGGCTATTTGTGAAGGCAGAAATGCCTGTGGAAATATTGCACGGTAAAAAAAAAAGATCACAAGCCTACTTACTCTGACTTACTGTTTTCTAACATCAGAGTAAAAATTGGTAAATCCCGAAGCAATAGGTATTGACAATTGAATTTTTCAGCTGTCTTTCAACCATATTACAAGTTACTGACTTAAGTAAAAAATGATAACAAACCTCTCCCAAGGTTCTTTTCTCAAGATTGATGCATTTTGCACGAGAAGTATAACCCTAAGCAAAATATCCCTAAGCAGTGTTTATTCCTGCCTCTAAATGTACAGCATTACAAATAAAGGGCAGAGGTGTGTTTCTTTCTTGCCATGGGAGGAAGAAACACAAGGCTTCATTGACCACTGAGGTTTTTGTAAACAAATGTTAGCACAAACCCTACATTTTACACCTTCCCCTCAGAAAGATCAATATTTATATCTTCTCTGAGGGCATTCATAAAAATCTCATAGTTTTTTGCTAGCTCTAAAACATCTGGACGTTGCTGTTTGCTGAATACTTTTTCCTACCAATTAATTGCTCTATCAATTCTCTGCACTCATAAACATCGTACGTTTAATCAGTCTCATGATGATTCTTGAACCAAGTAGGCACCCAGCAGGATCTGTTTACAGGCTAATTAAGAGCACCCACCATCTCCAGGAATGCAGGTTCTTCCAAAAATATTTGTTTATATGGTCTCCCATACCAGATTAAAAAAATACCAAATTATATTTCATATAGAGACAAATCAAAACCAACTTGTTATAAAAATGGTACATAACAGTAACCACATGACATAATAGGCAGAAATTGTCAGAGCTTTATATCCACATAGTAGCAAAGTACATCATTAGTACTGGTGATGCAAGAAAGTATATATCCACCTGACACACACACACAGAATTAGAAAATCCCAGTAGTTTACTTTCTTCAGTGCTGCTCCTTTGAGCACAGCTGTGAATACAGACAGAAAACAGAACAACTTGCAAAAGGACACTGTTCCCATTTTAAGTGTTCGTATGCTTGCTGTAGCAGAGGTAACAAGTGCTACTGAGCACAGTGGAGCTCGAGTGAATCTCTGTGACCATATTGGCCCTTCCTTATTGCTACTATGCATTTTGTTCTACTGTAGTCTGATGGTTGTTCTATGTGTTCTCAGACTAGAATTAGACAGGGAAGAGGACAACCAGACATTATCTTGGTTGGTGCTGAGAGAATAATGCTCTATATTCCCATTGTCTCACTGAAAGATTGCAAAAGCTTGCTCTGTTTGTCTGACTTTGGTTCCAGATACAAGGTGTCCACAAGGACTCATTCCGGGAAGTTTCACATAGCATTAGGGTTATGTACTTGACTTCCCGAATAAACTAACAAAATTTTAATGAATTTCCCATGGTCCTAATAATGCTGTGATTGAAAAAGACATCCTAATGAGATCCGCTTCTTTGAAGTTCTGTCTTTTTTTCTTTTCTAACCTTCCTTTGTAAGAAAGGAGTCCTTCTTCTTGACAAAATACATTTTTTTAGGTTTTAGTTTCAGTCTTCTTGTACATTTTTAGGGAGACACCAATGGATTTTGATGAAAGATTTCCATTCAAAGTGTGCTTCTTGAAACATTTTGGCTTTCCAACTACTTACAATAATTATTCTAAATAATAATAATAATAATAATAATAATAATGCACAAGCCCTACTGACTTAGAAAGAACCAGGAATATGAAAGCTTGGACAAGGCTAATGTTTAACATTCTACTTGCTGTACAAAGAATTATCATAAAGAGATAGCATTTTGAAAAGTGCCGAGATATCAGACTGAAACAGACCTTCTGCATCACCAGTGCTAAATGCTACTGTCTCAACTATTCATATCAAGCTACTTACAAATTTAATAAACTATGAATTAAGTTCACAGTTAGAAGATGTAGAAGATACAAGAAAAAATAATCAGAAGCTTTAATCATTCCATATTTGTGAAAAATTGACCTTGTCTTCTATTGAGGGTCAGTTGCTTGGAACTGACTCTACAGTCCTTGGTGTGATTTAATCCTTGAGATACTCTTTTCTACCTCATCTGTGCCTTTGTGTCACCATTATGCAATGCAGTAATTCTTCCAGTTTTGACTGTTTCATGTGTCTCTTTCTGTGTTAGCTTATTTGAAGTGTTAAAATCATGAGACCAGCCACCTGATTCATGAAATGCACTTCTTTTACACATGTGTGAGCCTCTGATCCTGGGCAGGCATATGAGAGCATATGGATCTGCTGCAGGCAGATTTTCAGGTTGAGAAGGGCTCGTGGAAGACCTTACCCAGCTCCCATCCCTCAGTGATAAAGGCCATTGAAAATCTCACTCATGTTTATTATCCACACCTCAGTCACCTCCAGAGGCTGACGGATTAAACCTTAGCATTTTTTCATCTTGGAAGTGAGATGACTCAGGGAATATTAGAAGTATCAGTCGTTTCAGAAATGAAGAAATAAATATTCAACCTCAAAGAACATCTGCATCTGGCCCATTTGGGCAACTGGTCATTAGATAGGATAGTGAATCTGGATTCCACCATCATGTGTCCAGCAGAGTCCTGTGAAGTAATGAGCAACAGGGTGGCTATAACCAGTAGACTAGGATAAGCAGCAACCAGAAGTTTGTGTAAGGTTTGCAGACACCTGAGCCCATGCAGCGTCTGGCTGGATCTGCAAGCAGAAGGGTATCCTTTTGTCTTCCCTTCTATCTTACAAGTTTCACTTCTTTTTGCCCCTCTCCTCCCTGGCAGTGCACTGCTATCCTCTTCCTGGCTCTGCTTTCTATACAAACTGCCTGGCAGATGATCTAACTCATTAACAGAGCAGGAAAGCACCCAGATTTTTTGCTGAATTTATTTGTAGTGGACTGAACCGCCTCACAGGGAGAACCAAGGTGCGCCAAACCCAATGCCAGATGTACAGGAGAAACACATCGTCAGGATATGAAGTAACAGCAGAAAAAGAGGTGGAAAAGCAGCATAGAAACTCAGTATTTTCGGCAGTATCAAGCTGCTAAATTTGTTCTCCATGTCTTGTGCTGTAAGATTAGAACCTAATTCTCGAGAATAGTAGTGACTTCTTTGGCCATGTACGACCTTTCCGTCCCCACAGGCTGAAATGTCTGTGCTGCAGACAAGTCTAATTTATCACTTATCTGCTACTAAAACCTTCTGAATTTTGAATTACGGTAACATGAGCTTTTCTCTTCTGACCCAGTTTGTTTAAACCAGAATCATCTCTGCCCTTGTTTATGTGACACAGTCTCTGCAGTACATTCATTCCAGTATCTAAAGGCAATATCCTTCTGCAAAGTCCCTTGAGAGAGGATCATTTGTATTACTGTTAGCACAACATCAGTGCTATTCGACATATTTTATGGAGACACATCCCAAGGCATTGTCATTAATCCTTGAAATATGACAAATACTTTAAAAGCAAAACAGGCAATTAATACACTTTTTAAAAGTTAGATGGCATTAGCAATCAGAAATGAATTAAAAAAAAAAAACTCCCTCAGTCAATTTCACCGTTTAAAATCATAATGACAGGATGTTCTTTCTCCACTCAGTTGTCACTGAATCCTTGGCATTTGCAACAATCACGGAGCACAGACTGTCTTCAGGGCTGTAATGCATAATGAACTTGGACAATGAAGACACAAGACTATTTAAGGCTTGGTAAACTATTGAGTAACCTTAGCATCAATCCTACAAAGGGCTGGAAGTCTACAGGGAAACATCTCTGATATAATTATATTCTGGCTGACCTTAGTGTGAAGTAAAATACAGACAATAGTGTTTCATGCTGTCTCCAAACCAGGCAGGATATCATTAGCCCAGCAAGTGAAGCATTACATTAATCATTCTTGTGCTAGAATTATCATGTGGTGCAAGATAAGAAATATCATGCCTTATAGCTAACCCTTCTTTTCTTTCAAACTATTTCTCCTTTACTCCCCCTAAACTTCCCTTTTAAGCCTAAAGACAGTTCATTTCTGCATAGACATTAGAAACATTTAGCAAGAACTGAAAGTTGCTACCACAAATGTATTTTTAGTGCCCAGTTGTTAGTAGAGCAGGAGTTACTGCTGTTTTCACCAATGGTAAAGGAAAATCAGCCTCATCCTCTCTGAAAGTTATGCTCTGTCCCTCACTGCTGTGCACTCCAGGTAAATAACTGGGGAGCTGCCTCCCTCAGTCAGACTTCTCAATAATAATTTCTGTTATTTGTAGCAGTACTTACCAGTCACAGCCTGGCTCTGTGCTGGGGCTGCATAGTCCCCCATCTGAAAGAGCAAGGAGGCTATCATACAACTGCATGTAGACTTACACTGCCTTAACAGATACAAGGAGGAAGCTATCTAAAAGGTACAGAGCCTAAGTGCTAAGCAGAGAAAAGCTACTGTAAACACTCTATAAAATGGAACCAACCATTCACGGTCCCAATGAGAGGAGACTGAGCAGTAATCCATTGCACAACAGCAAAGGAGCCATAGGCATACAGTCCTAGGAAGGGCATAAGTTCAGCTCTAACCTCACTCTGTTTTGCGTCTTGTCAGCTCAGTCTCTTTGCTTTTATCACTGCTGAAGCCATGGTCTGTAAAAAAGTAGGATCCTGTTCCCAAATGTAGGAAGATAATGTCTTTGGCCTGTGGTACCTAGGAACATATGCTGAAAGGACTGGTATACCACCATCTGCCAAGTTAACAGTTTTGTCTTGCCAAAATGGTTCTTGCAGGTAGATGCTCCATTAATATTAACTCTTTTGAATAAGTGATGGAGCACTGAACAGGCTGCCCAGGGGGGCTGTGGAGTCTCCTTCTCTGGAGATATTCAAGACCCACCTGGACACCTACCTGTGCAGCCTGCTGTAGGGAGCCTGCTTTGCAGGGGGGCTGGACTCAATGGTCTCTGGAGGTCCCTTCCAGCCCCTACAATTCTGTGATTCTGTGATTCTGTAAATAAAATTTCAACAACTTCACTACTCTTTAGGAGCAGACCCACACCACACATATATTCTTTGCTGGTTGTATTTGGCCTTGCATCTGTTTACTTGTGTGTGTTATCTGTGAGCAAATTACAGCATATCTCTATCTTGAAGGGTGTTGTAACTAAGACGTATTTACAGAAACTGACATTTCTATCTAAGCCATTAAAGCAACTAACTGCAAGGCATATGTCTGGAGAGATAAAATAGTCTTTAGAGTTCCCATATATCAGGCCAGCAATTTGGCTGAACTGTTTTAATCATTTCTTACTAAGGCAAATGACCCCTAATAATGTTGCACAAATCAGCCATACAACTTAACAGGAACATGAGGATTTCAACTGGAAGCAGTAAAATATATATAAAAGGGAAGAAAGTATATAAATCACATTACAAAAGAGGCTCATAGTTAGTAAAAATGAAAAGTATCAAAGATAGTCTGTACCTTATATAAATGGGATCTGTGGTTCCCAGCTTCTGAAAAATGGGCACAATGCCCCTGACACAGATGGAATAACATGACTGAAGACCTGGGCATCTTCTCAAGGAAAGTGGACCACACCAAAGGAGTGCAGAATTTAAACGTCCCCCTAGAGGAATGATGTGACATTAAACATTTTCTCTGAGGACTGTGCTAAACAGTTCCAAATAGATGTAGTGCCTGAGATGTAGTATCTGAAGAGATTTCAGATAGAGGAGCTGCTTTTCCACGAGGGTCTCCTGCTAGGCTATGCTAGGATAAATTCACAGAAAGTTTTGTGTTGTTTCCTTAATAGAATAGATCAACTCCCAAAAGTAAAAAAAATAAAAAATAAAATAAAATAAAATAAAATAAAATAAAATCAGAAGAAAAAAAGAAGGCATGGCAGGGTGGGGAAAGAAAAAGTGAACCCCAAAAAAGAAGCTGCTGATGTAGCGTAAATACCTGTGGCTCTCACAACAGGGCCATAATAAAAACAGGATAAAACTGTATTCATATCCATCAGCTGATTTTCAATATGAGAACCAATACACAGAAATCAACACGACTGCAGAAGGGAAGACTGAATGTTCATGATCAGAAACTTTGACAACATCAGCTTAAATCTAGAGCATTTCTGCCTGCTGGAGGCAGAGACCAGCTCTGGTACAGTGTATGTGACACCAGGACTGGCCTGAAAAGTCTCCTTCAGAGGAAGGAGATAGTGACAGATAAAGACATTCTTCCAGTAAGCACTCCTCACAACTTTCTGCCAGCCCCATTCTGCCCAGCCAAGCTTTGATTTATGTGTCTTAAAAACACTGGGAAGCTCCAAGAGCAGCCTGTGTCCCCAGAGAGCACTAGCTGGGTTAAGATAAAATTCCTCAGCAGTGTTCAGCCTTTGGGGGGAAAGAAAAGCAGAACAGCAAGGCAGAACGAGCAGAAACATACAGTAGCAGACAGACTGACTGACTCCTTCAGCTGCTGAACCGAGTGGAAGCGTATTTTCCCTGGTAATTGCTGGATGTCTGTGTGCTAATTCTAACATGAAGGTAAGACAATTGCTTACTTAATTTGTACTGATGAAGTGGATATGGCAAATGTAATAAAATATTAATTAATGTGGAGAAATACTTGGCTGAAAATGTGACTGGGCAGTATTGGAAGAAAGAAGAAAACTGACAAAGCTGGGGAAAATCAGTGCACTATTGTCCTTACTTCTCCAAGCAGAGTAGTGTAAACATTGCAGAAAGTTGGAATAGCTGCACGAGGTAATGGAAAAATAAGGAAAAGAAAGAAGTAAGTTTGCTTTGCTTCTCTTTTTTTCAGATGCTGGGGATTTTTCTGTTGCTGGAGGTTTCAGGCTTCTTTCCCATTTTTTCCAGGTGAATATTTATTTAGAAAATAGCATGGTACAGAATAAGCATGGATAATTTAACTGACATTGTCTGTTGCATGTTGTGGGGCTGGGCTTAAAGGTGTTTTCAAATTAATTTCCTGGCAGAGAAGACACTGTTTGCTGTCAGCACTGCCACTGTTATCCATGGTGACAGGCAGAAACTGTGGTGTCCCTCATCTCTCTGTTTGGTGGAGGAGGAGCAAGCAGTGGTGTGAGCCCGCAAACCACAGCTTGCCCTGAGCCAGCCCCATGCTGTGGGCAGGTCGTGCCCCTATGCCTCCTGCTTATCCTGGAGGCATTGCAACCCTGACTGCTTCCCAGACACCTCTGGATGTGGTCTGGATGCTCTCTAATTTGCAATGTGAATCTGGTCTTTGAAGTTAGCAGTGGATTCACAGAGCCTTACTGACCTTCAAGACAAGGGAACATACCAAGTTTCTTGCTGATCAGTGACCAGAAAGGTTGAGAAGGAACTGATTTTATTCTTACAAATGAAAAGCAAATCTCAGTGGTTTTAGAGGGAGCCTGATGGCTCCCCTCATTTTCTTTGGGGAAAGATGTTTAAGGAAGCTTCTCACTAATGTGTTTGAATGGAAATAACGGACAATATTCCACTTTTGCTTTTGTAATGCAAAAAACCCTGCCGGGACAGCCCTTCCCGTCCAGTCAATTGCCATTGGAATTCTTTTGGCCCTTGGTCCGAGTGTGATGGCTGTACCCACAAACAGGTATAGATAGACACATTTTTAGGTATGCATGATTTCACAAACATATGCTTTTTTTTTTCCCCAGTAATGAAGAATCTGTTCTATCTCTAAATTCAAACCAAGTTTCAAACAAAAGCACCTGAAATGCCTTCTCCACAGAAGAGCAAGAAAGGTTGCTGGACCCTAGAGAAGGGAACTCTCCAGTCTGTCTTCTCTGTGCGCTCTTTCAAAGCTGTGGTATTCACACTGTAAGATAATCTGTGCTGGTTTTGTTTCGGTGGTAGTTCCAAACGGGTTAACTGAACTGCTCAGTACACCAAGACGTTCCTCGGCTGACGCTGACTTGTACCACTTCCACCCATTTTTCATCAGAGGGGTTGTATGTCAAGGGAAGAAAACTTTGTTGCAGAATATTACACACAATGAAAACAAGTTGATGATTTTGAAAGTATAATTCTATTGATCTTACCATTCATTTTCTTTCATCTCATTTACTTTTATGTTGCATCATTTAGGGAGGGATAGATCAAAATTAAAGATGTGCTCCGAAACCGTACTTACACTTCTTAGAAGCCAAAGGAAACCTATTTAATGCTAGATTTTATTATATCCCTCAATAGCACTTTCATTTGAAGAATTCTAGCAAATTCATATGGGCATAATTAGACTGTTAATAATATTAAAAAAAACTGAAATTGGTCAGCACTTTCCTCCTTTTGGTTTCCTATCAGATTATTGAACAAACCAACCAAGTTTATGTCTCAATCTAAAGACCACATAGTTGTCTTACTATTAACTTGTGAATTTGTTACCATATTGTGGCAATACGAAGTGTGGTTAGTCTTAGAAAAAGGTAGTGAATACAGCAGTAGAGCAGCATCTTGACATCAGTAAACTATTTCTGCTTTGCCTTTCGATTTTCTAAGATCTCTCTTGGTTTACATTCAGGTTCGAAGACGGACAGTAGCGGTTTATGGGCAGTATGGGGGAAACCCCTGCTCTGGTGATGCCTTTGAAACAAGACCCTGCACCCCAACAAGGGGATGCCCAACAGAGGATGGCTGTGGCGATCGGTTCAGATGCTCTTCAGGTGCAATCCAAGATATTTTTCACCATTTTCTGGACTTTGAAGTGAAAAATTATAACTTTGTTGTCTTTGAAATTTATAAATGAGTAATGCCATGGAAGAATCCTTGACCTACAATTAGATTTAATTTAGCAGGAAATTTTTTCTCTTTCGGCCTCAGATGTGCTTGTTTTCAATTTTCAATTTACTGAATTGCTTCAAAGTACGTTTTTGTGTTTAATTAAGAGAAGGTAATTAAAGAATGGAACCTTAGATGACATTGCTCAAAACTGATCTGGGCTATATTCGAACATCTTAGAAACCACCTGGGTCCTAGACACCCAGATTAATGCTAGCATCCAAGCAACTTCTGTTACCTTCACAAAAAAGACACACTACCTCAGTGGGTAGATATTTATCATAGAGAAATATGATTAACTTGTTTTGGTGCTATCAGAGAGATAATCAGATTTAATCACATGTGATAAGGCCACAAGATGAAAGCATAGCAAGTAAATTTATAAATAAACTGTTTTATTAATGTATGAGAAGACTTAATTGGCTGTGGCTTTCGTGAGGGTACTATGCGCTATTTCTTAATGCCTGCATTTACTGTTGTTTCACAATCCCTTCTGAGCACACATAGTCTGCTGTGGGAATGGCCAGCTAATTAACATCACAAGTAAGTGGGACAGTCACTTTGATTTTAGGTGATGTTTAATTTTAAACAAACATTTCTCCTTTGTCCATGCATTTTTGTTTCCCTCTAGGCCAGTGTATTAGCAGATCTCTCGTGTGCAATGGAGATCAGGATTGTGAAGAAGATGGTACTGATGAAGATCAGTGTGAGGAGAAGTTGACTGTATGTGATACTGATAAAACACCTCCAAATTCAGAACTTACAGGACAAGGGTAATGTACTGTGCAGACCTCATTAGCACTGGTGCCAAATGCTTTCATATTTTTATTGTATTTACAAGCTCCTGCTATACAGACAGAATTCCTGGGCCAGTGGTAGAGCATCTGATATGAAAAAGTGTTCCTTACAGCTGCTTCCATCATCCTAGTGGCTCAGTGCAGCTGAGATGTACTAGCAATTTTAATCTGAGGCAAAGAATAGAGCTTTCTATTCTACTATTTAAATACATCTTCTAATATGTGAAATCAGATGTAAGCGACTAAAACATAACTATCAGAATGGAAAAAAAATGAGCCAGCAACATTCATTCTTCTTGTTTACTGCTGTTTTACTTAGTACTGTGGATCCATATCTATTTCTCCTTTTGCATCCTACCTGCAGTCTAACAAAGTAATTATCTCATGTTTCTTTAGCATAGTTGTATCACTTGGAATGTGATATGATTCAGCTATAGTATAGAAATATTTTTGAATGGGTGTCCTGTTGTTGCTGTTCCACATGAATTGCTGGAAAAATAAAAATAAAATCACTTGTGATAAACATAAATATCTTAATGTCAATCAATATGTGTCCATTTTTGTTGAAAAATTAACAACTTTTTTTCCATGTGCTTACGTGTTCTTGTTCTACATATGAAAGGATCTGTCAGTTGAGTTCCCCTTTTCTTAAGTAAATTAGATTATGATCTTAGCTGCAGATACAGCAGTCAGTTGTAACAGGATGGTAACTTTCAACTCCTGTAGAGGAATTTCTTTCTCTGTGTCTTAGTGATTTTTCATACTTTTATTCTTGCAGCTTTGATGCAGTCACTGGAGAGACTAGGGGAAGAGTTATTCATACAAAAAACTTTGGAGGACAATGCAGAAAAGTCTTCAGTGGTGATGGGAGAGAATACTACAGGCTGAGTGAAAGTGTTCTTGCTTATACCTTCCAGGTATGTTTCCATAAAGCACAACTTAGTGTTTAGAGTAACAACTATAATGGGGAGGATGAGAAATTTTGCAGGGTCCTTAGCAGTTAGGCTTCCCTAAACACAGACGAATTATGCCTGTTCCCTCTCTGCAGAAACCCCAGTAACTGTGGCTGTGTTTCATCTCTCACAGAATTAAATGCAGAGAGAAGAATCCTGTGCCACTGTACATCTGCTGGCTGGAGTTATATCAAACTAACACTACTGCCAATAGCAAAAAAGTTTCAGTGCCACCACGGTGTTTTGGGCCATATGACATTAGATGCTCTGTGAACGTTTTGTCAGCTCATGCTAAAAGAATCGGGTATATTAAAAGCTAAAATAAATAAATTAAGGTATATAATTATTTCAAAGGTGTATACATATGCTTATTGTTTTGAAATAAGCTAGCTTATGTCTTGCTAAAATGGAAAGAAAAAAATGTAATTGCTCAGATATGATTTCTAACTCTCTCACAGCTGGAACATAAAGCTACTTATTTATAATAAGCTGCAACTTGAATCACATGTTGGCACCTGTGATGGTGCCATGATGTGCACCTGGCTTTGGAATACTTTGTGGAGATTTTCCTTTTGAGATGCTTTATTTCAAATCACTGTCTTGGGGATTTTGTTTATCTCCTTCTTATCAAAAGTATGCCAAGCAATCATTAATGTACTTTATTACGTAATGCAAATACTTCATACACAAACTTACATGTATATATACATATACATACATATGTCACAGAATCATAATTTTTAAGGCTGGAAAAGACCACTAAGATCATCTAGCCCAAACATCAACCCATCACCACCATGCCCACTAAACAATGTCCCTTAGAACCACATTTACACATTTCTTGAACACTTCCAGGGATGTTGACTCCACTACCTCCCTAGGCATCCTGTTACAATGCACTACCTCTCCTCATGGGAAGAAATGTTCCCTAATATCCAATCTGAACCTTCCCTGGTGCAACTTAAAGCCATTACCTCTCATCCTATATGTAACGCACTTTCACTACACTTTATGAAATCTGAAATGGATTCAGCCTGAAAAACACCTCAGATTTTTTGCACCAGGAAGGACTTGCTGTACTCTGTATCACTTCTAACAGCCTTCATGAACCTCTTTATACAGAATTCTATCTTCCATTTTCTAGGTTAAAATTCAGAATGATTTCAGTTATGAATTTTTCAACAGTAGCTGGTCATATATGAAGCACACAGAAAAGAAGAAAAAATCAAACAGTGGCCACAGTTATTCGGAGAAGAAAAATGAGCAACAGAGCCGTAAGGTATGTGTGAATTGCCAATGTAGCTTGAAATTTTGCATGAACATTTCCGTCATTGTTTTCATGCACTTTTATAGAGAGATGCACAAATCCATTCTGCTCACATATTTTTGGCAGAAAGGGCATGACAGAAAAGAAATTCCTTAAAATCTTTTCAAAGAGATCAATGGTTTGGTTGCCAATAAAGATGGCTTGGCTGCTGTTCTTTTCTTTCTCCATTTTACATCTTTAACAGTGATTTATTTATTTACTAGCTTTTTTTCCTCCATATTTGAAGAAGAAAAGCATCAGCTTCTTGTTATAATTGATTAATCATTTCCATTTTCTTCCACACATTTTTTTCTCTACTATATTTGTGAGTGTATCAGACTGAAAATATTCAAACAATACAGTGATTAAATTATTTTATAGTATATTTTCCTCTAATAGCACTCCATTAAGAGAGAACTTTTGCTTTTGATATGTATAAAATGAAGCATTAGATAAGTAATTTGCGAGTGACTCTCAATTAAGAAGTAAAACCTCTATCTTACAGCAATCAAAATCAAGTCACAAACATATAAATTTTATGGCCTCTATGCTGAAGAGGATAAGCTTGTCTTGCTGCTCTAACAACAATGTGTTTTGAGACTTAGTCTAACAGAATTCCAAAGGAACTTTGGGAGGCTGAGATGGTGATCATTGTGCAGGCATGTAGGCTTTTATGTTCAGTAGCATCTTCAAAATGGCTACAACACCTTACAAATGAAGGATCCACTAGATAAAAACAGAGTAAAAAGGAAAGCTTTTCTGGTGCCCCCCGTTTGCTTTCAACAATTCTATAAACCTGTGTTCAGTATCTGATATCACATCTTCATCATCTGGCTGATAGGTACTATCCTTTTAGTAAAATGAAGCATGACTGATTTATTTTCCTTTCCCCAGAGTAGACATCTGATGGTTGTTGAGAACACTGTGGAAGTTGCTCAATTTATTAACAACAACCCAGAGTTTCTCACTCTTGCGGAACCATTCTGGAAGGAGCTCGCCAACCTTCCAGTCTTCTATGATTACAGTGCCTACCGAAGATTTATTGAGAATTTTGGGACTCATTTCTTACACTCTGGATCTCTAGGAGGACAATACAAAGTTATATTTTATATGGATACCGACAAAATGAAAGCAGAAGGTAGAGTACCAAGTATTTGTTACCAGAAAGAAAGCGAGCAAACAAGAATAAAAATTTCTTTAGATGTTCTTCCAGCTAATACCTAAAATCTAGAAAGAGACTTCTACTTGTCATCACATTCTCTTCATGGGCAAAAGAAAGAAGATTATAAAAAGTTTCAAACTACACTGTTCAGTCAAAGAGCTGCCTCTGCGACCTACAGTGATCTGGGTAGCC
This sequence comes from Gallus gallus, assembly GCF_016699485.2. Taxonomy (NCBI): domain Eukaryota; kingdom Metazoa; phylum Chordata; class Aves; order Galliformes; family Phasianidae; genus Gallus; species Gallus gallus. The sequence goes on from NC_052572.1 coordinate 13,475,983, forward strand.
AAATTATCCCAGTTGTTTCAGGACCCCACTAGGCTAAAATAGAGTTGTGGGGCCAATCTGAATCTCAAATAATGTTAAAGCTTAAACACTGCTTAAAAGTGGAGGCTGGGTACAATCATGCTCAGTGGGGAGCAGTACTGTAGGATTAGAGATTGCTGAGAAAAAGAAAGAAGAAATAAGCCTTTTCCAGGTACACCCCCCATCTCCATCTGTAGGCTCTAGAAACATGTGGACCGTCAGACATAACCTGCTTTTTAGCTGCCTTCTTATTTTTTTCTTTCTAAAGCACATTTGAAGTCAATAGGCAACTCAGAAATGAACATAACATGCTTTCTATGTGCAATACTATTAATGGATGGATTTATCTGCAGATATGAGCATAACAGATATGTATCAGTGTACCACATCAGGCTGGAACTTCTTCATTGTGAAGAAGAAGAAAACAAAGTGCTCCAAGCTGGATGAACTGCTACAGACTTCTTCAGGTGAATGTTCAATAGTGACTTGTACAGTTATGTCTACAGCTTCCACTGTACCTTTTAAATATCTGTCAAAATGAGGAGCAGGTGTTCATAGCTTTGTTGAACTGCACCTTGACATCTTGAATGCAAATGTCTAGTTTAAAAGGCTCCCTAGCACCAATGAAATGTAGCTGATGATTTCCCAATAACTACTAACTTTTCTGGACACCTGCAAAACCAGATATTTATTGTATATTATCCGTGTAGGACTCCTTGATACAGGCACAGATGGCTGATCTGCATCAGTGAGTCCTTTGACTACTTACTAGTACAGATTTTGCATATATCATTTCTATTACCATTTGCAAATATCACAACGATGGCATTTTCTTTATTTTTCATCCCAAATCTTCAGGAAGCAGTGGCAGTAAGATTAGAGGAGATCCATACATAGAAGGTGGAAGCCCAAGTGCTGTTGCTGGCCTTAGTTATCTGGACCTGGATGATCCTGCTGGGAACAATCAGAGATACTCCACTTGGGCCAGATCTGTGACAGACTACCCCAGAGTAATTAAACAAAAAGTAAGGATGGCTTCCTGAAGCACAGATGAGCAGATGGGATTACTTCAAGGGGAGAAATGATTAAGCTATAGCTGGTGATTAATCACGCGGTAGTCTGAAATCATTTTGTATTCAGATTAATTTATAAACTAAATAAAAAATTCACAGGAAATGAATTCCATGAAGTTAACATGAAGTGATAGCTGTATCATACTAGCCTCTGGCAAGTCAATACTTACACTTTTACAAGCCTTCAGTAAGCTTAGTAGAGCTCTGTGTAAGGATAAGGGATCATACTAACACTGGAAATTGCCCGGTTTCCACATAGCCCTGTTTCTGAAAGGCATATTGGCAGGTTTCACTCAGCTTGTCAGCTTCTCTGTATCCTTTTTGTCCCTCTCCCTTTTCTCTGCATGCAGAAATTTGGTATAACCAGGTATTCAGGTAGCTGGACACATAAAGTTGATCATGACCATATTCATCACTACCTTGTTTAAACTCCTTTTGGAAGCAGGCCAATATAATGAAAAAAAGGTGTGATAGCAAAGGAATTGTCAGGGGATTTTCAGTTAATGCAAAATGTTTTTCCTTATTGTTGCCTTCAGTCACTGCTCAGCGAAATGACGTGATATCCAGGCTTTTGAATTGGAAATAGTTTGGCAAGGATTAGGGTTTTTGTACCTTGCTGACCTGTTTTATAGTACACATTTATCTCAACTGTAATATCATATCTCAAATACTTTTAAACATATCTAAGGTAACCAGTAGCTTTAAGGGATGCTGTTTAAGCAAAGCTGAATTTCCAGAAAAAGGTTAATATTAAAAATTAGCATAAGAATTTAGCCACAAAGGAAATCAGCGCATCTTTCAAGTCCCAAGTGCAGGAATATATATTACAAACCATTTCACATGACAAAATATGCTTACACACTCTTCTATCTCTAGTACAGCTATTTAATATCAATGTTTCTCTATTCTGTGCAGCTAACACCATTATACGAGCTGGTAAAGGAAGTACCCTGCTCCTCAGTCAAAAAACATTATCTAAAGCAATCCATTGAAGAATATATGGCTGAAAATGATCCCTGCAAATGTCAGCCATGCCAGAATGGGGGTGAGGCAGCTGTGGAAGGAACTCAGTGCACGTGCTACTGCAAGCCTTACACATTTGGAGCAGCCTGTGAGCTGGGAACTCTCGTGCAAGATCAGCCAGGTGAGCACTTTTTATGCTTATAAGAGTTCAGAATTGACATACGTGCTTTCCTGCTTCTGGAGTCTGTCCTGCTGCATGAACCACTGCTGCCCAGCATTCAGCTCAGGAGGATCTTCACATGAGCCTGAGACTTGCTTTGCATGTCCAAGCAGTACTTCACAAAGGATCATTTGTATTATTATTGTTAAATGCAGTGGACAACGTTAACAACTCAAACTGCAACCTTCTACAAATAAATAAATAAACACATAAATGGGAAGGAATAGCAATATAAGTAGGAAGGAATATGTACTAAATGAACAGCCATCCGTAAATCTTAAAAATTTTGTTCTTTAATTTTTTACTTAGCTGTCTTACAATTGTAAGTAATTCCAAGTCTGTGGGATTATAGTTACAGAAATGGTGAGTTTGGGAGAAATCAGATCATTGCCATCTGGTTTTTTGTGTTTGCTTGTTTGTTTTTAAGGACAACAACCCTATAGAGCTGTTTAGCGTGAAACATTCTCAAATTTTCCATAGGTGTTGTTGATGGACACTGGAGTTGCTGGTCTTCCTGGAGCTCTTGTTCAGGGGAAAGGAAAGCCAGGAGCAGAACGTGCAACAACCCCTCCCCAAGTGGCGGAGGGAAGGACTGCATAGGAGAGCAGCATGAGAGCAGGCCCTGTGAGGATGAAGAGCTGCAGCACTTTCGGTAAGCAGAAAAGGAATATCTGGGGTATGGATACAGGAAGTGTTAAAAATTTAATCCAACACACCACGTAAGCTATTGAATTCAGGGAGAAGGTCATTTACTGAGCTGTCACATTTAAGCTGAAACAAAATGGAACTCAGAAGTTGTGATTCTGATAGAAAGTGTGACTGGAAAATGGATTGAAAAACAGTAAATGTGACACTATTCTGTTCAGTACTCTCTCAGATAACCTGGCAGTGCCCACTTTAAGTACAATCCTGATGTAAGTGGGACATATGATACTCGTGAAATTAGGCTTCTTTGAAAGTGTAGCATTTTGAAAGGAAAGCTGAATTCAAACTTAACCATACTTATGTTTACATTATAGCTTTATTGAGCCACACTGTTTTGATACATCCATAACTCCTACAGAATTCTGTTCACCTCCTCCTGTCTTGGCAAATGGATTTGTTCGAGTAAGTTATTTCTATTACTCCATTATCTGTCCTATCCCTATCAGCAGTGTTTCAACTTCAGTTAATGCAGAGACCTACTTGCAGCCACGTATTTATCCCGGTAGGCTCTGTATCAGAGCTACTGCATAGCGTCTTTCTCAGCAGTTTTCCCTGGCTGAAATTTACAAGATGTTTGCTAAGACTTTTTATTAAGAATAAAAGTAAACCATAAAGTCATCCAGAAACCAGAACAAAATCTCTACTTTTCAGTAGCATGCTGCCTATAGAATAAAGAAATCTACTTGTACCATTATCCTAAAGACATATTAAAAAACATCTGCGCTTTGTGAATTACATAGTAATATAAAGGAAATAAGAGAGAAAACGGCATAGAGACTATGCAAGGTCATCCAGAATGTCCACAGCAAAATCATAAACAGATTTTAGGAATCTTCAGTTTATACCCTGTGATTCAGCATTACACTCTCTTATTCTTTGTTGAAATTATGATATGTAAAGGTATTTGTGGTGATTAAATTGGGCCTACATAACAAGGGGGAGAAATTCTTCAGAGTATTGATTACATCTTCTTTATTTCTGCTCAATAAATAGATAAAAGAATACGTTACAAACACATTAATTGTCTCTGCACAACTGCAACCAGAGGCAAGGTCCTAAATTTTGTGCTCTCTCTTTTGCTAGTGTTTTTTTTTTTCTCTAATCAATAGTTGTCTCCCATATCAGAGCTATTGGTTCAAAAACTAAAGGTAAATCCCTGCACTTTGACATGTAGTCTCTCTTTTTTTTTTTTTTTTTTTTTTTAATAATAGTCAGATTTTTCATATAACAGAGGGATATATAAAACGACAAATGGCATGTGTCCTGAAGTCCAGCTCCTCTGAGTGACCGTTATCACATTCACCTTGAGGGAACTGATAATATGTCTTCCTAAGAATTAGCAAAGCCATACGTTGTTCACTGATCCACTTGTAAGGCTGTTTAAGAGCTTGTATTCCTCCTCTAATGCTTGATGACGGATATATTTGCAGTTCGCTTAAACACTGGCAAGATAGAACTGTTCCATCACTGATGTGTCAGTGCCAGATCTCTGGCAAAAGGTGCCCTCAAACCTAGCCCTACCTTAATTTAGTAAGCTAAGGTAGCCAGAATATTCTGTATTTTGCTGATTTTTTTTCCCACATCTCCATTTTGATCACATCTTCTGACTATTGATAACCAGCACTGCCCACAGTATTCCAGAGACTCTCTTAATCACTTTTAGATTATATATTCCAAATAACACCTATTTATTTTCTTTCAGAATGCTGAAAACTCATATCCTGTTGGGAAAACCATTGTTTATGCTTGCAGACATGGATATGCTCTCATTGGTAATCCTGTTGCTAAGTGTGGCAGTAATTTGGAGTGGCAAGGCGGAGACAGATATTGCCAGGGTATGTCTGTTTCTCACTTTGAAATACAACTTAATTCCTGAATTCCAGTGAAACTTCTCTGAATGTCTGCTTTCCAGTAGTAACAGGGGAAATGCACACTTGTATTCCCTAGATCCCTAGACAGAATTTGGTGTATGCTGACTTTTATTTTGCTGCCACATTTTTTATACTGAATAGAAACATGTCCAAGAGGGCTGGTTTTAAGAAAGACAGGAAGTGGAACAAGGAGAAAAGTCCAGTCCAAGAATTGCTTTCTATGTGAAAAAATTTTGTTCCTTAATTCAGTCCTGTGGTGCAATCCAAGAACTATTGATATGAGCCAAGCAAACTGAGTAAAAGGTCCAGAAGGCAGCACTGAATAACTACAAAGTTCTCAAGTAACCATCTTATCATAAAAGCACAGCTTCAGGGATCACTTTACATCTTGGACAGTCTCCTCACTCCACTCTTTTCCTCTTAACCAGTCCATCATCCTTAGGGTTTTTTTTTGCCACAAGCGTTTCTTATTCAGTATTGAGTGGGATTAGAGACTTTTCTTCTTTCCCCTTCTAGCCATAACTGACTACTACAAAGGCTTGAACACCATCTAACTGTGCATCAGAACTAAGTCCTCAGGATGTCCTAAGGCCCTGTTTGTATGACCTGACCATACTAGTTTGTTACTCACTGGTATGAGTCCTCAGCAGAAGCATGGGTCAGACCTGCAGGTAGCAGGAGGAGATATCATCAGAGCATCCTTGGTACTGCACATTCACTTTCCTGGTGTGATGAGTTGCTAAATGGTCATGCTAAAATGATCAGTTATCAGCTCATGATCAGCTCATGCTAAAATGATCAGATATACCTACAGGAGAATCATCTAATCTTATGATTTGATTTCTTAAGAAACTTAGGAGGAGATAAAACCCTTTTCTGTAGCCCACTGGTTCACTGTGGCTATCTCAAATGCTTCATTCCTTAGAAACTTCTTGCCTCCTGCCTCTCTTGGAAGGGGGGCTGCAAGGAGAGCCATGGAAACCTTCATACGAGATTGGTGAGAGAATAACTCTGTCCTGTCCACATGGCATGCATCTAGAAGGGGCAGACTCCATTTTGTGCGAGCCCAGTCTCAAGTGGACTCCTGACATGAAAACCATCCAGTGCAAAAAGGCAGGTAAGCCATTGCAATCCTCCAAGTGCAACACAGGAGTGTATTTTCTGGGTAGACCATTGGTGGTATAGATAGAACATAGAACTATAGCTGACATGGCTGCTATCCAGGCGTGCCTCCTACTGTTCAAGTATGTTGTCTTTTGGTCAGCCAGCTGCTGCCTGAGGTAGCCTGATTGGAGATGAAGGGCAGGTGACAATCAGGCTTAGACTAAAAGAGCAGCAACCTCTGACTTTCCCATTCTCAGTCATTCATCACTGTATCAAATCTATGTGCATATCAACCACAGGAATTTCTGAGAGATTTAACATGTCTGTACATAGTTCAGCTCACCACTGCTGAAGTACAAAAATACCAGTACATGCCAACTTCCCAATTCTTTCAGCTTAGCCTTACAAGCCCTTTTTTGTTTTGTTGGGTTTGTTGTTGTTGTTGTTTGTTTTTGTTTTTTGCATCATGTATTGAAATTCCAGCAATGATTAGAGAGTTTCAAATGCTTCCATCTTTAGAAATAGATTGTGTCTTGCTTATGGGAGCACTACATTTGTAGAACTGTTAGAAAAAATAGTGAAGATTAAGGACTGTAAGTTGGAACTTGCAGCTTTCATTACCATCAGTGCCTAACAATAGTAAGACTCGCTATTTCAACATAGGGCTTTGGAGCCCTAGCTTTTCTGGTACCAGTAGTGAAGCCAGTAACTCTGAAACCTAATGATAAAGCTGTTGCTAGCAATGATTCAGCACTGCTAAGATTAGCAGAGACTGACAGCTGCTGCAGAAATGAGATGGGTGTTTGAGCTTGAACACAGTACCTGGCTCTTTCCATCTGACTCATGACCTATGGATAAATTACTGTTCAGTAACTTTGTAAAGTGTATCATATATTTTTAATAATGTTGGTTCCCTCTGTGCAGTAGACACTTTTAATGAACATGCAGGTTATGATTTTTTGTCATGGCTGCATAATCCAGTGCCTTTTATGTTCAGCTGGTAGGATACTTTTGGAGTAGAGCTATAGCAGCCCTTGTTTTTCTGACCCTTGGCATTGTCTGTGTTCTTTTACTTCAGTTCCCAGTGTGAAACCAGAAGTGACAGAGCCTAAATGTCAGCCATGGGAGAAAGTGCAGCAGTCGCAATGTGTGTGCAAATTGCCCTATGAGTGTGGGTAAGTTCAGGCTGGATTTAGCAATGACCTTCTCACTTTATTCAAGTCCAATTAAATTTCTTAAGTTTTCATTCTATGACACTTTAGAAAGATTTACTCACGAGAAGCAGGCATTGTACTTTGTTTGCTTTACAGCTCAATCAATGTCCTGCTCATCACTTACCTGCCTTGTCAGAGCTGTCAGTGGGTTTTAGCAATGATGGAATTTGGTTAGATGACAGAAGGTGAAGGGATAATTTCAGTTCCACTTGATCCGTGAGATAGATGAAAAAAGATAAAATGATATTTTGAGGATTTAGAAGATGGAGGAAAAGTTAGAACAGAGACCCTTGGGATATAAAGCATCAAAGCAGTAAGGTAGGGAAATAAAGCAGCTTTCTTTTCCCTGGTAGGGACTGCAGCATTACTAACAGCACAATAACCTAATTTCCCATTTACACAGCCATTTGCACAGATCAGTTACGTCACCCTTCCTGACCTCATAACTTGCAGACCAGCGTTTATTTCCTGTCTGATCTAAGCCTACATTCAGCAATAAGCAGTGCAGGACAAAGGTATGGAAATGAGTCGAACTGTCAGTTCCTTGCAAAATGTTGAAGGAACAGAATCAAAACAGAGAATTAACAGGAAGAGGCCTCTCAGACCATCCTGTGATGACAGCCAAATATGCCAAAGAATTCAGCACTCTAACATCTGGCTGGTTTTCAAAGATCAGATAAAGTTTTCTATGAATTCACTGCTGAGCTTTAAACATGAAATCCAGCCAGCTTATATCACAACAAGAGCTAAGCAGTTTGGAAACTTAAGGATAACAGACTGGATTGGTCCTTTCCTCATATAGCAGGGAGAAGATATTTTGAAGTCCTCTCCAGTGATTTCAAAGTAGCAGAATTTCTCAGTGGAGTAGGTGTACTTTTGTCATCAATAATGCCCTGCACGGTGACTCCGGTTATAAGCCAAAATTAACACAATTTGAACATCTTAGAATTACAATGGGTGATTTTTGTTCAGGTTTTGTAGATCCACTGGAATCTTAGCCAGTATTTGAAGACATTCCCTTGCACAAGTGTGAGGTTTGTAACAAGCCTGTTAAGAGTCTATTCCTATATTTAAAATAGTCAGTTGTTTTACTAACCTAGTCCTACATATTTTGTCTCAGTACTCACTCAAGTGCGGCAACAACGTCTTCTCTGGTCCCTGGATGCAGTGAAGTTATTTAGGGGGGTTCACAACACTGGGGAAAGGCTGGATAAAGTCACAATAACGTAAATTTAATTAAGTGCACTCAGTTATGCATTTAAGCTTCAGTTAAAATTAATCTACTGCCTCCTGTTTCTATTTTTTTTTAATTACATTTTAAATGGCAGGAAGATAGATAGCAGTCATTTTTGTTACTGATGCTGTCTTTTTGCTGTCTTGAAATAACACTTCTAATAATAGAAGGATAAGTCATCACCTGTCAAAGCAGACCAATCTGCCAGCCTACCAATGCTGTAGGACAAAGGCATGTCAGTAGATCTTGGTCCTTCCTCAGAGTGCAGAAGTAACCCTGTTTGCTCTGCTGTGGTGGTGACACTCAGCAGCAGCCACTGCTTAAGTGGTGGGAACAGTTCACATGGGAAGAACCACCGTGGCTTCAGATGCATCACAAATCCAGTGACAGCACAAGAACCCCACAGTGTGGTGAGGGGTCATTTGTCCCTCATGACAGTGCCTGAGATTACATCTACCTTCACCACTAACAGCCAGAGAATGATCCTGGGCAATGGAGCTGCTGAATCCCTAAAGCAGCTCCTGGCAGAGTTTTTGGAAGGGTCAGCTCCCAGGTAGCTCCAAATACAGCTCAGGAATTGTGAGGGTGAGGGACCAACTCTAACAGGCCATTGGTTTTGGTCTCCTTTTGTGGACAGAGAGAACATAACAGCATGAACACAAGCTTTCCTGTTTGAAAGGGTGTGAGGTGAGGAAAGGGTCATAGTGCAGCTAGTGCATTAAGATGGATGAAAAATCAGCTACTGGAGGCTAAAGACTATCACCACACTTAATCACAAGATTCAAGAGTTTTTCCTCAACAGTTATTTGTGTAGCATCCCTGTCTTGGCCTACGTTCTTTTAAAACATATGTGCTTGAATACAGTTTTAAGATGTTAATCACTTCCAGTTCAATTTCTCACTTAGTTTGAACTAAAAACTGCCCACCTCTCATAGCAGGTGAAAGGGAGAGAAAGTATATGCTGACTTACAGCTGCAATTTCATTTCTCATAATATGTTCTTCAGTAAAGGCATGTTCCTTCCCCCCGCCCCGGGTAGAAGTTGTTGAATTCTTTCAGGTTCCCTTTACACAAGGGCTCTTCCTTGCCTTGGATAATCTTTATTGCACTGCTCTGAGCCCCCTGTAACAGTCTTTCTAAATTAGTACAAATTAATAAATTCTCTTATACGTACAGATTCACTGTCCTTTTTTTGATGCATCTGGACATGTTGATTTCCACTGACTTCTCCCCAGCTGATCCAGCCATAGCAAATAGGTACAGCAATCTCAAGATAGTTTGAAGTATTACTGCACTGTAGCTACAGATCGGCAAAATGGAGCATTCATTCCTTGTTTCTGTCCCAGCAATCAGATTTCCCTGTGTTCAACCAAGTGGTGAAATCAGCCTCCATCCCCTCTGCTGCTGATAAAGTGGTGCAAAGCGAAGACATTAACACAATCCTATCTGACTTCTCTCTTTTCAGCTAAATTAACCTGCCTCTTCTACAAAATTTTGTCCTTAAGGCTCAGATACTGAGATTTACCCTTCTCAGGCAAATATAAAGGCCTCTGAGCAATTTTAAACATAATAAACAACTTAACTTAAAGATTAGATGCTTCCAGTGGATCACACTGTTATTCCAAATTTAAGCTGATATTCAAAACTTAAGAATTTCCTGTACCCTTACTGCTAAGATAACTTTGACATCAAAAATCACTGCCCCAGCCTCTCATAGGATGTGCAGCCAGATAAGAAAATGATGCAATGGAGAGAGATGCACAGTTTCTGTTATTAGCTGCTTGGCACTACACATCTGTTGGGCTCTTGCTGTGCCTCAGAATAAAAGAGTTAAACTCATTCTTTATGTCAACAGAAGATCAGTAAGGAAAATACAGGTGACAAATGTAGCAACTAGTATTGTGACTAAGCACCATAGTTAAGGGGCCCGTGGCAAGCGAGGAGCTAACATCTCAGGGGCAGCATTGTGTGGAGAACAAAAAAGTCTGAATTATTCATGCATCTAAGCCTCAAGTTCACCACTGCTTTCTTTGGATGTACCTCACTGAAGGGTGAAAACAAGAATTGGGCACTGAATGTTTTCTGTTCTCTCAGCTCTTCGTAAGACATACCAAGATAAAACACTTTTAAATGACGTGATCCCTGCTTTTTATTTTCAGTCCTTCCCTGGACATCTGTGCCACAGATCCAAGAACAGAGAGGAGCGTACATTTAACTGTTTGCAAGATGTATGCCTTAGAGTGTATGGGTAGAAAATACTCTCTTACTAATGCAGCAAACTGCAAAGCACGTCAGGCAGCTGAGAGATCATGTGGGTCATGCTGCTCATGGGAGAAATGTGAAGGTGAGAGATTCTTCATGATTCTAAGCGAAATTTGCTTGTGTGAACAAAACAAAGTTCATAACCTCATTTACACCCATTTACAGTGGCAGTGGCCCTGTGCTGGTGCAGCACCTCCAACCTTCCCAGCAGTATGGGGCACACACTACTGCTGAGCGGGTACAAGCCGTTCACCCAGTGTTTGGTGTCTTGAGTATGGCAGGAAGGAAAAGAAACCCCCCTGGGAGATAGTAACAGAATGAGCAGTCTACAGGAAAAGCTTACACCAACTCCCTCCCCAGTGGGTTATCTGATATGATGTTCCTTGGGAAGTTGTGGGTGAAGCTTTTGCCTTACTCTTTTTTCACTGTTTTAAGTTTCCCAACTCAATACCTGCAGGAGTCTTTGCTGTCCTCAAGAACAGTTAGGCTTTTCCTGGAATTGGATGAGCTATCTCCCCAGCTGTATCCTGTGGCAAGTAATTGAATATTTCATTCTGTACCACCTAGAAAAGCCACTTGTTTTTGTTTGCACTTTGCTGCATATCCCCAGTTTCTCATATTGTGAGCAAAGGTGAAGGAATATTCCCCCAGAGGAAAGAAGCCCAATCTTTTGCAGTCTGTGTTCAGTGGAAGTTCTCAAATTCCCTGATCTAATTTCCCTGAGTGTCGTCCATTACAGTGCATTTAATGGAGGGCTGGCAGAAATGGGAAGATAAAGGAGTAAATTACGTTTTCAGAAGTGCCCCAGATAGAAGGTACAGTTATTGTCATATTCTGACAGTAAAAAAGATTGCTTGATAGGAATTTGTCTATTTTGTCTACCAACACCGAACAGACAAAAATAATACAAAAAGAAAAAAAAAAAAGATAACAAAATTGGATGGAGCTTCAGCAGAGACAAACACACCAGACTGAAATACACGGTTGTGAAAAGTAAATCTCAGTCCTCCTTACATGATTATTTAGATGTTGGCACTGATACAACTATGCGCATTTAGTTGTAGGAGCAAATCCTTTTGCTGTAGTGACACTGCCTATAGATGAGTAAAAATGCAAGCTATGTGTGCATGACTAGTTTGTTAGTTTCCAAGGACAGACCCCTCATTGTACATGGTATCTGGAATCCAGAGCAGTAGGTTCGCAAACTGGCGTTAGCAGATTTCCAGCGGTAACATCAGAGATATCTCAGAGCAATAAGCCGTGCAGCTGATGAAGCTTTCCCACAAGCACAGCCAACCTAGCTGAGGAGGAAGGCCTGCTGTCTGCACTGGGCTCCTGTTGCAGCCAGCACCACCTGTTGGTGCTTCCAGTTTTGCCATCAGACCTGAACGCCAGCTCATGTTGCAATTGGCTGGGAAGAGCGCCCTCCGCACACTGCTGTTACTCCCAGTAACATTTTGCTAGGAACGGTTTGGTTCGCGTTGCATTGGGTCAGATGCCATCCTGAGTGCCTTTTCCTCTGTGTCCTTGCTCAGCGCGATCCAACAGCTGTGTGTGTGACGAAGACGCGCCATGCGAGGAGGGCGGCATCCGGGTCTGTGCTGCCGTGAGCGACTTCAGTGCCCACCAGACCATGACAGAGTGCGAGGTCGGGCGGCTCCAGTGCCGCGGGCAGACTGTCACCATCGTCAGCATCAGGCCTTGTGATGCGCAGACCAAATGAGATGTGTTATGGTTCATTTTGTTTATTGCCATGGGATAGGTCAAAATGTGTCAACTCTTGGGCAGGACATACTTCAAACCATGCTCTATCAAATACAGGCTGTGCTGTGAAGCCCACTGCAGCCCATGGGGCTGTGTGCATTGGCTCTGGTCGCACTGCCCAGGGCCCTTCGTTAGGCAGAGCCGCACTCTCTGATGATCCAAAGGCTCTTGGCTTAGGCCCCAAGCTTAGCACTGGCAAGTTTTGTTTGCATTCCTGTCACAATTAAGAAGTGTTCCTGAACTGCAATCGCCAAAGCAGTGATGGATTACACTATATAGCATGGCAAATGCATTTTTCTGAGAGCAGCACAACTATACACATTTGCTGACTAGATAGAGTTTCTTAGAAAAAGAATAGGCTTTACAAAATAAGACATACGACTCTTCACTTTTAATAGAGTAACTTCTTCCTGCTGTGCTTCATTCAGCTGTGCAAACAGCATCTATAGCATTGAACCTGTTGCTGAGCCTGAAGCTTTTAAAGGTCAAAACAATGTGCATTAAAAGCAAAGTCAGCTTTAAGTAATGAGAAGAATGTCTTTGCTCAGTTTCTTCTACACAGAAGCACTTCAAGAAAAATCACCATTTTACACTGTTCTAGCTATCACCATGAGCTACATTTCTAAGCGCAGATAACTGCATCACATTTGTCACATATATTTATGCTTGTGCCAATACCTGTTTGCTCACAGACCATTGCATAGGGAAGTCTACCATGGCACATCTTTCTCAGAGGGACCTATTAGGGAAAATACATTCTTGCAGGCATGGAGAGAGCATACGATCCCTTGGAGACAACCTTGGAAGAAAGACAGTTACTAAAAGCAAGGAGTCATCAGGCAGTGACACCTTTGCTCACCAAGGTTGAATCTTGCAAGTCAGCTGAGGTGCCCCTCTCGACTGCCCTTTCAAAGGATGGCTGCAATGACAAAGGGGTGGGTGGTGAGCAGGAGGCTGAGTGACCAAGCGAGTGCAGCGCTATCAGCAGGAAGCTTGTGTGCTTTGTAAGTAACAGATGTTGTTTCTTACTATCAATAAATGCCTACCAGAATATACATCTCCCTTGTTTTTTTCATGTTTGTATCTGCAACTTACGTAACTCTTGTAAACCCTACCTTCAGCTGAAAAATGCTTTGCTTTCTGTGGTGCTGGAAATGAGGATTAAGCCTGGATCTTAATTGTTATTTTAATTACTCTTCTCGTGTTTTTTTTTTTTTTTTTTTTTTTTTTTTAGAAAATTGTAAATTTTTGCAGACATCTCACAGATTAAGATAAGCAGAATAAACACCAAATTTGATGCTGAATATGAAGGAGCAGCATCTTTGGGGAACTTCTGAGTGTTTGGCCCATGTTTATTCCCAACTTTCTAAAGCAGCATTTCTAATCTTTTTTTTTTTTGGGGGGGGGGGAGGGGGGCACAACACAGGCTTTGACAATGAGCCCAGTGGGTATCATTAGTCTTCATTCCTGCTGGAGGGAAGAGAAAACCATTGAGAAATTTTCTCATAGAAAATAGAAAAAGAAGAGTGACTTGGTAATTTGTGCCTTCAGAAAGGAAAATGTAGAAAACCAGTACAGGTCATCAAGAAATCCTGAGGTTTTCTGATTAAGGTACAGTTGAAAAAAAACTAAATTGCCTGTTATTCATCTTCAGATATCAGTAGCAACAGATCCCCATGTCCATAAAATAAATTAGTCTGAGTTAAGACAGACAAAATATTAATGAAGATTGCATTTCAAATTCTTCATCCAGCCCCTTATATCTCACCATTCATTTGACACACTGAAATCTCTTCAGGGCTCCTGTGTTCCTCCTCTTTCTTTCTAATGATCTACTGCATCTTTCCCACTCCTCAACCCAACCGGGTCCTGCCCTGTAGATGCCCTGTGGACCCTTTTCCTCCCAGCTGCCTGCTTGCAGGTTTCCAGCACAGCTGTGTGTGACAGCTTCTGTTACATCACAGTCCTTTCCCTGCTAGAATTGTCACCTTCTGTTCTCAGTTTTCGTATTTGCCTGGGTCAGAATGTACTTCATCTGTCCTGAAAATGTGAGGACATCTTATGGCATTTTAGGAAAGACATTAAGCCTTCTCAAAAGCAGAACGGAACAACAAAAAAAAATCCAGCTGAATGCCTAACACTGGAGGGGAGGAAGTAGTATTATGAGTAGGTAGGAGTCTTTTTCAAAGTAGTTGGACTATTTAATAAATCCTTTGGACACGAGCAGAGCATGAGGAAGAGGCATTTCTCAATGGGAAAATTTGGAGGCAATATCTACAGAATAGCTGGAGTTTTATCCTTTCTTTTTCTCAGTTTTTTTTTCTCTACCAGGTTTTATGGCAGCTCATCAATAACAACCTTTTCCAAGAAGCCCAAATCCCCCAAAGTCACAAAGCTGGCTTCAGGCTGTGTGTACCTACTCTCCCTGCTCTTTAAGCTGTCTAGACAGAAGACAGCCTGATCTGGGGAAGATACAGCTGTGCCAGAGTAATATAGTGGCTAAGCGAGTAAGTTCTGGGGAGATCAGAGTGGATTAACTTAAGAACAGGGCAGTGCTTTGAGACTTACGCCAGTATTCAGGAGGAAAAGAAGTGGCACAAATGCAGAGACAAAGTTAGCAGTGACAGACACAACTGTACCCAGCAACAACTAATTGCTTATGGTACAATGCTGCTGCACTCAAGACGTATCTCAATATAAAGTTTTGACGATTTTAGAAATAGAGAGCAAATATCACAAGGCTAAAAGGCAAGCAGAAATCATGCCACTGAGTTCTTACTAACAGGGGCAAGAACAGTGAAGACTTGAGTAAAGTTATGCTGTCATGCATACCCACACAGACAGACTAGCTGCAGCCTGAACAGGGACTGCAGTATCTGTGGTCAGACAAGTAAAGGGAGAAGGTGATGGTGCCGAAGCACTTCTAGTCCCTCTTGTAAGCGTGCTTATACATATGTATGAAGACACATACCTGCATGCACCAAGCTAATAAGGAATGCTTTTTTTCTTGGCACAGCTATGCACGTCTTGTCAGCCAAGAAAAATGTAACTTTTACAGGAAAACCCACTGCTGTTCTCAACCTGTTACACAGTAAATAACGGCATTGCACAATGAATGTTGACGCAGCAACTCGCAGAGGAATTTCACAGGCAAAACAAACACGTAGCCAGGGATGATAACAAAATAAACTGGGATTTCACATCTATTTATGCAGAAATTATACCCAAGAAAAATAAGTATGAGATGGTTATCATAAATCATCTTATGCCACCGCATGCTGTACTTTGCATACTTAAGAGAAGTTGAAGGAATACATAAAGCAAAAATTTCCCAATCTCACTGAGAGATCCCACATGACTACTGTTAGATTTTGTTTATACTTCAAAACTTGGAACATTTCTCGTCCCTGAACATTGACCCTTTGGACTGCTGTCTGTCCCTAATAACAGAAAGTTTCAAAACAGATACGAGCATGCACCAAGTCTAGGAATTCCTGGGAAAGATGAGATAGCCCGTGTTTATGCCAGTAAATAAAACAGATCAGACATTTTGCAGCCCCAGAGGCAAAGGGGCCTGTGTTAGTTCACATCCAGCTAGCCAAGCTCATAGCACAGGAAGAGCTGTGCTGCTGGAAACAGTCCTGGGTCCGTGTGGGTTATTGCATTGGGCCCACATGCAGTTCGCAGGAGGACGGGCTGGCACAGACCGAAACCACATTAAATTATTCAACAGGAAGGATAACCATGCACCCTTTCCTCAGTCCTGTGCTCTAACGGTCTTCAGTCAGACACAACCAGAGTGCCTGGCAGAGGACAGAAACGTGCTCAGTCATCTGCAGCATTGCAGTGATCCAACTGCTGCTTCTGAGGACATGGGAATAAAAGTGCTCCACCCACACAATAACCTGAACTTAGATGAGAATTGAAATCTGAAGTGCAACTGCTTTACAAAGTAATAGTTCTAAAATAATTCAAGAAAAATAACGTTTGCTAAGGTTCAATTTAGAAGTGCCACTTACTAGCTCATTTTTTAATTCTGGGAGGGTCACCACTAATGAATCCAAAGACAGGTCATCAGATTTAGCTTTGAAAATATCAGACTAAACCAAGGCATTTGAAAGTTAAATCTATCACATTTCCCAGTTGTAGAAGGTGTCATATCTGCAGTATTTTTTCTTTCAATCCTCTCTGTAGATCTTGTCTTTTGAATAGCCCAGTGCATGTCATTTCACAATTACAGGGACCGGGACACAGAAAGCAGAATTACTGGTCGTCTAGGCATTTTCAGCTAAATCCTGGCAAAGTGGTTTCACCCCTTCTATTCTGAGCCTTAGACAATAACACAAATATCTCCAGAGCTGTCACTGTCAAAAGAGAAAAACATAAAATGAAGAGAAAAAATCCCCCAACCCCCCAGCACTGACAAAAGGTGAGTTCACTTCTGTCTCCTGAAATCTAAAGTGTGCTTGTTGAATCTGGCAGCCTCACTACTGTGTGTCATGGTCCTTTGTTCCTTGCACAGCTCTTGGATGTGATTTTTTGCAAAAATGTTATTCCTGGTGCACTGCCCTGGTGAACCAGTTCCATCATTCTGGTTAATTTCCTGTAATGAAGTCTAGCATTAACCAGCACACATTAGGTTCAGAAATAATGGCACTCTGCCTGCAAGTATGGTTCACTTCCAATGAACATTTTAATGGACATTTTATTTTGGACCAACAGTAAGTTTCAGGGTTTTGTTTTTTTCCTTTAACCTAATGCAGTAGCAATCTCAAGGAATGGGAACACCTCAATTTCCCCTTGTGCTCTTATCTCAAGTCTTCAGCTGTAGTTGTGAAGATACAGTGGGATCCAACCTGTTTTTTTTTTGTTGTTGTTGTTTTAGTTTTTCCAAAATTACAGTTATCCCTTAAGTGCAAGTGAAAGGCAGCAGTAGGAGGGATGCAGCAAACCTTGCAGCTGGCTGCTCTTGTAGGTGGGGAGTATCAATGGGCTCCAATGAGGTCAGTCTTTCTCCCCAGAGGGAGGTGGCTGGTGGCACATTCAGTCATTCATTTCTGGAGAGACTGCCAATGGCACCAATGCACTTACATGTTATAACCTCCATTACCCTGATTGCATCGCATCACAAATGTTAATTGTGAAAATTAGGGGGAAAAAAATAAAACATTTTTAGTCAGTTCATATTTAAATAAATAATTGCTTATTTTGCTATGCCTTTTGTTTTTCTCCAGCTGAACTGATTTCCAGGAACAGATCCTGTAATTTCTGCTGTTATTTGCAATCACCTCCCTGTGGACTGATGACCTGAAACTACAGCTTGGTTACTTTGCAGTGTCATATCAGAAGGACTTTCTGAGACACAAGTGAACAGTGAGTGGGCTGAGCAAACTGCAATTAATTTTATCTTTTCCCTGAGTAGTTTTTAACACATAGGTCATATTGATCAGGTCTCGAAGACAGCATTTGATGGGACCAATCTGTTCATTAGGGGCCTGAAATTCCTACTTGATGTCCCATTACCAGCAATCACTTTTGTATGATAGCTTTTGTACTTGATTTGTCTGAAAAGTAATATATTATTATGGGCAAAAGGCTCTGCTACCCTGAAAGTTATGGGAGCAACAAATTCTGCGAATAAAATGGGAATGTCAGCTTACCTCTCTACAATAATTTCTTGGTTTCCCTACAGCTCATTTGTGTCCCATTAAAGACTCCTTGACTATCAACATAGGTCATAACTGGCCTCTAGGGAGAAAAAAGTAAAGGCTTCATCTAAAGCAATGTACTTTTTGGATCAAGACCAAAGCGCTTCTTCCTGAAAAGTGCAAGTAAAAATGACTCTGATCTCCAAGATCAAACAACCCAGTGCTGAAAATTAAACATTAGGATATAGATATAAAATACACAGACAGAGAGTTTTAAAAATAGAAACATTCATGTGTTTTTAGATATTTATAGCATAAATATTTGCATGTGGCCTAGCCACTTCCATCTCACTTCACATTAAACCTTTAGAGCCCAATTCATCTGTCCTGTTTTCTGTAGTCATGCCCTCTAAGGGATGGTTTCTCCTGTCCCTTGACTAAAAGGGCAGCCAAAGATGATTAGCTTGGATACATATGTACACTTTTAGGGGCATCTAATTCTCATAATCCAAGGTAGGAAGACCAGCTTACTCAAACCTCTCAACGTCAGTTCAGGTCTACCCCTGCAGTTTCTTGTTAAACTAACAGTTAAGTTTTAAGTGACAGTGTTATTTGTAGCATTTTGTCCCATATGACCCCACCATCAGAGCTGAGTCAGTTCTGTCATGGTTGCATTTGAAACCTCTCCTATCTGACAATAACTACCTAAAGCGTAATGCTCAGGGCTCTCTGAGCAGAAAATGTGATGGAATGCCACCTCCAAATTGCACGTTGAACTGGACCTATCATGAATACTACAAGTTACGCCGGTGCTGGAGATTCATCACTCAGTGCCAGCCAGGAAGCACACTGCATAACAGTGAACTCTGCAGGAACCCAGAGGGAACAACTGCTTGATGCCACCTCTTCACTGTTCTCTGCAAACACTTAACTTTGCATGCACTTATATGTGGTGTATGTGTTCAGTAGTGACTGTCTTATTTTGCACCAAATTCTTAAGAGGTACCTAACTCTACGTAAGAGTTGAAGTAAAGACAGCATATTTAGTACAAGATGTTTTCTCTCACTGCTGTAAGGAGAAATAGTAACTGCAATATTTACGTAATGGCCCACTGTGAAAAGTTTGCCAGTAACTACTGAAGCTGGTACCTACCCCATTTTTAACTTGAAGTTAACTTGAACTTTTTAATTGAAGCAAACTCTGAATTGCTCCTTTCTCAAGATACATAAGGACAAGCCTTGAATATACATATTCAGTATTTTTCTATATTTGGTCAAATTTTGCATTCTACATTACAATTGCAATGACTTCATACAAAAGCCCAGAACAGCAGCTGCTAATTGTCCAACCATCGAATCAAACCTCAGCTGCTGAGCTGTGGTATTCTTCATGCACTCAACATACTGTTATGGTAGAGAAAAATTAAATGTGGAATGTTGTGTGAAAGTTCTTGCATTGGTGGAAATGCTCATTATATTCATTTTGAGTAATGCCTCTTCTCTGACATTAAGAACGAGTAGATGATATTTTTTTTCTGTGCAGTGGAGAAGCTGCATTACTGAGGCATCTGTGTGACTCTGGTTACCCTGACAGATTCAGTTCAGGTGTTGCTTCATCTTTTCCAATTATAATTTATGACCCAAGGCAGTGATCCATCAAACTAGATAATGTTACTTGGAGCTTTCAATGGCAAAGAAGGACAGACATTTCCTGCCACAAGTGAACAGGAAATCTCCATCATTACCTAATAAATGTTATCACAGTAGAAGAAGAGAACTTACGCTAAGAAAAATATGAATGTTAGAGGAAACATCCAAAAGCTGCAGTCTTTGATGTGAAGATTACAGACCTCTATCACAAAGCATAGCAATGAGTTTTAAGTCATTGCAAGTGCCATCTTCATCCTAATGAAACCAACAGCAGAACACCCTCTAATTTCAGCAAACTGAAAAGTTTCCTCTGGATTCAGGTTATGGCTAAATCACCACCTTATTAGTGAGCAGCACATGATGTCTCCCCTCTGTGTCATAATGCTAAACTGTAAAACTGAAACTATGGGAGTTGTCCCCATCAGCAAGAAAGAACAACGTAAGTCTCAATGTGGATGCTTGCTGCCACTGAGACTACAGGTGTCAGAGAAATAGGGGCAGTCAGGTAGCTATGGTTTCCTTCTGTTTATCAGAAAATAACTTAATCTTGCAATTCGTTATGGTGAAAAGCATTAAGGAAAAAAAAATTCTTCCATCACAACAAACAGTGCCGGAGAGTCCTGCTGGAATCAGAATCTGGTAATGAAAAGCCAGTTTTGAGGTTCAAAGGCCAGAAGCAAGAAGTCTTCAGCACTTGTTGAGGGTGAGGAAGGCATACACAGCCAATCTGAGTGATTATTTCCCTACAAAATGTGAACAGCAGTAAGAAATAAGGGTGAAAAACAGAAGCCAGGGACAACGAAATTTGCAGCACTCCCCTGGACCATTGCCAGCGTATCAGTATAAACGTTCAGTTGGACGAAAGAAAAACAGAAGTACAAGGGCAAAACTATCTTTTTATTAAAATCATTTTGACTACATTTTAAGCAAGAAAATGTAATGCTTTATTGTATTCAGCTGAAGGATTCGTTGTTTCTTTTCCTTGAGCTGCATCCAGTTGAAACTAACTGCTGTTGATTTAGGGAAACTGGCAGCATCTCAAATGTGTGGGTATGATACCTCTTGGAGGGGAAATAATCATTTCATATAGAGCCCTCGCCCTGCTCCCATGTGACTCTATCCATCCCTTGGCCAGTTGTGACAGTCATGCATTGGACACATCATTCACAGATGGACGTTTTTTTGGATGCCTCTCTCCTGCCACCCCCTGATTTTCATTGTTCAGCTCACTGCTAGTGGATGAAAGTCCCTGTCAACTTTCCCCTGCTTGGAAGGCAAGTTTCTAATCCCCTGGCTTGTAAAATCCTGAGCCTGAGGATCAAAACCAACAAACAAACCCAGAAAGCAGACTGTTCTTCCCCTCAGTTACACTGATTAAAAAAAACCTCATGGTTTTGAAAGCTTTGCTGAATCACTATATATTTGTGGTTTTCAGAATTTTGTATTGCTCTCTGAATTTGCATAGTGAGTGCCCATAGGAGTAGACTCCTTTATAACTCTGTTATGTATCAGAAGGAATATGAAAGGATCTTCCCCTCAACATAAGAAGGACATGGAGCTGTTGGAGCACGTCCAGAGGAGGGCCAAGAGCACCCCCTCTACGAGGACAGGCAGGGAGACTTGGGGCTCTTCAGCCTGGAGAAGGGAAGGCTCCAAGGAGACCTTATAGTGGCCTTCCAGTAACTGAAAAGGGCCTACAGGAAAGCTGGGGAGGGGCTTTTATGAGGGCATGTAGTGACAGGATGAAGGAAAATGGTTTTAAACTGGAAGAGAGTAGATCTAGAGTAGGAAGATATTCTTTACTATGATGGTGGTGAGACATTGGAACAGGTCACCCAGAGAGGTTGTGGATGCCCCCCCCTCTGGAAAGCATTCAAGGCCAGGCTGGATGGGGCTGTGGTCCCTGCCAACCTGCAGGCAGTTGGAACTAGATGGCCTTAAAGGTCCCTTCCAACCCAAACCATTCTATGATTAATTCTATGATTCTATGTTGAAGTGCCCAGTCTGCCCAGCGGGCTCTCAGCCAGTAAGACGATCAGGATGCAGAGCAGTTACCAGAGAAGAGACAGAGCAACAAATGGCTGAGGAAAGGACAAGTCTTGCCCAACACCAGAGAGACCAGAGGCAGAGCTCCCCTTTCTCTTTTCCCATTTTCTCCCTTCCCTCTCTCTGTCCATGCAGAATTATCAACAGTGAGAGCAGTCCCCATACCCCACACCTCAAGTCATTCTGAAACTGAAATAAAAATCCCACTGCCAATCTTCTCCCATTAAATTAGCTCATTTTTAACATTATTATTATTATTGCATCCTTTTTGAGTTCCTTTGTCCTTTTATAACCAGTTGAGCTTTCCCTATGGCGGCTCACCCCATTTGTGGTGCGATGACAGTGGTGGGCACTGAGAGAGCCACTGATTTACCCCAGGCAGCTCCCCTCCTCCAGCACCTCCAGTCCGATGCCAGCACATTTCATGGCTGCCAGCACACAGTGACTGACTCTCTTCCTTCTCCCTGTTGACTCCATCCGGATGCAGTGAAGCTGGCTCTCTTCTCTGGGGCACTGGTAAGGCATTAGGCAGGAGCACTGCATCTGTGATTCTGGCAATGAATGTGTTGGAGATTTAGCTGCAAATTTTATGACTAGAAACATTTTATAGTTTGACAACCTTTCAAAAGCCAACAGGGAAAAATGCTATTGCAGGTTCACGATACCTTAGTCAGAAAGCTTATAGTGCGTGCACTAGGTAGCAGGAGATTGGGAACAGAGACAATAGGAACTTTAAGTATCAGTTTTTGCAGCAATGACTACAGCAGCAGAAATGAAGTATCTAACTATTTTTATCCACTAGTTTACCTTGACCTTTCTTCTAAACAAAAAGATATTAAGTTGACTTTCTGTTCCCAATTATCTTTGCACACAATGTTGCTGTGAAATGGAGTCTTAAGGCCCGTATTGTGCCAGCTCCTATTTCATTAGAGCTCCCTTTATGAATGCTAAGCTACCTGCTGCTGGCCTGTGGTAAAACTCAGTCCTGACGGTTATTTCATTACCCATTTCTGATCTAATCAGATTCTGACTCTTTATATTCCTTCCCAGAAATTCACTGGGCAGGAAACTAGGTTCCTGCCTCCCTTTCTTAAAACAAATGAAGAACATGCATTTTACTCAGTTTAGCCTCTTTCGCATGGTACTGCTGTATCTTCTGCCTGTGTTGATGCAATCACGGACACAACTACTAATTAACTTCCATTTCCTAATTGTGCATACTCATGGACAAGAATATTTCTGAGGAGCTGGTGGGGAAGAAGTTCCAGTTAAGACCTCTGGAGTACCAGAATGAAAACTTAACATCTTTTTCTCCCAGGACTCCTCTGAACAGAGCTCCTCTGTGGGTCTCTGAGATAAAAACACTGAGGTGATGGCACTGAATCCAGCCTTAATACAGTTTCATAGAGGGAACAGAACTAGGCTTCTCAGGGGCTCTGGAATAAATAAACTAAATGTTTTTTGAAATTATAATCACCTACAGAGGAGCTCACCCTGCCGTGCTCCCTGAAGGGCACATCTGGTCCGGGTCGGTGCTTCAGCCCCACTTGAAGCAATACCTTGTGCAGTAGGTTTAAGCCACCTACTTCAAATCCTGTGCTGCATAAATCATCTTGCAAAGCAGAGTTTTAAGACTGCCTCACACTGCTGTTGCTTTTTTTTTTTTTTTTTTTCCTTTCTTTTTTCTTTTTTTCACAAGCAGATGAAGCGTGATGGGATCATATTTGTCTCTGGAAGCAAGCGGGGGAATGAGCGTGGCTGCCACTCAGCCTTCTCCTGGCAGGCGCATGATGTGCATGGAGCCAGCCAACACCTCAGACACTTACAGGAAATCCTACTGCTGTTATCACCCAGTTACAAAGTAAATAGCCAAGTTGCACAACTGTGTTTATAAAATAATCCTCTTAGGGATTTCACCAAACAGCTTAGCTAGTTCATTAAAACTCTTAATAAACACAGCTTTCACATACAGGTATTTGCAAATTCTACCATTAAAATCCCATTAGGGCTGATGGCCCCTGTCTTGCTAAGTAGTTTTATGATTAGTTTCATAATTTAATTATATGCTATAGAAGGTGTGGCCCAGATTTACTCCTGAAGTACAAGCAGGTGGTTACAGTAGACTCATGGGGAATAGATGATAACATTTCTGGCTGCGTCTCTGTAATTAAGGATACAAATATTAATTCTTCCCAAACAGTTCCCTTAATCTTCAAATTTCTTTTATCTCTTACTAATGGGAAGTGGCTATACCACTTGTGCCTAAGAGAGAAGACTCATATCTGAGTGTAACACATGTTAGCAGGGACACAGCACTGACCGCACTTCCACGCTCCTCTGACTGTAACTTGCTGAAGTGGACCACAATACCTTTAAATCCTATTGTTACACAGCGAAGGAGCCAGCACATTTTAATTTCACTGCCTTTGGACAGAGATAAATGCCACCATTCAGAAGCCATACCTGGACATTCCTCCCAGTCATAGCAGGTGTCATAGCCACAGGGCACTTTCTTCAAGCTGTTTGCAGAGAGCTTTGCCCTTTCAATAGCCCAGTGTACGCTGGAAGTACTGTGGCAAGGGCCAGCATGCAAGAAATGAAATGACTGCTCTCCAAGGCACTTTTCAGCTGAAAACTGACAGCTGGGCTTCGTCACATGCTGTTCAGAAAGAGCATGTAGCACACAGATGTCTTCTGAGTAGTGGCTGCCCCAAGGAAAAAGAATAATTATTTTAACAGGCTTTGATGCAAGTCCATACGGTAAAAATTCCAACAACATAAGACGAAAAACAGCAAATCCATTACAGGCTAGATATCTGTCTAAAGACCTAAGGCTGTCCTAGCTATTGCAGTGTCTGGTCCTTGAGAACACCCTGGTACAGCATAGTGCTGTGAGCTGAGGCAGATTTGGTCCCAGCCAAGAGATACGAAGCCAGGGATGTGCTTGGATAAGGAAACAGGAGGTACTGTTATCTCCACAAGGCACAGGGCACTTCCAATGACCCTGTGCTGACCTGGCTCATACTCAAGCTATATTCATCTTTCATCACACCACACCTCTACCCTGGCCAGCCATTTACTAAAAATATCCGGGATAACCCTTTATTCACTTGAAGGCTCGAAGGTCCATGCAGGTCATGTTCTGCTAAGAAACAATAAGTCCAAGTCTTACATATTTTCTTATGCTCTCAATATAGAAGCATATGGTGTACTTTGCAGCACATTCACCTGAAAAAGGTGGGCGTCAAGCACAAGTAGTATGGCACACTAGGGTAAGGTGATGACTATGAAAGTGTAGAAGTTGAAAAGGAAGGAAGAAGAGTCGGGATGTCCAGTAGCAGATGACAATGGCACAAGACTAGAAGGAAGGACTGTGCTGTGCCATATGGTTAATTTTCATTTATTTCATAGACTGTAAAGAGGGCTGGAATTTGGATGCAGAGGCATAACTCATTAATTAAAGACCAGGAATCCTCAGTTTGCTGTCTTTTGCTACTCTTTGTTTTGTCTTCACAATGGACTGCCATTGGAGAAACTGTGAATCTTCTTTTTCAAATGAAATTGTTTAACTTACCCACAATCTTCTTCTGGATTCATACAGACACACTCAGACCCAACCTGTTTTTGTCCTGGATTGCAAACTCCTCTAATCTTAGTTTGCTCATCTGAAACAAGAGTGAGAGTTCTTGTAGCTGGACACAAAGTTAGCAGATATTACTTAGACTTCTACTGCCAGGGCTAAATTGTATTTATTTCAGTTTATCCTGCATTTCTCTCTTCATCAGGTGCAATGGCTGGCTTTCCACAAGTATGCGTACGTCTTTGCAAGAATCATTGGAAAAGCTTGCATACAAAATTTCAAAAGAATGAATTCTCCTGCTATATTTTCATAAAGCATTGTGAATACAGCTTTCTACCCCCCAAGATTACAGTTTCAGTATTGCAATTTCATAATCAAAATGTTCAGTACATTGCACCAAAAATTCTGATAATGTAAAACCAAACTTAATAAACAGTTGCTATGCATCTGAAAACTAGTAATCTGCTTTCTAGCTCTATCTAGTTATAATAAACCATGTTGAGAATACCAGCACTACAGGAATAGTAATGCACCTGCAGAGATACTAACCTTTTTCACATGTAATAGACCTCAGAATAGAAGGAAACCAGGACAGATCTTTTCCACAAGTATATTGTGTTTGACCAGTGACTACAAACCCAGCTCGACAGCTTAGCTTCACAGTTTCACCAATGTTGTAGTGTAGCTTAAATGGGGAAATTTCAACACTGTCAGATGTTGGTGGCCTCAGGCATAATGAGGCTGTATTAAAAAAGAAAAGAATATAATTCTAGTTGTTTTCATGGTGTAGGGATATTTATAGCAAGACATAATGCTTCAGGCAAAAAGCCATTAAGGAGCTCACAATAACACCAAACACTTGATTGACATTCAAAAATAATATTTGTCATAATTAAGTCTAGATATTTTCAATGCATGTCAATGTGTTTTATAAAAATAATTTTTGATCAATAGCTAAATAACTACAATCCATTACTAATGTATGCCAGTAAGAGTAATTTAATTTCACACTTTGTTAAAATATGACTGGTATTTACAGAATATTATAGTCTTGCTTTTGTAAGTGAAGCTATTGACAAAACAATTAAAGTCATTGGCGTTAAAGAACTTGGGAGTATAATCAGAGAATTTGTTTTTATAAAATGAATAGCAAGTCAATAAAATTACACTGAGTTTTAACAAGCCACTGCAAACTCTCCTGTTAGCAAGACCAGGCCGGTTCTCATCCATAACTGTTGAACAGACTTGTCTATAAATAGTTTGAGGCATTCATTTCTTGTGGAGATTTTCAAGACAGCGTAAAGGTGATTTTAGAGACATAATTAATTTAATATAAAAAATGGTAGTCAGACTCTTCCAAGAACACTCTGTTCAGCGTAACTATCAAACTTAAAGATTATTATTATAAATCTGAATATAAGAGATGAGTACTTCTCTCAAAGATATTTAAAACTGGAAGAGAGAAAGATCTCACAAAACGGAGTGTTTTTTAAAACATTTAACAGTGCAATACTCTTACAAAGCACACAGCAGCAACACTTTGAAATTCAAAGAGGAACGACGTAATGACACAGTAGGTTTTTGCCATGCTAGTGTGAATGCTCTAAGTATCTTATTAAAATGCTGTCTCTTCAGATATCATTACAGATTCTTTTGTTAAAATCTGTATTATAGTCTGTTTTGTGCATTTTTCCATGACTTGTTTTGTTTCCGAGCAAAACCAGTTTTTTCTTACGTTGGCATTCAACAGGTTGTTGTGTCCAAGTTTGATCAGGCAAACACCGAAGGAACTGATAGCCGATGAGGACGTGACCGCTCACACAGGCAATTTCAGCTTCTTCCCCTACCGCATACTGGTTCTTTTCATTCTGCCAAAAAAAAAAAAAAACCAAAAGTAAAAATACTATAAAAAATCTTGAATGAAAATAGCCATTGTCAAATAAATCAGTGCTTAAAGTCCTGCAGTGCTTTTCCTTCTCTGAAACAAGAGTCATCCAGTCACCTACAGAATATTTCTCCAGCCACACTATAAATAATGCCATGGTTACAACATATTCAGTGACCAGTTTGGGATGGGTTTCACTTTGCCTTTGGTTCACTTGCTCATGGATGCTGATGAGCTGGAGTCCTACAGCATGCTATACACAGCAACATTCTCACTAGCACACTTACTAGCTTGGATATCAATCTAGCAAAGAGACTGTGACTAGTACATTTTCCTTCCATCTCAATCATTTTTCATGCTCACCCTGATAAAACCATTTTCTGGTGGGTCTGGCCTGGAGCATCCAGTCTCAAGCACACCAACCACAATATCCAGTTCACTTTTTGCTTCATCGTCATTAATACAAGGAGCTCCACTGAAAAGTAAAAGTTGCTGGTAAGGATTCATCTTAAGCAGTTGTCAAAAAACAGTGGCAGAATGTCAAAACTTTTGGTCAGGTATGCTTGGAGTATTTTCCTCCTCAAAAGAAAGAGAGAAAGAGAGAAAGAGAGAAAGAGAGAAAGAGAGAAAGAGAGAAAGAGAGAAAGAAAGAGAGAAAGAGAGAAAGAAAGAGAGAAAGAGAGAAAGAAAGAGAGAAAGAAAGAAAGAAAGAGAGAAAGAGAGAAAGAGAGAAAGACAGAGAGAAAGAGAGAAAGAGAGAAAGAAAGAGAGAAAGAAAGAAAGAAAGAAAGAAAGAAAGAAAGAAAGAAAGAAAGAAAGAAAGAAAGAAAGAAAGAAAGAGAGAAAGAGAGAAAGAGAGAAAGAAAGAAAGAGAGAGAGAAAGAGAGAAAGAGAGAAAGAGAGAAATAAAGGAAGGAAGGAAGGAAGGAAGGAAGGAAGGAAGGAAGGAAGGAAGGAAGGAAGGAAGGAAGGAAGGAAGGAAGGAAGGAAGGAAGGAATGAAGGAAGGAAGGAAGGAAGGAAGGAAGGAAGGAAGGAAGGAAGGAAGGAAGGAAGGAAGGAAGGAAGGAAGGAAGGAAGGAAGGAAGGAAGGAAGGAAGGAAGGAAGGAAGGAAGAAATACGGTAAGAAGCCAGTTTGGTTAGGTTTATGAGTAATAATGTTGTGATACAGTAGCTTTTTGCCATGTCTAATGTGAACACTTAAAATACCCCCTTAAAATGCTTATGTGGTCATAACCCAATTGTTGCTATCAGTCAGTGGTTACAGGAGGCTGGTTTCTATCAGTGTGGAACTGTAAAGCCTAGTCTCTGAGGTAAGTAACAAAGAACCACATGGGCCGTTGCTTTTCATCCTCTCCTATCTGCTCCATAATCTCCTCTGCTGTCATTACATCAAGGATAATGAAAATTAAGGCTCATCTGTTTCTGTTTGTGATTCTCAGCAGAAAATTTGAACCTGTTCAAAATCTTATTCTTAAAGATGCAAGAAACTGAACTACTTTTGGGGCTGGAATTATTATTTCAAGTTGAAACCATGCAAAACTTGTGCATTAGATGTAATCAAAGCAGGAATATGAAAAGCTTGTTAATTTCAGAGGAATTCTCTCCAAGGCATTGAACTCAGACTTAAACCTTTAAGAGGATGTGGTACTAAAAAATAAAGAAACTGCCAACTACTGTTAGTGTAAGTAGATGAATTCCCCATAGCTTTGGACAGGAAGCCATAAAAAAGCTTAAGAGATCTACAGACTTTTAGGATGTTTTAGGATGTAATTAATCAGCCATTTTCTAGGAATAAACTGTGAGTAAATCTCAACCTGAAGCAAGTTGCAAAAATTTTCAAATATTTCCTTTTCTCAGCCCATGAGTTCAGAAACTTACAAAAACAACAACAAAAAAAGCTGTCTGTCATTTCTCCTTGGTCACAAAGCCACTCTGGAGGGCTCCGTAACTCTGCCTTATGACTGAAGAGTCTTTTGATCAACCATCTTCTTACTTGTCCATGAACACAGAGACATAACAGTCCTCCTCTTCTTCCCGTTCACCCTTGCAGGGTTTTCCACCATTTATTGGGGATGGGTTATTACACTCCCGGGTCCTTCTTCTCTTGAAAGAAGCATCACATGAGCTCCATTCAGACCAGCAACTCCAGCGACCATCTACAGCAACTGCAAGAAATAAAAGAAAGACCAATTTTTTTTTTTTTGACAGTTTTATATCATATATA
Source organism: Gallus gallus (assembly GCF_016699485.2). Taxonomy (NCBI): domain Eukaryota; kingdom Metazoa; phylum Chordata; class Aves; order Galliformes; family Phasianidae; genus Gallus; species Gallus gallus. Next base: position 13,505,446 of record NC_052572.1, read on the forward strand.
GAACTTCTTAGTCAACATATTAGAGGGATGATAGTAAATTCATAATATCCATTTTCAGAGGATTTAGAATTGTTACTGTTAACAGAATAGCTTGTCTCGAGAATGTAAGGTTTTCCAAAGAGATAGTTAGGCAAATTTCAGATAGCTCCAGGAGAGCCTAAAATAGGCCTTTCTTTCCAGTTTTGATTGCAAGTCACATTTAAATCCAGAAGCAGTATATATTCTACTTCACGCACAGACGTTTGCATTTTCATGGTGCTGACAGCCTTCTCAGATAACTCAAGAAATGATAAGCTATCAAATTAAATATGAGCTCTAAAACTAAGTCTAAACACCAAACCTACTTCCCACACAAACTGAATTAAAATATCAGTCTTTTCTTACCCACCAGGCTATTCTGCCTGTGCCACCACAAAGCATTACATAAGAATTATTATTTACACACCATTTCTGTTCTTCGTGAGATATGTTGTCTACGTCCATATCTTTATTTGCATATCTTATATTGTTTCTTTTTGAAGCATATAGTTGTCGAGATACTTTTTCTTTTGACAAAATCAACAATATTAATACACTGTCTCTTCTGTTTTCTACATGAATGCCAAATTCTTTTGAAAAAAATTTCTTTTTTTGAAATTATTCTTAATTTTTTTCAGAATTATGATTTTGTTCCCTTTCCTTAAGACATTTCAAACAGATTTTTCCTTCTACACTATAATTAACAAATCTTATATCCATTAGATATTTTATATTAAACATAATAGGCTATAAGGAAACTAAGAAATGGATTTCTTAGTTTTTGCAACAATTATCTTTGATCCTAATTTCATCCTTTTTGCTAAACAACTTATTTCATACTGTCTCATTAATGTAGCCTAGGGATTTTTTTACCATGTCTTTTAATTTCTTTTAAATGCTATGCTTATTCTGTATTATTTCCTATTAGTAGTTGTCCCTTTATTTTAATAACTTCTGATAGCAATGAAGTAAGAAGTTGCATGAATTTTGTAAGGGAAGATTACAACGTATTTATCTTTGACAAAATTGACAGAGAATTTTTAGGTAAAAGTTATGATGTGAACGTATGATATCATGAGTTTTTTTCTAAGAATGTAAAAGTTTAACAACGTTGACGACCTGGCCCAGGGTGCATCTGTGAACAGCCCTTCCACACATGGTTGATGCTTCCCTGAACAAAAACTTCCTGAGGTCTTAGTGGAAAAGCACACAAACTACTGCTTATCCTACCATCTTGGTAAATCCCAGCTATCTTTTGTGTATGTTGTCCAACAGATAACATCCTTGCAGACATAAATTTTCCTGCCTAGGGAGTCTGAGCACTTTGAAAGATGCCTGAAAAGACCAGCCCAGCGACGGGCAGGACAGGCTGTATCAGGACTAAATCTTCAATATTTCTGCAATGGCCACAGCCCTGTTGGCAAGAACTTTTCAGTTGTTCTAAAGGTAGGACTAAATACCACCGTGCTCAGAAAAATACTTTTTGATAGAAACTGGAAAGAAAAGTGGAAGGCCAGGCTGGATGTGGCTCTGGGCAGCCTGGTCTAGTGGCTGGCGACCCTGCACACAGCAGGGGGGTTCAAACTCGATGATCACTGTGGTCCTTTTCAACCCAGGCCATTCTATGATTCTATGATTCTATGAACTGCATGAAACATGTATATGTTACATTTATTAATTTATGCATAAAGTGATAATTTTTTGTGCAAATAAATGCATTTTATATAAAATAAAAATATTTATGTTTCTTTATGTTTATACATTCATAAATGAATTTATAAAATCATTCAGGTTTTTATTTTTCAGTGAAATTTCAGAGTTTTGTTCTCTAGAAAATACAGCAAATTTAATTTTCAAACAGTCTAAGAAAGCAGTGATTAACCTTCTCAGTTCCCCTATACCACAGGAATTGGTGACTACAGCCCGCTATGGACTTCATATGACGAAGACCCCATTTACACCATGACAGTATCATCACACTCACCTGACTCATAACCTGGAGCTCGGATCTCACAGTTTGTGCCGTAGGTGCCAGCCTGGCACAAGCAGAGGCACTCTGTCCCAGAAAGCACAGGCCTGCCATTGTTGGGGCATGGGGCACACTGACATGGGTCAAACCTGCCTGCATATTCTCTCAGGGCCCTTCTCAGGTTGCGTCGCCTGGTCACGGCACAAGGCATGTTCTTCACCAGGTCAACAATAGACGACACCTGGAAAACAGCCATTCAGTTAGCACTTACCTTCAGTTTAACTGTGTGCCATACTTTGCAATGTAGATCCAACCAGGAAAGGCATATAATTTTCTTCACATCTTGCCCAGATGCGTGTGCACATATAATTCACCTCACATTCAACATCATCAGGATTTAAATGGCAGGAATGACTTGCATAGCTGCTGGCTGTTGGGTGTTTATCGATATTTTTCTTAAATTTCTGTTACCTCAAAGTCAATCACCACAGGATTATCCTTGGTCGATTCCAGCCAGTTTGTAAAGATTGTGTTCCCCGGAAAAGCCCCCTTTTTCTCCCAGGCCAGAGCTGCCGCGTACTCTGATCTGCCACCTTTGACCAGTGAGACTGACCGTTCTGCTGACTCCAAAATGGAACCTGAAGGGATTTCAGCACAGAAATGTCAGATGAAGGCCTTCAAAGGCTACAACAGCATCATGAGGAAAAGAGTAAGAGGATAGAAAAAAATATACTAAAATATTACAAAGTTACCCTTGGAAGAAATGAGTCTAAACTCAGAAAAAAAAAAAAAAAAAAAATCCTATTCTGCTTAGTGATGTATCAGCTTCCCAAAGAAGGCTGTGCAAGACTGCTGCCATGGAGATATTCAGAACTACACAATAGACTTGCAGAAATTGTATGGGATACAGCAGGCTTCTCTAGAAGAAGAATACACTGCAAGGCAGGGTCTTTGGTTCCAGTTATAAATGTCTGATGAACTAGACCTGATCACAGAATGAGTGCAAAAGCAGTGGAAGTGAGGGCATATCTGTTTTTAGTGACACAGAACACAGCCCTTACCATTCTTTCAAAAATTGCACCAACCTTCTGTGGTATGAGATGCTTTGGTGGGGGCTCCCTGATGTCTGTTCGAGATGAGGAAGATGGGAGGGGAATTGAGAGACTCCCCTCTCAATCTCCAACTGAGAGAGAAGAATGTGTGACCATTTCAAAGGCTTTGCAGAAGTCCAGGAAGATGACATCCGTCGCCCTTCCCCATCTACCTAAGCCATCACTCCATCATAGAAGACCACAAGATTCATCAGGCATGATCTGCCCTTGGTAAAGCTGTGCTGGATGTCTCAAATCACCTTGATCAGATCACCTCACTAAGTGCAGCCTGAGTAAGTTTGCAGATGATACCAAGTTGACAGGAAGTATTGATCTGCCTGGGTGTAGGAAGGCCCTACAGAGGGATCTGGACAGGCTGTATAGCTGGGATGAAACAAAGGGGATGAAGTTCAACAAGACCAAGTGCTGGGTCCTGCACTTCGGCCATAACAACCCCAGGCAATGCTACAGGCTTGGGGCAGAGTGGCTGGAAGACTGCGTGGAAGAAATGGACCTGGGGTGCTGGTCAAAGTTTGGCTGACCATGAACCAGCAGCCAAGAAGGCCAACAACATCTTGGCTTGTATCAGACATAGTGCTGCCAGCAGGAGCAGGGAAGTGATTGCCCTCTGTACTCAACGCTGGTGAGGTCACATCTCAAGAACTGTGTTGAGTTTTGGGCAGCACACTGCAAGAAAGACATTGAGGCTCTGAAGCCTGTTCAGAGAATGGCAACAAAGTTGGTGAGCGGTCTGGAGCACAAGTCTTATAAGGAGCAGCTGAGAGAACTGGGATTTTTTACTCTGGAGGAGGGTCAGGGGAAAGGTTATCCCTCTCTACAACCACTTGAAAGGAGTTTGTGGCAAGGTAGGGGTTGGCCTTTTCTCCCACTTAACTAGTGATTGGACTAGAGGGAATGGCCTCAAGTTGTGCTGGGGAGATTCAGGTTGGATGTTAGGAAAAATTTCCTCTCCAAAAGAGCAGTTAGCAGTTAGGCAGTAGAACGGGCTGCCCAGGCAGGTGGTGGAGTCACTCTTCCTGGAAGTGTTCAAGAAACATTTAGATCTTGTGCTAATGGGCATAGTTTAGTGGGAAATGTTGGTAATAGGTGCATGGTTGGACTGAATAATCTTGGAGGTCTTGTCCAACCTTGTTGATTTTATGATTCCATGAATGCTGGCTTCTCTGTCAGTGCTGGAAGAACACCTCTAGTTCAAAGCCAGGAGGACCTGGTGTGCCTTGTTGAGGAGGTTGTATCTCTCAGGATAACTAATAGGATACAAACCCTGTTATTATCATAGTTACCGTCATGTTTCACAGTCATCTTGTTTGTGATGCATTCAGTACTGACTTTCTTTTTCTTTCGGAAGAACACACGCCTTGTTGTTTCTGTTCGAATACACTCCATTGATTCATCCACTGACAGACCTAGAAGTACAAAAGCAGCAGCTGCATCACCTTAGATCTGTTACATCACAGGCCTCCCTGCTCACTGGTTGCTTTCTGACCTCTTTACTACACTCAAGTTCCTGATCCACCATTGTCTCTGCTGCCAGGGTCTGTTCAACCGGTCCCATCAGGCGCTGACTATAGACTCTCCTAAACTCAGCCTATTTCTGTCTAGGTATTAGACAGAAATATGTCACCTATGTCACCTCTTCTGTTGTATCTGACAACCCTTCCTTCTTCTGGTGCACCATGGAACAGTCCTTTGCTGTTCAAAATCAAAACCCAGTCACCCAGGGTGGTACTCAGCAGAGGTCAGTGGTGGTGGGAACAGCAAACCTTCATCCGAGCCCAGGTAATAGCAGTGGACAGCTCTGCCTGGAGCAGTAATTACCACCTATTCCTGCAGCACTTTGAACAAAGACCACCAATAGTATATAATAAGACATTGCTCCTGAATGTACCCAGTTCCCTGGCTACAAACATCTGTTTTCATTTTGACCACCTAGCAGTCATGGATTAAGTTTCAGACTAATTTCTAATCGATGTCAACAGCTCTAAAACTGTAGCCCAGAAGGCGACATCTCTCTCAGACCTCAGTCCCACAGTGGGGTATGTTGGGAAACCTTCTTGGTGTCAAAGCATTTGGACTTGAAGGTCCTAAATACTGACCCTGAACACAGGGACATTTACCAATTAAAGAAGTTCTTCAATTTTTCGAAATAAAGAGTGGAGTAGAAGTTTCTTCTTGCTTTATATTTGGGCAGTGTGAGTAATTCCTCTGTCTATGCATGTCTAAGGGATTTTTTTTTTCTATTAGATGTTGAGTTTTCTATGTGGTGTAAGACCTAAAAATAGGCAATGGTAAGAAAAATGGTAAACAAATAATGATATTTTCTTGCTAAAGATTACATACCCGAGTTCTTCAATTCTTCCGAACTATACTGGTAAAGAATGTCGTAGGAACCACCCATCTTTCCAGAGGTGTAGTAATGAGTGCCAAAGTCGTCAAATATTCTGCTATATAAAGCATAGTTGTACTCCAGGGGCAGCTGGTTTAGTGCTTTTAGAAAGACATCTGAGAGCTGCAGATTTGACTCTTTCATTGTGAAGTTTGCAACAGAGATGACTTTATGGATTCTAATAAAGTTGGAATTCTAGATATAAAATAAATAAAATAAAGTAAAATAAAATGAAATAACATAGAGTGCCACTGTCATAGGTAGTTGATTGCAGAAAATAGAGTGGCCAAGAGGATGACCTGAGCTGCATTGCAAAACCTATTTCATCCAGTCCATCATGGTGCTTTAACCATGATTAAACTCACCCAGACTAGCCCTGGAATTTCCAAGCATCCAGTGAGATTCTCAGGGACAACGCTCATTACTGCTTCACATTGTGGGAGTATATAGGATTTCAGTGTGAGTTAAGAATTCCCAAGCAGTGGACAAACAGAAAGCAAAATGACTTCTGCTATAGCAAATAAACCAGTAATTGATAAGACAGTCAAAAGACTAGGAGGAAGGGCTGAAGTAAGTGTCTGTGAGCTGTTGGCAACTAATCTTGAGTGGGTATTTTGGATACTACCTCACTATCATGAGGTCTCAAATGTTGTTTATCAGTCTGCTAAAACTAAACTTACAGGAATAAAGATTTAATTCAGTGTCTGGCTGTTAACACGCAAGGCCTGGGGTGTGACATGAGGGGAAAAAAGCAAAGAAGAAAGTTCAGAAACTAGAAGCATCACCTCTTACATTCATGTTTTTGAGACAGCTAATTTTTTTGTTCATTTGTTTTCATTGTTGAAGGTTGCTAATGGGGGAGCTCAACTAAAAAGAGAGGAGAGAAAAATACTGAATGGAGAAACTGGTAATATGGCAAAAAAAAGTAACCAAAAAAAACCTGAAGCAAAGAGATGGAGAGCAGAAGAAGTGATGGGAAAGAGGACCAAATGAGTAATCTGCAGAAAGAAACAAAATCATTATAAGCAAAATTGATATTGATCTATATATGAGTTCTTCTATTGAGTTTTTGTGTTGGTAGCTTGATTCTGATCCACTTCTGTCTTCAGGCTTGTGTGGCATAGAAGACATAAGACTGCATCTAGATATGGAGTTTCTTCAGCCAGGAGTCAGCAACACAACATGTGAGCTGAACCACAGCACTCAGATGTGCACAGCACTGTTCATTTCAGTGCACTCATTTGCACTCTGGAAGATAAACCAAGGGCACTCAGCTTTATGCAGCAGTGAGAATAAGAACGGAAGAAATAGGGTATGTAATATTCCCTGGACTGTACTCTGCTCCTAAAATACCCTGAGGTAATATAATTTCTAAGAAAATGACTTCCAGGTGATTTCGGCTCAATTTTCAGCCATACCATATAGCATTTCAGTTGTGCACAAAATTACAGGCCACTTTGGCAAATATTAATGCTAAATGCTCAGGTGGATGTGATGATCCTTCATACAAAAAAATAATTTTTGTCTTGACATGCATCACACATTTATATTCTCTAATATTAGAAGTATCTTAAGTACTTTTCTTAGTAGTAATTTCCCTTACATTTGTCAAACCCAGTGATTTCTGTATTAAATCCCTGAGGCTTGAACAACCTTGGAAACTTTTACTTGAAGAAGAAATTCAGTAAACTGGATTCAAGAGTCTCCAGTTATCTCTGGTCACATGTCTAAACATACTGGTAACCCCCGGTGCCTGTGGCAATCTTGATCTGTGAATACCAGGTATTAATACAAAATACAGTGCTGTATATCAGAGGTGATTATTCTCAAAGATATTCAGTCAAAATCTTGGTCTAAATCAAGTGCAAATACTCAAATAAGTTCAGATATGATATAAAAACTACTCAACTGACAAAAGAAAACAACAGCCAGACACAAGCTGAGCTGGACTGATGTAACCAATAGTTTTAATTAATTAGAACACTTCTAATAGAACAGACTCTCACTAGAACATACTGGTTAATTAAATAATGTTTACTTCCAAGTAATGCAAGCACAGAATCTTGCCTCTCTGTGTCTCACATCACCATGGATGGGGATGGCTTCCTATCTTTCAGACCTCAATTTCTGAATTGTGGTTCAAGCCATCCAACTCAATGAGCTGTAGCCAAGAATATTAGGATCATGAGCCAATGGGTTGGGCACAAAGACTTCAGGAGTCCCTTGGTGTCTTTGAATGCCTGGAATGCACATGCTATCAGGCAGTTACCAGTCTGTCAACTCTGAGATAACTCCTCTATCTCAAAGGAATGTGGAGTTTGAAAAAATAAATGAAATTCAGTAAAAAAATAAAATAAAATAAAATAAAATAAATTTCAAGAAAATGGTACATAAAAATAACAACATGCAGCATGATGGGCAAGATTAATCAACAAGTTTATAATGAAATGGGTAACATAATAATAATTCATAATATTAAAGTTTCACTTTATGAGTCTTTCCTTATATTTAGTAGAGAATAGTGAGAGCTGGTCACTGGGGCTCCCTTTAAGCCCTGCTGGAACACTATTCAGAGCACTCACATTTATGCAAAAATCCACTGAGTTTCTTTTAACTGATACAAAATGAGGGTAACTAGCTGAGATGCAGGGTTCTGTAAAACTTCCATTATCTGCAGATATGCAAGAGGTATCCCATCCAAAATGCTTGTTTTGATGCAAACAGAAGACCTCAAAGGGGTCATTACTGTCATGAAAATTATTTAAAAATTAGAATACGAGATTATGTACTAAAGGGCCTAAAGATTAGCTTAACAAACAAACAAACAAACAAAAATATGCATCAGAAACATCATATTCATATTTCCTCTTAACAACATGGAAAAATTCAAGACCTTTCAAGTCACTTAGGCCCTACAGTGACTGTGATGCTCATGTGAAGCTATTTTGCTTGCAGTTTGAAATTCTGGTCTGAATTTGACCTCCCAGGTTGTGAGTTCCCACTCATTGTCAGTGATCTATTTGAATTATTTTCACTTTATAAGTGAGTATTTTAAATTTATGGATTTGTTTCATATACATATGTAAGTAGATATCTATTGGCGTATACACCTATAAATAAACTGCATACAGGTAGGCACAAGCGAAGAGGCTTCCTGTAACATGGTAAAGAACCTGAGGAAGATCAAAATTAAAAGTCTTACCATGGATACAGTCAGGAGGGAATTTAAACTTAGCCACCCATAGCCAACAGCACACCAAGCTATCAGCTTTTTCATGTATGTTTCTGAGATTTCATGACAATAAAGTTGAAAACAAATCTAAGTCCAATAAACCTTCCTCAAGAAAGTTTCACTGATATTAACATTTCTTTATGTAGTTTGGGGCTGGGTTTAAGCCATTAAGAACACACCATTCTATCAAAATAAACTTACCAGTTCTACAAAAGAAAAACTTGATACATATAACTACATCAGAATGAAAGCAAATAGAATTCCAGTAGACGGAAGTTAAGCATGGATTATTTCAGACTAGAAATAATGGACTATTTAATAAGTCAAGTTACTTAACAATTAAGACAAGCCTGTAAGCTTGTAATAAATCTTCTGTCATAAACATTAAAATTATAACAGATGTTTTTGTAAAAGATTCGCTATAATTTTATTATAGCTCTTGAGTTTCAACAAGCTTTAATTTTGATCAGTTTTATGACCTCTGCCAGGTGTAATTACAGACAAAAGAACAGTTAATCCTTTACTATCATGAAACTCTATAAGCATCTGAATATTATATTTCACAGTATTTACCTGAATAAAAGAGGCAAAATATTATGGGATGTAGTTGTCTGCTCTCAGAAACTTTTCTCTTGATGTGTTATTTCCGAGATTGTTTTTGTGACTGTGTGCAGCTTAACAGAAGGTATGTAACAACCAGGAAAAACCTGTAGTATCAGGAGAGGACCTTCTTGATTTTTAATTCTAGTAGTTTTGCAAAATAATATGCCTTGCTAGTGGATAATGACCTTCGGTAGCTCAGTTCCCCTAAACAAGAAGATGGAAACTAAAAGAAAGGAAGACACTGATGTCAGCATTCAATTACCTTTTCATGTGAAGCTTCAATGGCTTTCTTGAAGGAGGAAGATGATGTGATTTGAACTTTTCTCTTTTTTGAGAATAGACCCGGTATGCCAGATCTTCTCTGAGAAGAATGGGAGGATGTACTACTTCCCACATCACCGTCACTCAGAGGCGTTAAATCCCTGTAGAAATCTGATTTTACATCATCCTCTTCATCTATTACCTAGAGATTCAGGAAATCAAAATCAATTTTCCCTAATAACAACTTGAAGGGGAGCAACCTATTCAACAATGAATTCTTAGCTTCTTCTGGAATAGACATGTCTGATGCTTGGGAACACATCAGTAAGCTAAAAAGCTGTTCTAGGGTAAGGAGATGGTTACACATAGGCAGTTATACAAGGAAAAAAAAAAAAAAAAAAGAGTCACATTCTTCTAAAAATCCCCAGTCCCCTTGCCCTGAAGCTTAAGAATAATTTTCCACAAAAGTTTCAACACACTCTTCAAAGACTCTCAGACCTGCATATTGTGTCCACACTAAAAGTAAGTCTCAGAACGTACTTACGCATGCCCTCTATACTGCACAATGGTGTGTTTTTTACTTTCTGCTTGATTCCCTTCTAGAAGAATGAGCAGGTTTTATCCAGATGGGAGTCATAGCATACCTGTAGTGTAAGTCACTGTATCACACAATGGACTAGAAGTAGATGAACAGTAACAGAGAGTGAACCTACCTGTTAACACTGGCAAGACTCAGTTATGCTGCTGTGCTAAGCAGTGATACTAAGGCATCTTGAGCATCTGTTCAAAAGTGACTCATTTCCCATAACTAAGGCAAATCCCTCGCAAGATTTGTGGGTTTTAGATTCATTTTTTACCATTTCAGGCTCACTTAATAAGGCTTTGTAGGATCTGTGAAGGATTTTGGGCAGTGATGTCCACTCCCATGATCTAGTTCTGTTCTCCAAGAAAACATGTGCTTTTGCATTAAAATACATGGGAGTTCCAAACAGAAAGCTGATTCATATTTCTATATCAAAAACTACTCTAAATGTTGAAAAATAGAGTTGCACTCTCAGGTGAGAGTCCCATACTCATATTATTTCTGCAGATGGACATTAGTTACCTCATAGACAACAGAACTTAGAAGAACTGGGCAAACCAAGACTTGTTTTTCCCATAGAGTATTTATGCACACAGTACTTCTTCAGTGCCATTGACCAAACTAGACAATGTTGGAATGTGCTTTGTTCAACTGTGCCTTTTAAAGTAAAATCTCACAATGTTCATGGTAGTAATCAGCAGCTCAGTTTCTTCCACTCCTTGAACCTTTTTTATGTCCTGCATCCCTTCCTTCCCAGTGCTGTAGCCATTTGCTTCAGAGAGGGCCTTCCAGTATGTACGCAGTCAGATACTATACCTTAACCACAATATCACAGTTATTTTATACATATCAGTGTCTAAAAATCTAAAATATCCTGCCTAAAAGTCACATTCCAAGATCTGGGGAAAAATAAAAGCCAATGTCTTTTTGTTCTTGGTCTGTCCTGCAGACATTCTTCCCAGACTTCTTCCCAGACTTTTGTCTTTCTGCCTTGCAGATTCTGTAGCTGCCTCTTCTTACTGCTGGTTGGAAGGGTTGGTCAAAGGACAGGCATGACTGAAAGGCTGAAACAGCTACGGGAGGAACTGCTCCTAAGGTTGCAGATGCCTCAGCAGGAGGTTTGTGCTGGGAGAGCTGTTGGTACTGGAAGGATACATCAGTAATGCTAAAATGAGCTTTGGGCTTTAACAAGCCACTGGCTGGAATATTCCACAGTTGGGTACCAAGTCACAGCAGAGGTATGGTCACAGTCATGAGGAAGCAGGAGAGAAGCCGAGATGAATTGTGTTGATTCTGAGGAAACACTCACTGTGGAAGTGAGAGAAAGGTACAAGTAGAGCGACCTAACACCACTCATTGATTGAAAAATTTGAAAAATTGAAAAAAAAAAAAAAAACATTTCTGCACATCACCTGAAGCACTTTCAGGCCTCAGCAGGCTGAGAAATCTTGTCTTCTTAAGGCTTCCTAAGACTTCAGCATATAACTTGGACCATGTTTATGAAAATGGTTTTTTTTTTTTGCTAAAAGTTGCTGCTAAAGAGTACCTGAAAGCTGACAGCCTCCAGGTTTGCAGGCACACGATAGGACTTCCTTGTCTCATTGCGTCTCACTGTTCTACATTCTCCTCCATTGAACGAGTTGCCAAGGACTTCCCCTCGGCTCTCTCCCGACAGAATGTGAAATCTAACAACAACAACAACAAAAAAAAGGAATTTCCAGAAATTAAATGCTATTAGAAAGATATAAGTATATACTATTTGTTGTCAAGGATGCTGTATGTTTGAATGAGAGGACATAAGTGTTAAGGCTATGTTAGTGCTTTGAAAGAAATTTCTTCACAGGAATTTCTGATTCACCCTGAATTCACCAGAAAAATTATACATTCAGCCTATAACACCAAGGTCAGTGTAAGACTTTCTTGGACAACCACTGACTCAAGTAGAGAAACACACTAAAATGGCTCATGAAAATTAACATGCAGTTTTCCAGTCCAGACACAAGTGTTTGCTATCAGAGTGCACTGAGCTCATTCAGAAACACAGCACTTGGGGCAGGCATCACATGCCTGCAGGTGTTGCACTGATTTAATTAGTAGCCTGGAAGAGGTGATGGCTGGTATTGCAAGACATGTATCATGCACAACCAAACATCTACAGAGGAACATCCTCCAAATTTCTGAAATGCTTTGTAATAACTGAGCTGGAATTTGTCAGTAAGTGGAGTTCTGGTTGCTCAGAGGGTAGGCAGTGTCCCTCACATAGCAGTGTTCCCCGATGGCTCCTGCTGCAGGAGCAGGGCAGAGTAGGACTGGCAGATGAGTGGGCACGTCCAAGCCTGGCTGTTTACCTACATTCTTATAATCTCTTACTACTTTTCATTTAAGAGATCGTGTGTTTTAATGGGATACTCTCACATGCAAATTTGAGAATTGTCTTTTTTATGCAAGTTACTGATAAACAATATAATGCCTGTGAAAAAAGCAAAGCTGGCTTACCCGCTGCCAATTAAATGCACACCTGGGATGCTCTCAAATTTTCTGCTACACACCACCTTTTTTCTCCCACAATATCTTTCATCAGAGTTGTCCCCACAGTCATTATCTCCATTGCACTCCAATTTTTTTGCAATACAGCGACCTGCATCAGAGAAAAAGCAGCAGCAAGAGGATTTATGCAATGATTCGTCACACCTGAATGCAAAAAAGAACAGTTTCTTTCCCTAACAATGGTGTAAACTTGCAAGAGGAATTAAAACCACAAGGCACTTCAACACCTACTTCACTGCAATAAAAATATTTGTTTCTGTTCTGCCAGTTTGTGCTACTTTGAAGGCACAATGGCCAAAGTTAAGGTTTAGCAAAAGGAAATTTGGATAGAATTATCAAATCTAATCAAGTATACTTAAAATTAAGCAAGAACTACCAACAAAGTGATTTAAAAAATTAATAAAAACAGTGCAAGTTTGATTTCAGACATACAACAAAGATACGTTTGTACATGTAAAATTTGTGCAAAAAAAATCTCATTGGAACAGTGCTACTTTCTAGCAGCCATCGTGACGCTACCATCGTATGATAAAGACTGCACAAGACCCTGAATTCCTTTTAACTAAAGAAGAAATGCAACCATTAATTTCCCATTAAACATAAAATCCTCAGCTCCCTGACCCTTTTTCCTAAAGTCTGTGCACAGAATACATAAGGATGACCTGGACTTTTTTTTTTAATGTCTCAAACAGTAGCTATTGTCTACCGCATAATGCAGAAGCTAAGCTATGATGACTATCATTACCATTTTCGCACTGAAATTTATTCTTGCAGTCCACATCCACGATGTTGCAGAGCTTGGCTGGAAAGCACGGTCGGGATTGCACCAGCGGCTCGGTGCAGGCCTGGCCCCCGAACTGGGATGGCCGCAGGAGTTTCCTGACACGAAACTGGGGGCAGAAAAATAAAAACTTGTGATGTGTGAACGGGAGATTTTTTCCAGTTCCTTATCAACTCTGTTGAAATAGAACTACTATGATGGGGCATGCATCCCTATCCCCACATCTGCTGGCTTGGCTCCCTCTCACAAGGTCTGAGAACTGAGCAGGAGAGAATATGTACTTCTGAAATTTTCTACTGTTATACTCAAGCTCATTTGTTTTTCTTTCCCCAAATCAGAACCCACCTTGCAGAATACCAGTGTTGAATGCTGCTAGAAAATCATTTCAGTTATGTTTTCCACCCCTGTTCCAGGGGCTGCAGAAGAAACTTATCTGCCTCTGACTGAACTGTTCTTTCCCTAAGAAAGAATAGGAAACATTTCCCCAATTGATAAACAGTTCCTTGCAGACTTCATTACATCCCTGCCTCTAGACAGACCTTGAAGTCTAACAATTCAATGAGACCTAAAAAATAAATAAATCTGTAACTGAGTGACTATGATCAGAGGGAACAAAGAGCAATGCTTTCTAAAGGCTTTTGGCTCATGACAACCCTTTCTTGTACTCTGTTTGGAATCTACAACGCATGTTATATTGTTTATGTGAGCTTTAACCTCTTCATCACTTCCATTCACTGGGAGCTTGACTACAACAGTCTTCACATTTATCTTGAGGGCACATCCTCCATTCTGAAGGCTGTTTATATTTATAAAGGTCAGAAGCAGTGATTTTTATAGTTTGGAGGAAAAATACGTTCAGCTTACAAAAACACTTCTTTTTTTTTTTTTTTTTTTTTCTTTTTTTAGCCTGAAGCAGCAAATACTTTGCATCAATATTTACAGCTAATAAAAATGAGCTTTCACACAGGGTTGCATAGGTAAGGAACCCAGAAATTTAACTAGAGGATACGGATTACAAAAACGAGTTTAAATGAGGGCAATAAGAATCTTTCCAGTTCTTGCAGTTTATTTGCAGTCTCCCATTCTTTCTCCTCATTCTGCTCTCGGTCACCACCCTGGCTGTAGGTTGTTTCCTAGAAATGCTTCTTCATGGCTGCCCAGCACCAAACTTTATTTTGTCCTGCACTGGCATCAAGATAGGTATATATACATGTTAAGATACATACACAGTACCTAACAGGCTTTCTGACACTGCTGTTCAGATGTGTATTTCTGAAGCCGCACAGGACCTTCAGAAGAGCTGTAGGCTATATCTGCATGGACACTTAGAGAGATCTGTGGTAAGCCTTGGAACCACCAGCCATGTAACTATCCCAAAAAGCTCCCTGCAACCTTACAGTTGCCAGGGCTTTTTCTGTCAGTCTCACCTGAACCTGTTCTTTCACCTCTTCTCTCTCTGCTAGGATAGGTCCATTTAACTCCTAACTCTGCCATCAAGGAATCAACACAAGCCCAGAGACTTTGCCACAGGAAGATTTTGTCCTACAGATACTAATCACATCCACCTGGGTTTCGTGTAGACTATCAGGGTTGCAGAAAAGGTGCTAAGGATGTCTCATCAGCAACCTCAGACTGGTCCTGACTACGATACTGCATTTCTTAACAGTGCTAGTTATGATTTGCCAATTATCTCTTTTCAATAGACAATTTGATCCTATTATCTTTCATTTTCAGAACATATAAAATATTATGCTGTGTGAAAGATTCCATGACATGCTTCTGTTGAAACAGGAATGCAAACTCTATAGCTTAATTTATCTCTGATGTAGAAAACTCATCTTTAATAATGACAGTAGTACTTTCGAAGCAAGTTCTCATAGATGGATTTACACTACTAAATTGCCCCTTTCTGTTTTGATATACTTATTTTAACTTGTTCCCTCCAGCTCCTACTGTTATAATTTATAACAGTTATAACCTTGTTAGCTTAAACTGTCATTTTGCAGAACCAATTTCCTTGAAGTCAAATATCTGAAATAAAGAAACTTCTTAGGCACAATTTCTTGCACTTAACATGCATAATACATAATCTACCTACTTGTTTTTCAATGCATGGGTCACATTCTGACCAAGGGCCGAAGTCTCCAAGTTGGCAGTTGATAGGACAGGTTTGTTGGTTACACGCACGAGATTCCTGCTTGGTGCACAACCGGTCACAGAAGTTTTGGTTATAATATTCATCCATTTTTATTTGCCTAGAAAAGGTCATTGAAAGAGTTACATCAGGGAGGAAACAAACTGCAGATGTTCTATAACTGTAGGTTAAGGCTGTTAATGTTTTAAATCAATAAAAGCTTGAATGGTAGTGGATGACTCTGGAGCGATGACTGAAAGTAAAATCTAAATACACCTTAAACTAGGAATGAAATAAGGGATTTCTTGCAAGTTTAGAGTACGCTCCTGAATTGCGTCTAGTTTTGTGCCATTGAATCCTTAGTTAACTATGATTGCAAAATTATTTGTACAGGAAGCAGCTTTCTGTCAGATTGCCATGCTGGAACTCGTATCTTCCAGAGCGCTGCGTGGCGCTGGGCAGAGCTCCCAGCGTGGGCACTGGGCACGAGCCCTGCTCACAAGAGCTGGCTGCTCAATGCCCACTGCTGGCAAGGCCACCCCAGGACCTGGCTGTTCTGACTGTGTGTGTGCAGAAATAATAGGTTTGTTTGGAAGCACTGCAATATTCTATGCACAACTTTAAATCGTGCAATTAAAACCCAGTCATCTGCTAGACACTTCGATACTACCATTTTTATTTCTAGATATATTATGGATGCTGAAGCATCAGACACGGTACCTCCCTCCCGAAAGTAATTTTTTTTTTTTTTTTTTTTCAGATAAAAAGTAAACCATAAGTGCAGTGAGGCAATTTGTCCCTACCTGTGCCTTGTCTGTGTGCCATAATTGCAGGTTTTTGAACAGCTGGACCATGACCCCCATGGGTAATGTTCACAGTAGCACCCTTGGCAGCTCCCAACCACCAGGCTCAGCAGGATCAGCTGTATTAGCACAGTCTTCTCCATAGCAGAGGTGTTTATCTACAGACAGTAAAAGCCCTGGAGGAACTGCAAAACTCACAGTTACTGCCTGTTAGTGACTAGTCTCTTCTGATCTGCTGGGTCTATAAATCCATTTCTCAATACAAATATTTCATTAAGCAGTGTACCTGGAATGCAGTGATAATGCATGAGAGAGTATTAAGTAAACCAGTGTAATGTAAAGGGAGGCAAGTCAAAGGCGTCTGATCTCTTTTTCAGTATTAATCATGACTGCATCTTAATTCTATTTAAGAAACTGTTCAGCAATTGTCTCGAATGTGACAAATAAAGATCTGCTATTCATCTTCATTGTTTCTGAAAAATATTTTCTAGGAATACAAATGAAAGCATGACTAAGCATTTTTCCTACTGGACACGTAAAATAATAGAGACTAAACACTAACTGGCTACAAATTCACTTTCAACCCCTTTTGCCTAACTGCTTTGCTGCAGTGAATCCCTCCTCCAGATCTTGCCTTGCTCTTAGTCCTGATGACTGAATGCTTTTTTCAGGAAAAACATTTATTCATTGAATAATTGCAAAGGATTTTTTCCTTCATGCTGTCACTGAACCAACAATAAACTGTAAAGGCTGTTGCAGCAGAACATACTCATTCTGTTTTGCCACACACACAAAAAAAAAAAAATAGGAAATGTAAAAACAGATATTATCTATTTTAAAACAATATTCCAAAGTACCTCATTTTGAAAATGTTTCAATGAAATGTGAAACCTTTATTTTATTTTTTTCAGTTACGTAGCCCATGCTATTCTGATTTCTATAGCTTGCTGAGAAAAATATTTTTTTATGAAGTGAAAATATTGCTTGCTGCTTTAGCAAAGAAAGCCAGTTGGCCTTCACAGCGCTGTAGCAGGGAGAGCTCAGCTTGCTTTTTATGCAGTCATTCAGTCAACAAGCTTCTTAGAGAGCTAAGTGTAATCAACAGAGTATAATCAAACTGAAGGCAGAGAAGTCAGCAATCTTGCCAATGAACCAAAAGGAGAGCAGATACTTGATATTCTTCCTTACCTGGGCTCCTGGCTCCTTGTACCAATACTCCCAACTTAGAAGAGCGATGAAGAAGCCCTACAAGATTCTCTCAATTACTTTGTTCATTCCTTCAGAGTGCTCTACAAAGAAAACACTCTCATCTGGTAGTGAAGTTCCAACCAATCAGTACACCAGAACTGTATCAGCAACTACATAAATGTAAGCACATGATAGAGATAAATTTAACCTTTCGAAGAAAAGATGCAAACAAACACAACAACAAAACACCCAAAAGCTTCCCAATACATCAACCTATATACACTGAAGCCAATAAAAATCTTTCTTATCAACTTACTCTAAGACTCTTGGCTGCAAAGCCAACTCTGCAGACTTGTCACAACCTCAGCATGGCTTGCTGCAGACTCTGAAATGAAAGGTTGGAGGTTTTATTTGATCTGGTTACTAGTTAATGAGGACAGATCCTGTCTGGTGACAGGAAGGGTCAGCCTAGTACAGCCTCTCTACAAGCAGACCCTCAGCAGCAGACGTTTTCCAGAGAGAGCTGTGCAAGAACATCTCTCCTCACAAACATACATGCCCAACACAAGAAGATACACAAACATCTGCATTTGGCCACAGTGGCTGGATGTACTGCAGGGCTCCTCAGTGCCTGGCAGGGGTGCACCACCTCTCTGTTCTGAGGGCAGCTGATGTTCTCACTCCTAAGCTCTGCCCAAGGGAGGAAACCCAGAACTCCAAAGAGCAGAAGGGAGGGAGCAAACATCACAGTGTTCTCAGGGAAATAAGAAAGACCGAACTCAAATAGATCTTCAATTTAAATGTCATCTCCTGGGGCTCTCCGGTTGCCTGAGATGCAAAGATGGGAAAAACAGCATTACCCCATTCACACCTACAGATGGTTACCCCGTACCTTCAGGTCTTTGGGTGGCAAACCGCAAAACATCCTCCTTTCCCTCCTTTCCCATCAGCCCTCACAGATACTGCAGAAATAGCTTCAGCTTCTGCTCTCACCTTCACTGTTCGCAGGGTCTGCAGTTTTAAGAGAATAAACTGATACTATTCACCGGACATTTGTTTCCTAAAAATGAGATATGAAAAAACACTTTCATTCCTACACAGCAGATTAAAGTTTAATATCTGCCTGGACTCGGACAAAAATACACTTAGCACTTCATTCAATAATTCACATAGGTGTTTTTCCTCTTCTTTAAACTTTTATCAGCCTAGGTATCCCTCATGAGAAGGCATGTTGAAGTGCAAGAAAAACGTAGGCACCTTTAAGCTCGAAAGGCCATCTGAACGGCCTCAATACTGAGCTGTTTTGACATACCCTGTGGCAAATAGAATAGTGAACCATAAAATATCTTATTTATTCTGTCCATCGTTGGGTGCTCTGATGAGAAGGGCGGCATTCCCCGTGGCACTGTATGGCACAGTGTATGCAGTTAGGTGCCCATCACTTGCCTCTTGGTCAGTGGGAATCCATGGCACCGCATCTTTGTTTCCCTCCACTGATCTGGAGAGGCTGGGGCTGCAGGCAGAGGATGCTGTGAAGCAGCAGAGACAAACAAATCATGTTGGCAGATTTAAGTTCGGTGGAGCAGGGTTTGAAAGTGTGAAGTTACAGCTGCCACCTCCTGATGCTTTGCCAAATAAAGCATTCCCTCTCTGACTTCTGAGTTTGCTCCTCGTTTTCAGTTGGTAGTTAACCATTCTAAGGCAAAGGCAGTAGGGAAAGGAATAACAGCTCACAGGTTTGCCACTATACCTATTTGTTTAACCACAGAAGTTCTGCTGCAAATATTTAAATGCACCAAAGTTAGCTCTTGGGTCTCCACAAAAAGAGCAGCTTATTGCCAGCATAGGCACTATCACCAGGTTCTGATACAGAAATGAGATCACAGCTTTCCTTCCTGCATAGAGCCACTGGAGAGGAGATGTGCCTGCTTGGAGGTTACTACAGCCCGGCTGTGACACAGCAGCACCCAGCCATGCAACCGCAGCATTCCCTGAGAAGGAGGCAACAAGTAGCCTTGGGAACAGGGCTGGAAGTGTACAGCAGCACCTGACCCAGTAAGCAGCGTTCAACCCAGCAGTGAAACAAGCTCTTGCAGTGCTCGGTGCTGTACTAGGCTTCACCGTGTTGGCAGAGGAGGTCTAGCAACATGCACACATAAAACAAAGAGGAGAAATAGAAATTTTCCTCTGCGGTCTTATTCCACTTTGCCTCCAGCCCATCTGCTGGTAGGTCTCCGCTTCCTGAAAGAGATAAGACAGTGCCGAAGATGCTGAAAAGCAAAGGAGAATATCCTTCCTGACAGAAGAGGAGGACAGAAGCTGCTTCAAAAGGAACAACATGAAGCAAGAAGTATCCCTGAGGAACACATGGACTTACGAACAGAAAGGTCCTATGACCATCAATCAAAGAATCCAGTAGTCACCTTCTTTGGTCTCCGTGTGTTTTCCAGGTTCACAGCCCTGCCGGCTGCACAGTGTGGGACCGAAGGCACTGCTCTCTGGCTCTGCTCCACACAGGGGGAAGGAAGGAACTGAGCATTCTTCTCTGGTTCACTATATGATCCCAGAAAAGGAATGGTGCCTTATGCTAAGTGGAGAAACTTGACTGAGTGATGAACCCTTATGAAGTATTTCCAATTGAAAGAAAATGGAGAAATGCAAAAGCTTTCTTAGGAGTAACATGTCAAGGGCAGAAAAGTGAACAGGCTGAAAGTAACTTAAAATGTGTTCTCACTTCCAGCCTCATGACCTGTGAATATTTCAGCAGATTCTTCCCCAAATCTTTGCAATCTGGTTTATACTTTGGTTCCCACTGTTCTCCTTTCTACCTCTATCCCCATCCTCCTCTAACTTTCAAGTTCTGATTTCACATGGCACAAACTCTCTTACAACAAAAATGTCTGTAAATGCTAAATTGGAAACCTGAGAGAATGAATACCCCTGGGTCTGCCTGATTAAAGGCTTTTAGGTGTGACTAAAAAGCTCTGTGAAAATGGCATCATTTAGCAAAGCCAGTAAAATATCTTGCAAATGTTTTCTGAGACAGAGTTAATGAAAGTGCCACATTTCTTCAGAAATTCCACAGACCTGCTATCATGGGCCACAAAGGTGGGACTGAACTGACCTTTTCTTATTCTTCCAGATTATTCTTGTAAAACAGACTTTAATCTTACTGATGTAACCCTATCTAACACCAGCCAGTTGGCAGTTGGCACAGCTGGTTGAGAAGCCTGCAAATCCATTCCAGGCATTAATGCAATTTCTTTATTTGGTGTTTCACAGACACTCTGTTTTGCACTAGCTAACGGAGGAGTTCATACCTGGAGAAGATTTCCTTGGTTATGCTGTTAGAGGTAACGAAAATGTGCTTAATTTATCAAATTCAATATTATAATTTAGAGTCGTTGCTCCTGCAGCTCCTAGTGGAGTAAGACTTCCAAATCTCGCTGTACAGACAGAGACTTTCATTTCTGGACAGCCTAGTTCTATGCTAAAATTAAACTTCTACATAAAATTATTATTATTTTTCTTTTCCCAAGTATTTCAAAATGAGAAGAAATGGCACAATTCTCTGTTTTGCACAAGCTAAGCTGGTTCACTCTGCTCTTCATCACTCACTCTTCCTTTTCCTCTTCTCTATGAATAGAAATGAGAAACTTTCTGCATCTGTCACCAGTACGTCCTTATGTCTTCACTAAACTGCTGTCTAGACAAACACATCTCTCTTCTCCAAAGACCCCAGCTCAAGGCAGGTGTTTGTCCCCAGCCCAAAGCACACAGTGCTGGAGGAGATACCCAGTAGGGTCTCCCTGCATGGGTAGAAGCTCTGGACAGATCTTAATGCTGGGAATCAAAACCACAAACTTGAATTTCCCCATCTGGATGTCTTGCTGTTGGGTTTCCTTCCTTGTTAAAAGTTTGCCACGTGGTCATCCATCATCTCTGAAACACAAAATAGGAAGGAGGGCTTATGGGAGTTCCCACTAATGTCACCAGCGATTTGGCAAGAAAAGATTAAAATAAGACCAGGAAAGTCCATGGGGCTGTTGGCAGGGTATGTGCCATGAAAGAAGGTGCAGATGAAGCGAAGCAAGGTTTGAACTATCCTGCTTTACAAGAGGTGGGGCAGTCGCACAGCCAGCACCAGCAGTGTACTGGGGGCTGCAGAAAACTCCTGGTCCATTCAGTATCCCTCCTTCAGCAGTGCTGCCACAGAAGCTGCACAGGAACATCTTCCACCATGGGTCTCCTTTCAGCCTTGCAAAAAAAGCCCCAGTGACCATCAGGGTGTTCCTGCCATCCAACCCTACCTTCCATTCTCTGATACCAATTTTTTAGAGGAAAAACACAACTCAACAGAATGTGTGAAACAGGGCACATTACCCTGCAGACATGGTGCACTGAAATGCGAGTACCAGAGTCTTCAAGAGCTGGCAAATATCACAGTTTGTGATGCTGATAGCATGAGGTGTACCTGCATTCCCCTTGAAGGCACCCTAAACATGTGTGATGCATTTGAGATGCAGGCAGGTCATTTGTATGCCAAGTTTTGATTTAATTTAAGTCAAAATCCTATATAGCTCAGATACAGTAATAAAATTTTTCTAGCTTGAGCACTGCAAGATAGGTCAGCATGGAGCTGCAATATGAAGAAGTCTAAATGCAATGTGATTATATGGGCAGAAATGTTCGTGGGCTTTTGCAACAATTGATAGCATAGAAATATGTTTCCGTGCTTACTGCACTGTAAATTGAGTTTCATTTTAAATGAGGCAAAAGAAGGAACTTAACTGCTGGCCTATTATTCCATCAATTTGGTCAGGAAATACAAAGTGCTTCAGAAAAGCAAGCTACCCTGATTGGAAAGGTAGGAGAGCAGAGAGCGAATATGGCTGAGATTGCACTGGATTGTGTTATGTATAAAATAGTTATAGTACAGTTAATTAAAAGTGATTCCTATTAATCTTCCTTTAGCAAATCCTCATCACTTTCAACAAGCGTTCCCAGGCAGAACTGTTACCTACCGCCATGCTTACTGCAACCTGTCTCTTTCAGCAGAGCTGCAGAGCTGGTGCAGCTCTGCCAGGAGCCGTAGGAGAGCTGTTACCCCAGTTTTAAGACCAGGCAGTGCCTACAGGAAGGCAGTACAACAGAACCCACAGCTGAGCATCTGAAGCACTGAGCTGCTAAGAGGTAGCCCGCTATTCTAGCCGTGTCTGAACAACAATAAAATTACCATTTGAACAGTCACATCAGCTCCACAACACAAGTACATCTGCTCTGGCTTGTGCCCTGGAAGCCGAGAGCTAATTTGCTTAATCATTGTACACTCCAGAATAGAACTAAGGCATTACTGCAAAACCTTCTCACTGTGAAATTTTCACCTACAGTAGGAAGGAATAACTGCAGAAAATAGGATCCTTCCAGTGGGGCTCAGAAACGCAGCACAGGCTGGCTTAAATAATAACACCCTGCTCCCAGAAGGAGGGGCCCCACAGTGCTCAGATGCTGGGCAGCGCCTCCCACCAGCCAGAGCTCTGTGGGGCAGAGAGGTTGTTGCAGTACATCAGGCTTTAGGTTAAAAGGAGCCGTGTCACTAAGGGAGACTAATGGACCTCAGCCAGTGACATTGCACTGGGCTTGAGAATTTGAGAGGGCTGTAATTAAAAATCGATATTTGTTTAGAAGGTATCAAATCTTGACTTACAAGTTGCATGTACCTCTTATTTTATTCCATCATTTGCCTGGGCAGATGTCAATCCCAGCATGTTCTGGAGGAACCCAAAGGCCATAGAGGGCTCCATAGAGGAGTTTACACAGTGGGGCTTACTGATGTGAATTCAATAGCAAGGCTTTGCCTATGCAGCCAGCAGCAGACCGGTTCCTGCAACATGACTGGGAGGAGAGGAGGGCAGAGAAGAAACTATTCTGACTTAGTTCGTGTTGCTCGGGAGCAGCATGGTTATGCCAGGCTCCTGTTCCACATGTCCGTCTTAATCTGGGATCTGTGACACATGTAGGCCTCTTCTCTCAGGTAACTACTGATAGGACTAGAGGGAATGACTTCAAGCTGTGCCAGGGAAGATTCAGGCTGGACGTTAGGAAATAGTACTTCTCTGAAAGGGTGGTCAGGCACTGGAATGTGCTGCCCAGAGAGGTGGTGGAGTCACTGACCCTGGAGGTGTTCAAAGAGCGTTTGGATGCTGTGTTGAGGGACATGGGTTAGCGAGAACCATTGGTGATGGGCGAATGGTTGGACGGGATGATCCTGTGGGTCTTTTCCAACCTTAGCGATTCTATGATTCTATGATTTTGCAGGTATCAGGCTCGTGGCTGTGAGTTCTACTCTTTCAGCTGTTTCCCAGTTTGGTGAAGTTCAGCCCAAAAGAAAGGCATCAGAGCCCCTTTGGGCAACATTTCGTCTTGAAGACCACCACTAGAGGGATATCCCCACCTCTGGCTGCAGGAGCCCAACCAGTCCATGGTCTGAGGGCCGCTGAGCGCCACATCTATCTGTCTGTGCTGGTGCTTTGTTTGATTTAGAATGAAGAAAGAAACAAGAGTCTCTTATCTCATCTGATTTGGAAAGCTGTACAGGTCCCACTAACACTAAGAACTGAAATGAATAAAGCCTTGGAAGGAAAAAGGATTTTCCTCACTGACATGTACATTTTTCAAATCATATCAGCACTGTGCTACATAAATACTCAGTCCTGTGAGGAAAGATATGCATGAATGACTTTATAACACTGGATTTTTATTTAAAACAATTAAGATGCAGATCTACACATCCACTAGCAAAATTCCTGTGGTTCTCCTGCAGGCAAACCTCACCACCAGGGAGCACCAACAGACAAAGTACTTCAAGGCTTTTCCGTGCTGCACTCAAACCACAGGCATAAAATACAGACTGCATTTAACACAGGCATAACAAACATTTTAAATCACAGTTTTTTAAAACTGCCCGCTAAGAAACGAGATATATCAGAAGTAATGGGGCAAGGGCTTTTAATTTATTTGATCATTAGTTTATTTGATCTGTAAGTTGACGCTCATCAAGACCTCTGCTGATTCACCTCTACAACTGGTGTCTGTTTTCCTGCAGACTCTGTGAGATCAGTATCTTTATCACGATAATAGAAGACAAATGCCAGGTGCTGAAAGAGCCTGTCTCCATCAGGTATGAAACTGTGAGGTCACATCTAAAGGACATTACAGAGCCAAGAGAACAAACAGCTTGTTTTTCTGGGGCGAATCAGGACCACAGGTTTCTGACAGTGTTTGGTAGTGATTTGGGTAAAATTGAGGGCTGTGGCTCAAACCTTGGCCTGTACAGACCAGAGGTGGCTGCCAACGATTTCCCTACACACCTTTGGTTCTTGTTCTTCTTTCTGTCTGAGTTGGAGGCAAAACACCAGCATGATCATCACAGCCATGCACAGTGGGGCAGCCTTAAGGACAGTGTCAGACTTTGCTGTGGAATCCTGTGGTACTTCTGGGTTTGGCTGTGTCCCATCACCAGGATCCACCAGTGAGAAAAGCATGAAGGCTTTGCAATGAATGCAAGGATCAGGCCAGTATGGCTTTGAATCCTAAATGACTTCATGGCTACCAAACAACATTTACAGTAAACCAATCACTAACATAAGATTTCATGTCACTTCTTCTGCCTCTAACTAAACTGGATTAGCCTTGATTACCCATGGGATGGGGAGCCTCTCAAGCTGCTATTCTGCATGTTCTTTATTTTCCCCAACAAAACTGAATCAGTGGGTGGTGACCAGCCTTGTGAAAACCCTTTTGGTTACTGTATAGGAAATGAACTGCCTTTATCTACTTGGCATGGTGGTTCAGTTCCAGTTGGATTAAGCCCTCTCCCCCACCAATGGTATGTTATTCAACATCTTGTTTTTCACAATAGTCATACAGCAGTATTTGTGCCCTAAATATCAAGAAGAGGTGCAACTGAACGTTGTGCAATGGCAGTGAAGGTGATGTTCCTGACGATGCACTGAGGGACAGCTTCTGTCATGGTGCTGCAGGGGACCCCGGTCCCCAGTTGGAGACCCCAGTTCGCGTCCCCATCTCACTCTGGCCCTGCACAGTGGGGTGGGAACAGAAGTGGGGCAGTCAGGATGGGCTAAAGATACATGAGATAGGCTTGGTATGTGCTGTGTGGGAAGACATTGCTTTGCCAGGCCAGCACACGTCCCAGGTTCTTCACCTCTTCAGTGCACAGGAAGCATTAAATTAGTCCTATGGCTCCCCTTTTCTGCAGCCATTCCCAGCTGAAGGACCTGGCCCTGGTGGCACATGGCACTCAGAGGGGTCCCAGCAGGACGGTGAGTTTTTCCTGGACTGTGTTTCACCACCTGCATTTCTCCAAGGGCATAGGGAACACGAGGCAACCTGGACTTGTGCTAAGGAGCACCATCATGACTGCATTACATTTTTAACACCATTCAGCTCAGCTGAGTTATTTTTGATTAATGCTGATGCAAGTGGGAAATGCGGAACTTTGCTGTGTGCACAGTGATTGACAGGCTCATGAGGTGATCTGAAGATATCCTGCTATCTACCTAAAACAGCTCTGAGAACCAAGCTTGCTGTAGTCAATCTTTCTTTAGAAACTTAATGACTTTAATGATCATCCCAGTAGGCCAAAGCTCACTTCACAGAAATAAGCCCAGAGGACAGAAGGTGAATGCAGGTAGGTTTTAGTCCCTTAGGCCAGCCCTGCTGAAGACAGAAGATGATTTGTGGCCTACCTGAGCTGCAGATAAACAGGAGGCGAGGTATTTCTGTAATTACTCATGTTCCCTCCTCTGCAAGCAGTGGCTATTTTCATACCACAGCCCAATAAAGGAAATGTGAGAGGCATCTGCACTTTGTTTATAGCTCCATTAGCCTTTCTTGAACTGTAAATTACTTGGCAGCAGCTGAGAAAGAAGGGAAAGACAAGGCTGGATGCCAGAGGAAAAGTTTGAAGTTCACAGCACAGTCTTTCAGATTTCACTACCTGAAGTTATAGTCCCTTTGAATGGTTAGGCCATAATTATAAAACTCGTTAGTGGAAGTTGGCACATTTAGTACATACTTAATTGTAGAGTAGACTACTGTAAAATGTAGTTTTTCCATGCAAGTCGTGTATCAGATTTTAGCTATGGCCATTTCCATGGCACTCATCACCCAACACGCAAGCCTGTCTCCTCCTTTCTTTCCATCAGTCAAGAAATAGACAATTGAAAAATGGAGTTGGGGTCTGACCGGCACACTTGAAATTTCCAGACTAAGGGGAGCTGAGAACAATAAAAAATACTTTTCCGCCATTACTGGCCCTCTGGTTTGACCACAGTGATGACATTGGGAGGACATAAAGACGCAGCCTGTGGGGACCAGTGGCAGAGCATTGTGCTGCAATGGCATCTGGAGCATTATCAGTGGCGCAGTTGTGAGTAATTGCATGAATTGCCTTTAATTACACTCTGTGACCCAAAACAGGCTGCTTCCAAGAAACATGACATGCCACCCATCACGATGGATTTAGCAAGTAGCTTGAATAAGGATACGGTTGGATCTTTGTAATCAAAGACGCAGCTGGAATGAGGGATGTGTGCCTGTGTCTGCGTGCCTGCTCCACAGGTCACCCACACTAGAAGCAGGTCCCTGTTCACACAGAAAACTTTACACAGACTGTTCTCTCTTCACATACACAAACTGTTCCCAGAAAAAGGACTGATCTGGAAATCGGGCTTTGCTTCCCCTCCCTACACGAATACATACCACTTCGACCTTCAGCCCTAAGTGCCTCCTCACCCTAACAGATGCACCACAGCATCCTTGCCACAGCCTGTGTGAGTGTGGTACGGTGAACAGCTTTCCACACACTCTGAAAGGATTTTTCTTTCTCAAATCCAGCTTTATAACTACCATGCTGCAAACACGAGTGAACACTTAGCTGTGTGCCTTTCTGAGGTGATGCAGTCTTGATAGTAGACCGAAATTGTTCAGGTGAAAGTCACTGGGGGAGCTGCATTATAAGGAGTTGCCTTCAGCTGCCCCCAGGCCTGGGGGTGCACCTGCTGGTCCTCCACCCTAGCAGCAGGGCTGAGGATTTTCCTAAGGACGTTTTGTAGGCCACGTGCCTCTGTAGCAGGCGGCTTTGTGAGACGACATTTTCTTTGTCACTCCCTGCAACCCACGGTGGGACACCGTTGGTGGTGTTGCCATGCCATCTTCACAGCGCTCACCTGCAATTATGGGAACTGCGCTCTTCTCCATGACTCAGAATGTTTTATTCATCATCCATTTATGGCAAGGCAAAGCACAAGGGATGCAATCTTCCTCTGCCTGCTAAGGGGTAGGTTTGTCACCGGGGGTCCCTGATGCTCACAACTTATGCTGACATTTGTGCCATCTGCAGGACAGCCACATGCTAAGCATGCTGCACATGCACGCACCTGAGCATGGTCTGCACACAGAGTACAGCTGGTTGTGCAGATTTAATGTGTGCCCCTCAGCCTCCAAGAATAACCCTATATGCACGTCCTCTGGAACACCTCTAAGACCTACTCACAGTCCTGGGTGCTCCACTGCAAGAGTGGCTGGAACCACACAGTGAGACTAATGGAGGGGAACAGGCTCGTGGCTCTCCTGCCCAAGGCACTGGTGGGTCCAGAGCGAGTCAGTGCTGCCATGAAGGGTAGGTAGCATCCTATCCCTCCCTGCAGATGGCAGTGCTAAGAGAAGCAGAGTTGCTGATGCTGAGACAGAGACATGTTGACAGTGAAAGACATTAAACTCAGTTATTTGGGTAGACAAAAGCATCAATTTTGGAGGAGTTTATGGCCTTCAGCCTTACCACTAAAGCACCTGGTTTAACACACCATGGAGGCATTCAAGAGTTGGATACAGAAGGACACGCTGTAATTTTGTTGTTGTAAGTCACACAACTCTTAGTTTCACATTTCTTTCAAAATGTCTTAAACATTTACTACAGAAAGCCTGCCTGTATACTCACCTGCCAAAGAAGAAAATGGCTGCAAGCAATGGCAAAAAAACACAGCAATGAATGAATGTTTACCAGGGTAAACACAGGGTACACACCGCTGTTCTGACCTGCTTTGCAAAGTGGAGAGAGCAAAGCTTCAAATTCCCTAAGCCACTATTTAGAAGTAACTGAGATCCTGGGCTTTCAGTAGGATTCAAAGACAAATAAATCTTCTAGAAACCAGCAGTGAGTGTCCAACTGCCTCAACTGCCCTTGAAAATCCCAGCCTGAGGTCTTGCTCCTGTTTCTATTGAAGTGATTAAATTAATGTAATTCAAGATAGGGCAGCAGAGGAAAGTGTACAAGTGTATCCCAGACAACCAAACAGAAGGTTAGGAACTAGAAATTACAGCACCCAGATTTTTTCTCTATAGATTTTAAGTTACTTACAATTTTGGCTTTTTTTCCATCATCTGTGTTTAGACTCAGTGGTTTATTCACCTACTTAAAAAAAAAAAAAAAAAAGATTTGTTCACCTCTAAGCCCACCATGCAATCATCAAGTTGTTAATTTTCTTGAATAAAGACACTGATAACAGCCATCTCTGCTTATCATCACACTGCATCCTGGACTCTCCTGTCCGCTCCCTGACAGCACAACATGAGATGGGGTTTGATCTGTGCTTGGAGCCTACAGATCCCATCAAGGAGCATTTGGAGAATGCTCTCAGACAAAGGGTTTGAATTTTTTGTGGTCCTGTGTGGAGGCAGGAGTTGGGCTCAGTTATCTTTGTGGGTCCCTTCCAACTCAGGATATTAGATGACATGCAGAGATTGCTGAAGGATGAAGCCAGTGAGGATGCAAGCCTATGCTGCCCACCAGGATTTAACCCACAGGAGGTCTCATGGCTGACCTATCAAATATGGGCCTCTGGTACATCAGCATTGCTCACTGCCAGCATTTTGAGGCTTGCTGCCCTACCAACACTTTTTCCACCAAGCCCTCCTATTCCCTGTGCTTGTTCACCCACTACCCTGACTTGCAGCTTCTGTACACATTCCGTGTGCATTCCTAGCTCCCCTGAAACTCATCTTCTCTTCTTCAATCTGCAGTGCAACTATGATCTGCTGCTGCTCTTCTCCACTGTTCTCATTCTCTCTATCTATCCACTAATCCACCCATCCCACCTGTCAGAAACCTGGCAGCATGGTGGGCTGCCCTAGTCATGATTTCTGCTCCACAGACTGCTCCAGGTGTCATCTACACTGGGGCATCAGGAGCTGCATCAGAACCAGCTGGAGGTAGGCTGCTGTTGCCCGAGAAAGGGCTGTTCCTAGGTCATGGGTCTGGCTATATGATTTCCTATCCCCATGTTTTAAGTAGTAGAACCTCGAACAAATTTAACAGTGCACATTGCAATTACCAAAACAAACTGCACATTACCTGCAACACCTGCTTAACATCACCTTTGCCCTCTAAGGATAGTCCTAGTGAGAGGTTTTTCAGCTCTGCTAAAGACAATGGGCCTTGACAAGAAAGCTGACTGTTCTGCTGCCATGGTTTAGAACAAAAGAACAAATTAAACAACCTACATCAGAGATTTGTCTTCTTTTTCTGCCATTTACCCCAGGCAAGAAGGTCATGCAAAACACCTTTCAATTCATTAAAAGCAATTTAAGTCATTAATGTCCAGCTGACACTGGTGTTAATTCTGTACTGCAGAGGCCAGTGACCCAAATTATCTGATCTGTGTAGAAACAACGCGATTCAATTATGATGCTACAGCCATGGGTGTAGGAGTAGGTGTCATCACGTCATTCCTTCAGCCAAAGGTCAAAACTTAAAAGAAAGGTCATAAGCAGAGCACAGGGAAGAACAGCAAAGGACTCTTCACTTTGAAATTCTTTTGACATTTGCGATTCTAGAGGTTGGAGCTTTTTTAAATGAGAAAATCATTAAGGGCAGGTCAAGTAAGAGGTTCATCTAAGGTGGAGTGTCAGGGAGCCCCAAAGGTACAACGGAAGGTGGGTGTGTATGGGAGGAATGATCTCTGATCAGAGCTGGAAGGCTGGAGATGATGATAGCACAAATGATCATTTTCTATAAGGCCAAACCAATGAAGGGATTTTAATTGTTTTTGAACAAGATACCTGGATTAAGAATAAAAGGGTTTTGATGTCACTACATTAACTCCACTTTATTTTTCTTATGAATGAGTAAGGTGAGATTCAACTTCAATTTGAGGAACCTGGCTTTATTGTTATGATGATTGTCGAGGTCTCCTGGAAGAATTAGAGCAGTTGAAGGAAAGAAGGATCAATTGCCTATTAAAAAAATATAATTATCCGGAGTGTGTGCTATCTAATTAGGTTTGACCCAACTGACATCTCACAGCAGCTATGCATGAAGACTCCTCAGCTCCAGAATTCTCACAGTGTGAGTAAAATGAAAGCTGATGTGATCCAGAGGCTGTGATGTTGAATAAAGAAAATTGTACCAAAATAATACACTGTGGGTTACTAGGGCACATTCAGGTACAGACAAAACAGGGAAAGAGCAGCACAGTACCATGGGGAATGTGTTCTCCCAAGAGAACTCATGACTGATGGAGCACAAACATTGCCTAGTGCTTACGTGCATGGTGTGTTTATTATATTTGGGCTTACTGCCTTCTGTCTGGCACAAGGCAAGAATGTTGAAGAGGTGCTACTAAAATATTGATTTAATGTTTCAAATAATACTGGAAGCCTAATCGCACTTTTCCCTTGAGAATTTACAAACATAAGTGTTAGAAGAACTTTTCAAAGACCTCAGGGAAACCAAGAAAACTGGATCTTTATTAATTAAGTCACAGCAGAACTTCATTTTCTGATGCAGGCTCTGCACCTGCTCTATCATCCTTTGCACGTGTAAGCGGTAAAGGAGAGGAAGAAAAATACTGCCATGAATGTGGACAATTTACCGATCAAATGAGGTCTGTGTTTGTCTTTTGGATTTGGAAACATAAAGACCAGAAGGATCTGGGACAGCTTAGTTGACAACTGGCCATGGCAGGACTGCTGTAGAATCCCCAGCACCAGAGTGATGCTCTTTGCATCTCAGCGGGGCACCGCAGTGTCCCTGATGTGTCCCTGATGTGAGACACCAGCACAAGGTAATCCCATGTGCAAATATGCACTCTACCCCCAGAAAAGAAACTGCACTGATGCAAAGCATCAGGATCTCCTTTTCCTCAGAAATAAAATGAGTTCCTCATTTGTAAGGTCAAAATGTTCTGAGATACCCACCCCACAGCAATTTGACAGAAGATGCATGAGGAACAGCAGGAGACAAACATGTTTTGCTGTCTTCTTTACTATTTAAAGCTACCTGTCCTCTCTGCAATCATAAGAGTAGAGACAGAAAGATCCCCAGGCTGTTTTCTTCCTTTCCGTCTTGGCCATTTTTTGGAGTGTAAGTATTTGAATAAAGATAATCTTTTGCATGTCTGATGGTACTGAACATCACCGTGTGATGTGAAAGATCTCCAGGAGAGGAGCACCGAGGAGCCACAGATCAGCACTGTGCAATGTTGGAGGTACCATTGCTGGCCTACAGAACCTGCCCCAAATTTTTGGCTAAGGTAGCAGGGATTGGTTTGGCAGTATTGGTGTTGAAAAACAGCACTTTCTAGGAAACAAACTATCCAAAGAGGAAAAAAAACCAACCCAAAAACTAAAAACCAACCACAAACAGATGGAAAAACAGTGCCTGCAAGACATGTAAGTACAAGACAATTCTTTTCTGAAGGTCACCGCCTGCCCCACAGAAGCACTTACTAACATGCAATTGCTCACACGTGCACACATGATGTTTGTAGGGCACAACTGCTGTTTCAGGCTTTTTTTTTGGAATCTTCATATGGCCCTTCAGTGAAACTGGCCAGGTATTATAAATGCTAAATGCATCAGAATAGCACACGAGAAGCTTCAACACTACAGCTTTTACCCCATGCAGCCTTGGAATCCACTTGCTTGGAAGCAAGAGAGTGCTGGTGCAGACCTGAAAATAGACCCCATTCACATTTAGCAACAAACACTGTGCACTGGGTCCCACAAGACACCAGAAGTTACCATGGATGTTCTCCTTCCATGAGGGTTCTGCTAAACCTCCCCCCTCCACCTCTCCACCTGATCCAATGGAGGCAGCAATCACCCGGTGTCCCCATGGCCACAACCTGCAGATGCTGGCTAACACGGCACAGACATCACACAGTCAGGCTGGCTCTGCCTTCATGCTGGCCACCCCAGCCTTCGGGGACACCTCGCTGGTGGCGCAGCCATCACTGTGAAGCCAAGGAGATGACAACCTCAAACCCACCCAAGCACATTCTTCCAGCTTCCTTGCCAGAAATCCTGAACCAGCTTTGGTTTGATAGGAGACATGAGACCTTCCAGGCCAAGCCCCTCCTCTCTGTACACCAGGGGCTAACAGGCATGATTGTCAGCGTGATTCTCCAAGTTATTTAATTTTTCCAGAATTTTAACCTGCTTTTTTTTCCATATATCTGAGAAAAAGGCAAATTAAAAAAATAGCAAAAGGTTCACTGAGCAATAATTTAATAACATATACCTGAATTCTCTCATTGGTATCTTGGTCATTTAAACTGAGGGGTTTTTTTCTGCATTAAAAAATTGTATTTGTTTAATTGAAAATCTAATCATAGCTGCAAAAAGAAAGCAGCAGAGAGAGAATGTCAGGGGAAAAGCTCCTTGGAGCTCTATTGTGTTAAACATTATGATTACAGGCAAATTAACACACTTTACGCATATTTGTTAACTGCAGCCTTTGCACAACTGACACTTTCAATGCTCGGAAAGAGCAGCTCTGAATATTGAAAAGCAGCTTTATCATAAATTGTTAATTTGCATTTTTCTTTGTCAAGTCCTTTTAGCAATCTCTAATTTAGGACTTTGGCTTTATTAAAAAGAGAGCTGAGGGAAGATGACAAACATCTGAGAGCAGAAGAGCCGTGTTTACTCTCTTCTCCAGCAATCAGACTCTTCTTACCTGACTCCAGGAAGGGGGCCGTGCACTTGCATTCAGTTGCTCCTATTTCTGGTTTTAAATGGCCAATACATCACCACCAGGATAAATCACAGCCCAAGTTTTATACAGCCAGGAGCATGTATTTGAGCCCTGAAGGGGCTGAGGTCCTCCTAGCATGCTTGCTCCTGGGCAGAATGGTGGGAAGCATTGGTTGCAGATGCATGGAAGCCCGCACTGACCCTCGCCTTCCATGCGGCCAGCTCTGCTTTGCTGTATTTCAGCAGCTCAGCCTCACAGCCCTTCCCTCTCTCTCAGCTAATGTCTTGACATACCCAAGCGAAGATCGCAGGGCTTGGGCTGTGCAGCTTGCATTGGTGTTGCCAGGCTGTGCAAGTGCCTGCTGCCATTCCCCTCCTGTCCCTCACCTGCTCGTTATTGCACACAGACAGCAAGGTTCAGGCAAGTTTAGCTTGCACATTTAGCTGCCCTGGTAAGGAGAATACAGATTACCTGATTTTCTTGCAGAGTTTGTTGCCTGCACAAACAGATGTAGAGTAACAATCCTTGTATCACAAAAAAGCACCTGATCTGACTATATTGGAGCTTTAGTAATGCAGTGATTCACACAGACAACAAACTCCCCTCTAAAACGTTTGATTAATTGGGACACTGCTATTTTGTGCGAGTCCATGATTTGTGGGCATGATTACCTATTTGTGCAGCTAGGTAGTTAATCATCCTGAAGCATTCAGTATGCCTGCATGCTTTTCATCTGGAAAAGGCCGTTGTGGTCTTTATTTCATTGAACACACACCATGAAGACACAACAGATAGCTTGTTAGATTGGGCTATGGACAAGAGACGTGTGAGCCAGCTGGACACCAAGCCCTGTGACAAGCCGTGACTACAGCTAATGAAGTGCTCCCGGTGCTGCACAATGCTGTAAATCATATGCAGAAATCTTCAGCCCACAGAATACTATTACCCAAATGCACATTGGACAAGCAGCCAGAGACAGCTTTATGAAAATCTCTACATCAAATAGACAAATGAAGGCATAACAGGATCTTTTCCCCCAAGATAATGTTTTAAACATCTGATCATCCTATCTAGCCAAGGGTATTAAAAAGGATTAAATATGGAAACAGAGGAGCCTGAATTTTTCTGTCATCCTATGATAACAAATCAGCGGGGTGCTCAACGGTGAGCTATCCAAGCAGAGTTTGCCTTCACAGTATAACATAAATTAACTTTTTTCCAATTTATCAAACTGCAGCAGTATAGAACTTTGATTTGTGTGAAAGATTACTCTGATTTTATGAGTTGATAGCAACAACTTTCCTTTCTGTTATGAAACAGCAGCTCCTAAGTACCTTCCTGGCTGCTAACCATTTACAGATGTGGGACTCCCTGAGATTAATCCAGCTTCTGTATATTTAGCAACCAGTACATTTATTTTTCATGAACCTGTCTGGTAATCTTTTGAGCTTATGAAAACACTCAGCACCCCAGCATCCTGGGGCAAGGAGCTTCTCAGTGTAACTAGCATGGGTAAGAATCCACCTGCTCTCATTCTGAACCTGCCTTTGGCAAGATTCCAGTGAGGCTTCCTCCTTGTGTTGGGACAGCAGTTGGAGTCAAACCCTTCCATGCCATTCATGGTTTCATAGAACCACAGAATCTTATAGAATGATAGAATTGTAGAATTGTTCACACTGGAAAAGACCTTCAAGATCATTGAGTCCAACCATGACCTAACCATTACTACCTCAACTCTAACAACCCTCCACTACATTATGTCCCTGAGCACCACATCCAAACAGTTTTTAAACACAGCCAGGGGTGGGGACTCAACCACCTCTCTGGGGAGCCTATCCCAGTGCTTAACCACCCTTTTTGTAAAGAACCGTTAGTTTGGAAAACACAACACCTTCAAGATCATCAAATCCAGCCATCAACATGACCTACCAGGTACCATCACTAACCATGTCCTTAGGTCTCTGTTGCCCTCATTATCAGTTTCTTTTCCAGCCTGAAAAGTCCTGAATTAGACTTACCTGAAGAGGTAGCTAACCACAGCGACACTCATCCTTGTTGCTCTTTTCTGAGTCTTTTGCAGAGCTGTCACATCCTCCTAAAGAAGGGGTAATGAAACTGCACTCCGTACCCAAGATGTTTAGGTGAACCCAGTGCCAAGCAATGTACCTTTTCTGTTTCTTATGATCCCTGCTGTGATTCATTTTTTCAACCACCTCAGTATATGAACTTTTTTGCTTGATTACTTGCAGTTTATTTCAGTGCTGATGTGACAGTGATTACAGGACTGAAAGGCAGGGAGATGACAAATATATTACTGAAAAACCTAGGGGATAAGCTACAACTGTTTGTTGTCCTCACTGCTAATTTTGTTGAAGCAAATATTTATTTTCAGTTAAAAAACAAAATCAGACACTTATTTTTAAGTGGGAGGGAGAGGGAGGTAATTGTCCCCCTCTACTTGGCTCTTGTGAGGCCCCACCTGGAGTACAGGGAGGACTTGGAGCTCTTGGAGCGGGTCCAGAGGAGGACCACTAAGATAATCAGAGGGCTGGAGCACCTCTCCTATGAGGAAAGGTTGAGGGAACTGGGCTTGTTTAGCTTGGAGAAGAGAAGGCTCCAGGGAGACCTCCTTGTGACCTTCCAGTACTTGAAGGGAGCATATAAACAGGAGGGGGGATGGCTGTTTATGAGGGTGGATAGTGATAGGACAAGGGGGAATGGTCTTAAACTGAGACAGGGGAGGTTTAGGTTAGATATTAGGAGGAAGTTTTTCACCCCGAGGGTGGTGACGCACTGGAATAGGTTGCCCAAGGAGGCTGTGGATGCCCCATCCCTGGAGGCATTCAAGGCCAGTCTGGATGTGGCTCTGGGCAGCCTGGTCTGGTGACTGGCAACCCTGCACACAGCAGGGAGGTTGAAACTCGATGATCATTGTGGTCCTTTTCAACCCAGGCCATTCTGTGATTCTATGATTCTGTGTTTTTTGAAGCAGGCCAATAACAATAGAATTGTTAAACTGCTTCAGCCACTGTGGGTGTTTACATGACCCTGTATGATTACAAGACTTGAGTACGCAGAAGTACATCCACTATGCTATATTCTGGTTTCTCATGCTTCTTTTTTTAGGATGCTGTAACTGGAGGAGGAGAGAGGTGAATTGTATGAGCTAGCAGATACATGAGGTATCAGCAGGGAGAGGAAAAGGAGTTTGCTCAGATTTGGGGTCAAATGAGAAGTGTTTCAGTGAGTGGGGGTAACTTCATGCTACTGCAAAGGAATAAATGGTGATCTATTCCACTATTTATATATACCAACACAACGTACTAAGCTGCTATGGGCCTAGGACCCCAACTCAGCCCTTCTGCAGACATCAGCCCCTTCCCCTGAAGGACCCATTCTGGGTGTCTTGTCCAGTTTGTGCTATGTGCATCTGAAACACACAGCAGCTGTGTGTCCCACTGCTTCCTTGCAAAGTGCACAAGTTTCATGTTAAAGTACTTAGGAGATTCAGAAATGTGACAGTTTGGATACTCAGGAATGGGAAGCAGTTTGGTAAGACAATAGTTAATAATACTGAAAAGATAATGAAGAATATCCTTCCTTGACATCGCAGACCTCATTGAACAAGAAAACAATATGTTTGCATAGGTTACATATTTACAGCTGTGTCTCCCAGCTAGACCAGCCACCTGGAGCATTTACTGTTGCATCTTAATAAGAAGCAAACCCAGCCCCACCCCATGCAATGCCTACTGATGCAACTGCCCTGGTCTGAGGTTTTCCCACCTTTGCATCGACTCTTCCCAAAACACATTTCTCTGCAGCGCAGCCCCTTCTGGGAGCCACCCTGGGCCCTTCATCCCTGCCCTGAGTTCCTTTCATCTGTTTTTCTCAGAGCTGTGATGCACAGAGTGAGCAGTATTGTGTTTCTTTCTTTCATAGAGATATCTTATACAAATTTACCAAGGTTTTTGGAATATGTTTAAGTAGCCAGTTGTTCAGACATTTGCATTGTACATTGGCTAGGTAAATGTCAGTAACTAAATGAGACTAGAAAATACCTGTGTCAAATGAAGTGTTTAAGGACTGTATAACCTTAAGAGCCAGGATAGGTGAAGGCATGTTTTTCTTCTCCCTCAATTGCCTAATGTATTACAGCATTCAAAGCATTTCAGTATACTTAATATGCATTTGAAACATTTCTTCTAATGAGATCGTGGTAAAGAATGCAAGGTGCAGCTTGCTGGGTTTCACTGTAGAATAATACAATCTCTGCATGTGCAAAGACCAATGCAGTATTTTATTTTTTGCTTACCCTAAGGGATGTGGTACTAAATTTGCCAGCTGAATGAGAACTCAAATGTTTTTTG
Source organism: Gallus gallus (assembly GCF_016699485.2). NCBI lineage: Eukaryota > Metazoa > Chordata > Aves > Galliformes > Phasianidae > Gallus > Gallus gallus. Next base: position 13,543,490 of record NC_052572.1, read on the forward strand.
AGATGCATCAGTGGCAAACATGGGGAGGGAGAAAACACAGCACTGGGTGGAGAGGAAGTAGTTCATACTTCTTTTCTGTCAAATAATAGCTATGCTCTGGTCTTCCGATGGATTGGTCTTCCAATTTTCTCACTGATTGAAAACATTTAAATTGGGAATAATCTCTTAGTGACTGATTTTTATTGATAATCAAGTTTCTCACTATGTATACAGTGCAAGGGAGTATACAGTTTGGAAGTGTTGGAAGAGTTGACTGATACTGGTCCGAATTAAAACTCACATTCGCTACCTAATACTGTAAAATAATTGCCACTTTCTTGACCTTGAAACATGTGAAATCGTTAAAAAAACTGAAAAGGACAAGGTCCCCAGCTAAGAACCTGAACAAAGAGACTCCTGGAGAGATCGAATTGTGGCAGCCGGGGTCGGGGCAGCATGGACCAGCAAGGTTTATTCTCTTTTTATACATGCACAATAGAAGCTTTTGAGGACTTTTGGTCTTAAAAAAAGATAAGTGAAGTACTAAAAAAATCCCACTCAAATCATGAACTCTCAATAATTATTTTATTAAAAAAAAAAATCACTTTCCATAGACTTCAGTCCATAGAGAGTTTACTTTGGGATGCATCTCAGATTTATTGGTGTAGATTTTGTATATGTTAATTCACTTAATTGTCTTCAGGAGACACCATAAATAACTCCAAAAAATAAATGTATAAATAAGAAATACCATGTGCTGTTTCCTAACACAATTAGAGGAATGAACGGGAATTTATGTTAAAATAAAATCTTGTTTATGCATGTGTATAGCTTAGCCTGCTGTTTGGCAAACAAGTAAATGTAATGTGCTGTTGTATTTACTTGCTAAGCCAGGTCTTAATGGCTCCCTGTAAGGATTAACCTATCTTTAGAAAACAGAAACTATGACCCCCCTTCCCTTCCCCTCCCATAAAAAAAGGCAAATCAAGTCCAAAATTCATTATTCCTATCCTTGTTTTGCACTTGAATATTTAAACTCATTTAAGACCAGTTATTTAAGTTACTTTGATTTCAGTCAATACACTTAGTTGCAATTAATTTTTCCTCAGAAATCTCCTGGCTTCTGGGAGAAAAATAAATGAAAATGCCAGAAGCTGCAGCTGGGGCACCAAGGAACAAAAATAGGCCAAAAACGTGGAATTCATATTTATCACTTACAATGTGCCTATGCCCACAAATTGCTTATTTCCATAAAATCTATTTAAAATTGATCTTCCAGGAGAATACTTGCATTTTAATTGCACTTGCTTATCATGTTAAGAGCATCTACATGTAAAACATTCTTTTACTTTTCTCCCAGGTCCAGAGGCTTAAGTACACCACTACTTTCTGGAATCAAAATGCTTTGGTAAATACCCGTTTTTCTTTAGTGTTACAAGTACCCTCTTAAAGCTAATAGCATCTCGACTGACTGTATTCTCACATATCTGGCTGCAAGACTGAGTCCAGAGGTCAATAGCCCAGTGTCTGGATGGAGATCAGTGACAAGTGGGTCAGTGATGGAACAAATACTCTGTAATGTCTTAATCAATGACATCAACAGCAGGATTGAGTGCACCCTCAGCAAGTTTGCAGATGACACCAAGCTGTGGGGTGTGGTTGACTCCACAGGGATGGGATGCCATCCAGAGGGACCTAGACAGGCTTCAGCAGTGGGCCCAGGTGAACCTCATGAGGTTCAACAAATCCAAGTGCAAGGTCTTGCATCTGGGTCAAGGCAACCCTGATTACCAATACAAGCTGGGGGATGAAAGGACTGAGAGCAGTCCTGCCAAAAAGGGACTTGAGAGTTCTGGTAAGAGTTCTGGTGGATGACAAGCTGGATATGAGCCAGCAGTGTGCCCTCACAGCCCAGATGGCCAAGCATATCCTGGGTTGCATCAAAAGAAGTGCAGCCAGCAGGGTGAGGGAGGTGATCCTGCCCCTCTGCTCTGCACTGGCGAGGCCTTACCTGGAGTTGTGCCTCCATATGTGGAGTCCTCAGTACATGAGAGACACGGACCTGTTGGAGCGTATCCAGAGAAGGGACACAAAAATGATCCATTGAATGGAAAACCTCTCCTACAAGGACAGGCTGAGAGAGCGGGGGTTGTTCAGCCTGGAGAAGAGAAGTTTGCAAGGTGACCTGATAGTAGCCTTTCAGTATTTGAAGGGGAGCTACAGGAAAGAGGGGGCAGACTCTTTAGCAGGGTCTGGGGTGACAGAACAAGGGGAAATTGTTTCAAGCTCAAAGAGGGTAGAATTAGGTTGGATATAACAAAAATGTCTTCTACAGTGAGAGTGGTGAAGCACTGGAACAGGTTGCCCAGAGATGTGGTGGATGCCCCATCCCATTCCTGGAGACTTTCAAGGCCAGGTTGGTTCAAACTCTGGGCAACCTGATCTAGCTGTGGATGCCCCTGTTCACTACAAGGGAGTTGGAAGTAGATGACAATTACAAGTCCCTTCCAACACTAAGGATTCTATGATTCTATATCATCATATTGCTGCACAAACCAGGACAGAAACAATCCACATTGTGAAGCTGAGTCCCTGCTTTCTATCTCCCTCCTTGCTCCAAGACACAGCTGCACGGGCTCATCCAGGCTACAGAGAGGGGCCCTGGGGCTTAGTGGCAGAGGCACACTGGAGCTGGAAAGCCCTGCCACGTGGAAGAGGAACCACAGAGCCTGCTGTATTCCCATGACACAAATGCACCCCAGTGTCCTGTGGTGCTCAGTGGTCTCACAGTAACCGTAGTGTGCTCACAGGGCAGTCTCTGCATGCCTCTGACATGGTAGCACAGCTTGAGTGTATCAGCTGATTTGAGCCCAAATTAAAGACAGTGTTCAAGAAGCCTCTCATGTATTACACCCGGAATGCAGCAATGAAGCCGTAAGCCAAGAACACAGGTACCAGAACTTTATTAGATGTTTAACTGGATACAAAGAAACAGTATTTATTTATTTATGCATTAATACACATTCTTCTCATAAAAATTCACATTTGCTATACAGAACTGTAGGCATTTTTTACACAACATTTATTAAAGTACCATTAAGTAGATCCTAAAAAGAGAAGGTGCAGCTCTGTGAACCTTTGTGGGCACAACACACATGGAGCTCCATGTCCTCAATGTTACACATTCGTTCTTCCCACAGAAATGGAGAAAGTCATTCAAATGCATTAATGCTCATTTGGAATAATAAGGCTTCTGTACAGAGACCCTGAACATCATCAGGAGGCAGTGTGGCAGTAACATCCTAATTATCACTTTGCATGATCCTAAAGCTACTCATGTCTCAGGCGGGCAAAAAACTTAACATCTGTCCTGACAAGCCTTTCTATTTCTTTTAAAGTTATAATTTTAAGCTTGTATCATCATTTTCAATAATAATACTTATACACAGAGCCTAGGATTCTGCTTCAAGGATCCCAGCTTCACAACAAAACTGATTTTCCAGTTCAAGCATTCAACTCACCCTAGGAATTTGCTGATCGAAGTGACTTTGGCAGAACCTAAAACCAAGGGAAGAGACTAGTCTACATTATTCCACTGCAGAAAAAAAGCCTAACTGCATCTAAAAAGTAGGAGACCCTCACTGGCTTATCATCCAGTTCGTTTTTAATTTGGAGAGAGAAAGTGTATGATTGAGTTCTCACCAGACAAGGTGAGGTCCTTCAAAGAGGACATGTGTATGTTATCTGGAGTGTGGAGATAATCACTGGATATCAGACAGTGTCATCTTTTAGCAGCATACTTTGTAAGAACTTGTGAACTGTGATGGGTGAGTGAGGGTGACAAACCTGTAACACCCACTTTGAGCACACTGTTGTTCACCACAAGTAGTTAAGGGATGAGAATGCAGAAGCTGAGATGAGGAGCACTGAACAGAGACAAAGGAGAAAACTGGAAAGTTGCTGCACTGTAGCTGGACAAAGATAACAGGAGAGGGTCTTGAGGCAGACTTCTGCCTCCCTTCTGTCACTGCTTAAGTACGTCTTGCAGAGGCTGACTTCATGTCGAGCAAGAATACTCTGCCTACTGCTATCCAACCAGCTTGGCAGGAGGCACGCACTTTGTTCTTCATGTCTTTCAGCATCACCCTTAGAATCAAGCAGAGGCATCTCTCACAAGAAACACTGAAAGGAGGGCTAGATTTAGCTGTAGGAATGGTAGGGGGGCGAAGGTCATACCTGTGGGCAATGGAGAGATTTACATTCCCCTTCCTAGAGCACTAGGCCCTGTCAGCCTCCAGGAATTTACTACAACCATCTTTATTTAAGCTGTCAAGGCTCCTGAAAGCAGAATGCTGTAGGTGGGTATGCCAGGCCAATCTGCTCAGCCTCAGATATTCATCCTTTTTACATAAGGATTTTTACAGTCCTATCTGGACTGGAACTGAGTTCAAAGCTCTTACTGCAAGCTTACAGCTAAATTCCAATATGGGACATGAGCAGTACTGCACAGCATCCAGGCACTTCCATAAAGCCAGGGTACCACAACCTTAATGTCATGTCTGCATCCCAGAAGAGGAATTTCAGACCTTTGAATTGCACGGACACAATTCCTGCTGGCATCAACAGGAGCTGTGTGTGCGCAGAAGTGATCTGCTCTGTGGCACACAGGAAACCACATCTTTGCCACCACGTACAATCAAGGTTGTGCAAACGTACTATTCTCTTTATCGATATGTAAGTGAGCTCCAGGTAACTTCAAGTTTAACTCCTTAATGCAGAGAAGTGAGGGAGTCAGCCCTACAGTCAATCCCCAGTAATGTCTGAAATCAGAACTTGTAATTATGGGCTTTAAACAAGATTATGCAAATGCATTAAGGCAGGTTACATAACTGCCCTTTTCCTTTAGGATTAATTATTATTTCCTCATACACTGTAGACAATCCATACTTCCATACACACACATATCTACAAAACAGCAGCACAGTTAAAACTAAATACATCACCGAACTCCAACATACCTATAATCAATACATTGCACATACTATAGAGCATATTTTAACCTCATCATTGGTAAACATATACAATTCAGAAAAAACGTTGACTGTATGTAACACAGAAGCTACCACTGAGATATGGCAAATACATCATATACGCTATTAGCTTTTACTTCACTGAAAAAGAGTTTAGAAGTTTAAAATGGTGTTAACTGAACTCCTGAAGTCACCAAATAGCCTGCTCAGTTGCTAACACCTAATGCTCCATACACTATAGTCTGAATAAACAGCACTAGAGCTATATTTTCAGGGCACTCCACTTCTTCAGTCTAGCAGAGTTAACCCCCAGATTTTTTATCTCCTTTGCAACACAACATACACTTACTAGTCAATGACTATCTGCTCCCTCTCATCCCAGGGTAAAACACTAGTAAATGCTTTGAAGTTACTAGAAATGGCCTAGATTTGTACCAGTATGACAGAAGAACTTAGCCCAGCATACAGAATCTCACATTCCCTCACGCACATGTGCAAATATATACACACACATATGTATGTTTAAAAGAATGGCTTGAAATGGTAGGATATACACAACTAGTAACACAACCAACAGCAAATGAATGTAAATAGCCCCCTGATTTTAAAACTAGGCTCCTTTGGTCTGGTTCCGAGTCTCTGCCCAAGGCTGGACTTGTACTCCTGGAACCAGCTGCTGTATTGTTTCCCATCAACCCAAGTTGTGTCAACATCAAAGAGACCCTCAGCTAGCATAGACTGAAAGATGGAGCCACTTAGCTTTACACTAGCTAAGAGACTGCTCCACTGCCTATCATCTTGAGTTGTATGAGGCAGTTGTAACTTTCCAAGACTGAAAGAAAGTGTAAGGAATCACACGAAAAGGTCAGAAAGCAATGCTGCTTCACGTGCACACAGTGAACGTAGCAAGGGGGAAAATGAACAAAGGAAGAGAGAACACTTTGACAGCAAGTGACATCACATTTTAAATAAAAGGATGCCCATGGAGATCAATAGTGTAGACAGGTATTTTTCCTCTGGTAGTCTGATTACAGTCATCTAACTTTCCACACAGGATCCCTCATAACACACGGGTACAAACTTCCCAAATGAATGAGGTCAGACAACTAGTCCGACCCCGTCCTGCAGTTCTTCTGCAAGCACATTTCTGGATGAAATCAAAAAGTTTTAGCTGCATATGGATGGCAACACGGGCCTCTAGAGTGGTCCAGTTGTGTTGCATAGTCTTTTCTGGCTTGTTCTTTTCTGGCGAGATCTCCCAGATGATATCCAGCTGGGAGTGTATCCCCATCAAGACAGTATGATTACAGTTTTGGTGCCTTACAGATGAAATCGCCAGGAAAGAGTGGACAGCATGCTCCCCCCCACCTCCACTTTTTTATTTTAGTAATTAAGGCAAGTTTGTTTACCTGTCCCCATCACAAGGTACTGTGCTTCTCCAACAGAAAGGAGATCGACAGCAAAATGAAAACAAATTTTCTGACCAAAATTTAACATTTTCCCCAATTAATGGAGAAACTACGTGATTTGTCTATTATCCTTCTTGTCAGAGGATTGTTTTTTTTTTTTTTTTTTTGCTTTTGCTTTTATTTTCCAGCACCCAAACGACAATTAGAATACAGTGATGCTAAGCAAACATTTCATAACAACGTTAATAAGCCAAAGATATGATATAGATTTATATTTATTCATATATATAGGCACACACACACACACACACACACATTTTCATCAACAAGCAGAACATTTGCTTTGAGTACACCCTTGTGTAAGCGAGAGGCCTGGTGTGTCTGGTGTGTATTTGAGCCAGAGGTCCCAGGAGGAACTCAGTGTTAGTGCTCTTAGATCCAACAGAATGTCAGCCAGAATCCAAAAGAACAAACCCAGTTTTTGCTCCATCCAAAGATCCTGACTGTTTTACAGTATTAGAAGGATAGTTCAGGATGTACTACGTAGCTAAAGAATGACAGAAAGAATCCAGAAGCAAGTAAATCCAGCTACACAAAAGGATAAAAGGAGCACTTCACATCACGTGTCGAATAAATAAGCAAACATTTTCATGTTTCTCTATGACACTCCACATGGAAGAAAAGGAAGCGTTTTACGAACTAAGTAAAACAAACAAGTTTTCAGTTTGCACAGGCTTCCTGAACACACATGCTCAGGTTTTACTTTATGTGTCCATTACATTAATTTTGCTTGACAAAGCTGTGGAGACTGACAACAACGTGCACCAACCCACCTGACATCTTGTGTAGTCCTGGATGAAATCACCAAGCTCTACCCCTTGTTCAATGCAAAGATGGGCTGTAGCTCTTGGTAAATATTTTATATCAATTCGAGTCAAATGTTAATGCTGTACAAAACCTAACTGACTTAGATCACAGATTTCACTAAGGATGATTTTTACACTCTTAACACAGACAGAACTGCTTGTCCAGGGGGCATCATAACTTCCTAACACTTGCAGTTTTCTTCAAGCAAATTTATAACACTCCTCCAGAACAGCACTATGGAAATGTGCATGGATGTCTCTGTATTGTATACATACATTTAAAATGTGTCTTCATAGTACAGATACACTTAAATGTTTCTCTGCTGTACACACACACACACACACACACACACACACACACACACACATACACACACACACCTTCCAAGGCACCCTCTCTCAATACAAAATAGCAGCAAGTGTTCATTTTAACCCACTTCTTCATAAAATGATTAAAAAAAAAAAAAAAACCCTGCAACAACAACAACAAAAAACCACAACAAAACCAACCAACAAATCCCCCATAACTCACCTGTTCAATGAGACCATTTTTGTTTTGATAGAATCTGATGATAGATGGTAGTCATTACCATCTGACAAAAAATAGCAAAGTACCATATGACGCTTTTCTCCCTTTTCACTCAGTGGAAAGTTCCAGCAGTATCAATGGAAACTTGACCCTAGTCTTATCCTATAAAGCACTGCAACATTTTAAAGAGCATTTTCCTTGTATGACAATATAGCATCTACTGGTTTGCACAAATGAAATGTTTTGCTTTCCAAAGCTGAGTGAATGATATGCATTGATGTAATTAGGACATCTGACGGATGGCACTACATCCAGTTAGGTGTTATATAGTGTCAATGCTCTTATTTTATAACTTACTAACTTTTCCATATATTTGAATTTTAGCTTTGTTAAAAGCACAGTGATCAGAGATTCCACTGCTACAACAGTGCCATTCAACAGACTTCTAAACTTGTGTTATACTGCGTTATTTCCCACATACAATGTAAGGACTATAGCATATTGTTTTTAGCTAGATACTGAACTACTACACTCTTTAGTACAGCGGTTTTTCACTGTGAAACTGACACTGATTTTTTTTTTTAATCAGTAGAGAAGTGTTGTATTTACAGGTATGCCAAAAAGAAGCTCAGACTGCATCTATTTTTTCTAAACTACATTTTTAATCCTACAGAAAGCATATTTCTACTATAGGACAACATCCTGGTCATTGATTCCATGCCTAGTCCATGCTAAACACGGTAAATTTCTCAATGGATGTTGGATCAGACTCCTACATGAGACTGGTCCTGGGAAGGAGCAGTGCTCCAAGCTGGCCTAAGTAAAGCCATGGAAAATGGCTATACCTGCTAAAGCCATGGAAAATACACACTGGCAGCACCTAGTACAGACTTAGCCCGTCACTATGTAACTGCTGACATACTTAACCTGGGGCAGAGACACTGAAAAAACTCCACTTTGAGAATGAAAAGCAAGCAGGATTTAGTCAATGCTCTGTGCAAGCTGAGCAATGCATTGTGTTTACTGTCCAGTGATTACACATGAGTTAAAGCCATGACTTTGTATTTACTTCACAAAGGCATTTAAACCTGTAGCTATCAATAAATGCAATCCATTAAATCATCTAACAGATGAAGTGTAGTGGCTTAAAATTTTAGGGCCATATATACTATCCTTAGATGTCTGATGTAATGTTCACACCTTTGGGAATCCTGCTGTGGGCAGTCAGAGGAACACACATCCCACTGTGCTGAAAGCAGCAAATTTCTTGGCACTGCTCATAACCACAGAACACAAGAATTGCATTTGGTATCTCATGGAAAACATGTAAATGGTCTTCTTATATCAAACACTGTAAACATGGTTAGTTTTGCTCTTCACATGAAACACAAATGTAAAAAATGATCATAACTGATTAAAATATTTCCCCGAAGCTCAGCCACTAAAGCCCTAAACACTTCAATGTGTTTTAGGAAGATCAGTGTTTTACACAATATTTCTTTTAAAATGCAATCTTTTCTCTTTTTTTTTTTTTTTTTTTGACTTTTTTTTTTCTTGAATTCTAAATAGCGCGACAACAAACATATTGCAGTACTATCAAGTTGTGTCATCTTCACCTTCATCCAGGGCATAGTTGAGCTTTATAACAGTGCTGATAAAGTCACCGAGTTCTACAAAATCTGCAGTGATAATATTCACACCACTTTCGCCTGGTTTCTGAGTTCGGACCCATTGCATCATTGCAGGAAGAGCCCTAAGGAGAAAACAGGAACAAGAATTACTCATTAAGCAGTGAGACAAATGCATTGAGGCGGGATTTTCCAACAGCGACTCCCATTGATCTCACTTGGTTTCTAAGGGATACACGTAGGTTATTGCTCAGGCTTTTGGAAAATTCTACTCTTTATAATTTTTGTTCTCTGGATACAGCATGTTTAATTGTATTCAGCTTCTCAGAAGAAAGGAGTAAAAGGAGGGTCATACAGGCTCATACTGATTACTTACCTTGCATAGGGTCATGGGAATCAACCAGATACCTTTTGATATCATCTAGACCTATGACTCCATGAGAACTACTTATGAAAACAAAGTAAGAGAGAACTCAATGCCACTTGCAAAGCACGTTTGATGTGTTCAAGGAAATAGCAAAAATAGGAAACAGCAAAAATAATACTTTCGGAGACACAGACCACCATGATTTCTACACTATAAATGCAAACTATACTCACTACACTTTCTTTTCTAGTACTAACACCCCTCCCATGAACTATACTTCATCATAAGCAAATGATTAGTAATTGAACTAAAAAGCACCACAGTCCCTTTTCTGAAACAGCACATTTTTATTATGTCAGACCTCTAGTGCTGAGATATCTGAAAAAGGTATCTGCCTAACTGAGGTATAAAGTAATTCTTCTGATTCCACAATAAACCAATGGTCATTGGAAGTAATTCCCAAAGATTGTGGTACGTTCTGCAGCACTTGGAGTCTTCAGATCAAGTCTGGAAGCTATCTTAAAAATACACTCTCTGTCAAGCTTTAGCTGTGGAATTAAACATCAGAATCTGTGGACTGGATAAGGGTGCAGTCAGCTGAGACGACCATTTTCTCCCTTTGCTCCAAAATCTAGAGATCAATACTTTTCCCTCAGCCAACATGCAGCACAGATCTTTTCACTGAGGAAAGGTACATATAAAACACTGACCTGACAGCAGTTTAAATCTCAAAAGCTTTAGGAAAACAGATCTGCACAAAACAGAACTATTAGAACTATTAGCGGGGACAGAATGTAGTGTTAGGGGCCAGAATCAGTCTTTAAAACAAAACAAAACAAAACAAACAAAAAAACAAAAAAAACCAACACACACACACACACGCACAAGGTTAACATTAGACCCATCCATGATTTTATAGGAGAACACACAAAACAAATAGCTTGCTTCAGCAAAGCACATTTGTCTATGTGTTTAAATGCATTTTAAGATAACATGTTTAAGACCAGAAGAGGGTTTTATGTCACACGTTGGCTCACCAGGACTGAAGCACAGGCATGCATATGCACCAGCTTGTAAAGCTGAGCTTAAGCACTATGCTGTGAAAAAACCTAACCAGTATATTTATATTGATGCAGTCATGGAAAGCTGGAATTGCTGAACACTGGAGGAAGACATGTGGACCCACTAGTAAGATGGCAGATGCTTTGTCTTCACCATCCTGTTGAAGCTCCATGAATTCTAGGTTTAGAGATGAACTGATTGAGTGTTGGCAGGCACAGATTTTTTCCTTCTGCATAAATTGATACCCTCGTTATTTCACTCCCCTATGACACATAATTACCTCTTCAAGCATCCTTTATTTGTTCTGAATCTGTTCTGACGTAATTTATCTTTTGACCATAGAGCTTCCTGCCTACACACTCAGCTGTATACCCTAAAATACCTTTTAATTTTTCCTACTGTTTTGTTATTAATCCAGTCCTTAGTGGATAGTCACATTCCCTTTGATTTGAGCTCTGCTTTAAATTCAGTTTTCCCTGCCACTTCATTTCCAAATAGGCTTTAGTGGTAGAAATGAGTTGTTTACACTTCACTGATATTTCAAACAGAGCTCAGTTGCATGACCCTTGTCTGTACGCAAATTTGCAGATAAAGCCACAGAAATCTTTTGTTTAAGAGACTAACAAGCATTTAAACGTAAGTCAAAATTGCATCAGATTATCCAACAGAAAGCTTGTTTGCATAGCAAAAACGAAGAACGCATCTCTGTGAAAATACATACCTGAAAAAAAGATTTCACCGACCTTATCACATGTAGCTCTGCTCGTGATAGCAATCTGCAGAAAAACCCATACCCTTCCCCATATTCCTCCCACAGTGCCATCTTTAAAAAGGATCTACATCAGTGGTTGCACGAAACCACGCGTTGCTCAGCTGTACACAAATATCTCTCTCACACACACAGTAATTACTAGAATAAGCCCGCTTTAACATTCCTCAGGGTGTCTTTGTGATAGCAGCACAAACCTTGTTCACCCTCCCTTGTAATTTCCAGTCTCTGCATGCCTCAAACTAATAATTATTCTCATTAAGGGTTTTACTAAGATGAACACAAACCATGCTGCGTGGCAGCCACCTACACCACTGCGCTCACAGAAACCCAGTGCATAGCATAGTCTTAGTGGATTTTGTTGCAGTTTTGATTAAAATGACAGAGCGTGAGGATGTGCCAGCTTCTCAGCTTGCAACTTGATCCTGGAAGCACCACTCTGGTGACCAGGGCATGGCTCTCTCATGGAAGCTGATGCTATCCATGTTTAACAGTCTCACTGGCGATCTGGCGCCAACGGTTCTGAGCCCAGCCTTGCAAGCACTGGCAGCAGTCCAGACACATCAGCATCTGCCACACCTGTAGATACTAATGGTTAGCCATCTCTGCTGCTAGGCAAAAACAATTCTACTAACTGAAGCCATGTAGTCATACTGTAACTACACCCACTTCTACACTGTTAGTGCAACTCGCTCTCAATAATCAAACAGAATCACAATGGCGGCAGTGCCATTGATGCCAATGTTGAAACTGCAGCAGTTCAGTCTCCATCTCTCCTTACAGCACCATGCAACCTTCAGTCTCCTCCCCTCCCATGTCTCCTCTGCTTTTGCCTCAAAGGATGCAGTGAGAGCTTAAGGAGTGAATGAGAAGTCTAGCTGGTCTGCAAAGAGTGCTGTGAGACTTCTACCCTATGAATAAACTGAGATGAAAAGTCTCATATTAACATGCTACAAACTATGAGCCAGGCAGCCAGAAGACCTGAGCATGCAGAATGCCATCAGCCCTTCAGAACAGATGTAAACTTGTATTCCACAGCTATGAAACCCAGCCCTCAAAGCCAGAATGAAAGCTTTCAGGAGGAAAGTTTTCTAACCCCCAAAGCTGCGAAATACACTGCAAGACTGAACCTAGGACACAGAAGAGTGCTGCTTGCCTTAGCCCAGAACTGTGCAGGAGGGAGGTCAGCTGGTCAGCAAATCTAAGCAAGAAGAAAGTGAGGAACCCTGTCTTCTCATCCCACAGGCTTGCACCCCAGCCCGCTGCCTCCGCCTCTACAACTCTGGGGCAGCCCGCCTTCCCTGAAGGTAAGCTGGGAGGTGTGCATGGCAGGTGCTGCTGGGATACATCCTGCACTAGGCCCTGCTGCATCCTGCTGGGTGGCCAAAGCTTGTCTCTCTAGATGGCACCCCATTAGGTCGGTGAGACACATTGGTGAGTTGGGCATAGATTCCCCATCAAGACGACTTACATCACTGTTTCAGGTTGAGGAGCCATGTCCTGTACTTTCTCATATAGTGTTGTTAGAGTGATTTTTATTTACAACTCTGTAAAACATAGGCTCAGCTTTGACAGTCACATTATCACCTCTATTATACTTCTTTGCTCATACAAAAAGAAATATGTGCAGGTGTCTTTATATGTTTTTGTTTGTTTGTTTTTAGGTTTTGCACTTCTTCAAGAACTATTTATTGACATGTTTAAGAACTGAGCTGAGAAACCCTGCCCTAAACGTAAAGACATGCATAGCCCTTTCAAAGCTATTGATGACTTTTCTTTTTTTGCCCATCTGAGAAAGATCTCAGGTGGACTCCAACAGAACTAAACTTTGTTTAAAAAATAGTAACACAATCAAGAACCTTCAGTTCAAGCAGCAAAACCTAGAGATCCATTATAGCTTTCAAAAAGAAAACATGACGTAACTAATTGCATTAAAATTTGCTTTAAAAAAAAATTTGTTCTTAGGCTATTTTAGTTGAGCATGAAGGTTGGATTTTTTTTACATGTCTGAGTCATCACAGCCTGACAACGTGACAGAACATTAATGGCAGCAGCACTCCACAACAGGACCTCATGTGGCGAAAAAGCCTCTGCACAGAGCTTTCAAGAGAGGAGGAGGAGAAGGAAGTCTGTGGGCACAAAGCAAAAGGGCTCTTCACTGTTTAGTCAGAGTCTGAGCCCTAAACAGCAGACAACAGCTTTGCTTTTGGAATGTAAGAAACCACTAACCCATGCAGGTATACTGGTCTCATTTCCAGGTTGCAAAGTCTAGCATTAAATGGCCATTACTGGCAACACCAGTGAGAACTGAAGTGGTATTGCTTGCTCAGCACAAAAGTGCCATGTGGCATTTCTTCCCTCTCCAGCAAAGTACACAGACTTCTGCAAATAGGTGTTGTTACTGTTAAAAAAAAAACAACAACAAACAAACAGCACTCCTCTGCAGGAGTATGTACAGATATGAGCCAGAATTTTAATCCTTACAGTCTTTCCCCCCTCCTCCATTCAATTTTAATCATACTTGCAAGAAAGCTGATTAATTCTGGAGCCGTAAGTCAGCACATGCTGACTTTGGCTTTTCAAGGATGCTGGGAATTCATTGCTCCGGTGGGAGCTGTGATGTCTCATGTGTCACTGAATCATAAAAATCATGGCTACAAAAACCTTGAAAAGTTGCTCAAGTACATCCAGCCCATCCTGCGGCAGGACCAGCTGCACAAAGATCATATATACAAACCAATCCTGGCAAACATTCAGCTTACTCTACTTTTACAAGCCTCCAGTGATGAAGATTGAAAAACCTTCCTCTGTATCCATAGTATTCCTATGTAAATATCCTTACATATTCTTGTTAGTGTCAGTGGGAGCAGTCAAAAATAGATGCCACCAAAAACATGGGCATTAAGGTGCATTATTCAAGCATTCATTGTGTCCAATAAAGAATAAATAACTGTTTACCAGCAAAAAATCTTCCATGCAAAACACAAAACATTCCACAGTACTTCACTCTACTGCGATTTTCTTTTGTGACAAAACTATTTTAAAAGGTTTATTTTTCTTTTACATGCCAGCCATTTGTTTCTGCCTCCAGATTACAATTCACCATTCTCTCAGTTGTGCTGATGTATCTGTTGTGACAAAATGAAAGGCAGCAAGTGGAAGCATTCTGGATTAAAAGAAATAAATCAACCATTCTTAGTCTTGTCTTGCCCCAGATGGCCCCGATAGATTGAGAAGAATTGATTTATAACAGGACCTTACAAACTTTTGAATTGGAACAACAAAGGAACAAATGAACTGAAGCACAAGTTCAGACTGGCTGGGAAAGAACTCCCTCAGTTTGATCCTCAGTTCTCAGATCCTCTCAAGCCAGCAGTCGTGTGCTCATAAAACTGGCATTACTGATTACAGTCAGAAAATCTGGGCAATGTTGGGTGAAAAAAGCAAATTTTGCTATTCATAGTCTCAAAGGAACACAGGTGGGAATTCATTTGCCAGGATCCTGAATGGACATATTACACAGCCCACGAGCTGTCATGTTGCAGGTACAACGTATGTTAACACCCAACAGTTCTATATTTGTTCTTCTGAAATGCTTTTCTATTACTCAGTCATCTCCAATTGCTTTATACAGTTTGGAAATGCATCTAATCAGATGACACAGACTACCATGGCCAGATGAATATTTTACAGTAAGTGATCATAGCACAAGTACTCCACAGAGTCATACGGGACCAGATGTCTTCACTCCTCTATTGAGCTGCTGTTGGGCTTCTGGGTTTCATTTTAAAGAGGAGGCAGAAACAAGCTCAAAAGGAGCCTTTACTAACCTCTCTTCAAAGGACATTTCAGCTGTATTTATCGAATCTATGCTTCAATGCTCATACAAAAATTTAATGGGATATTTAATAGCAGCAAGTGCTATGGTTCGGAAGGTGATTAATATTCAACATCCTATTTTTTTCCTTGTTATGTTTTTAGCCATTGCTCTCAGAACATTAACAAAGCACAAGGAACACATCAGCTAGTAAAGGCTTCAGTGGCCTCTGCATTATCAGAGATCTCACTAACAAAGCAACACTAGGATTCTGGCTATTGTCTTGGTCAGTGTGGTGGACAATGGAAGTAGGAAAAGAACAGAAGTGAAACTAACCCAAAGTGGTCATGTCATAGATCATAGAAAGTTTTGAGTTAGAATGGACCCTTAAAGGTCATCTAGTCCAACTTCCCTACAGTGAACAGGGACATTTGCACCCAGATATGGTTGCTCAGAGCTTGGTCCAGCCTGACACTGAATAGGTCCAAGGATGGAGCTTTCAGTTCCAGTGCCTCACCATCTTTATTATTAAAACCTTCTTCCTTATGTCAAATCTAAATCTCCCCTCTTTTAGGTTGAAACCTTGTTCCCTTGTCCTATCACGACAGACACAGAGTCTGTCCTCTTCCCTCTTATAGCTTCTCTTTAGATCCTGAAAGGCCTCTATCAGGTCTCCCAGAGCCTTCTTCAGGCTGAATAGCCCCAGCTCTCTCAGCCTGGCCTTGTAGGAGAGGTGTTCCATTCCTTGGATCATTTTTGTGGCCCTCCTTTGGATGCACTTCAGGACATCCATGTCTCTCCTGTACTGAGGACTTCACATCTGGACACAGTACTCCAGGTGAGGTCTCAATAGCGCAGAGTAGAGGGGCAGAACCATGTCATGATTAGAGAAGGTCTTGTAACGGATATAATAGAGGGGAAAATAGAGGGCAATAGACTCTGCTTCCTAATCAGTCTGAGTGCTGTTCAGATGTCATTCAGTTCAACCTTTTGTGGGCCGAGATGTGGCTGAATGTCCATTTACTCAAACACAGGCGGGTTGTTAGAGTCTACCTGCTTGTGGCAGTTGATTTTGGAGCCCTTTCCTACCAGAAATCTGGCTGTTCAACAAATTCTGAGAAATCCACAGCAATGGACTTTAGTGTGAATGGACTATAGAAATAAGAACTGGATCTTATTCCATTGCCTGTTAAAGCCAGAGCCTCTGCTTTTTGTAAGAAAATGTCTGTCACCAATGAAAGAAATAGCTAAAGATTTTTTTTTTCCTTCTCATCTGCTTTAAAAGTTACTTCTAAAAATTCTTAAAAAAATAAAATAAAATAAAATAAAATAAAAAATAAAATAAGTTGTAGATTATTTACTCATTATGTTTGGTTCACTGTATTAAAACTACTCCTGTCAGGTGTTAAGAATCGACCAGTGATTGGGAGCTGCTTTGTCACCTTCATATAATAATCCATCAAAGGTTCTTTCTGCTTTGTATCCTCACAATTTTTCTTGACATTTATTGACTATCCCTGTGCTCTCTATCACGTCATGATCTGTGTTGCCAAGCATTTCCTGAGGGAAGCTAGTACTGTGGGCTTTTTTTCTCCTTACAAGTCACATAATTCCCATTGCAGTGAGTTACACATTTTTCTATTGTCATACAGAATTATTTGTTTTACATTCAGCAAACATTTCTATTTTACTGTTCTGCAGCATCCACCTATGGAACTGATGGAATCAAACAGAAACTGTGCCAGCTGATTTTGATCCCTACAAACATATAACCCTAATGACACTGCATAATGAATACCCCTCTCACACTTTCCACATTGCAAGAAATATGGCTCTGATAGACCTCACTTGTACAAATGTAAACAAGTAACCACACCATTACAGAACCTGACATGTATAAATATCATACAGAAATACAAGCCAGCATTGTCATCAATGGCAAATCACCATTCATCAAATGTTTACTCATTATTAATCTGCTTTTTTTGATATGTTTTTTTAAGTCTAGTTCTCTTGCCCAAACCTATAGCTCAGAAAGCTATCTGTACTGGCAGGAGTCATGTTATGTGATGTAAAGGCAAATGACTTGGCCCAGGAAGCTCTCTGAGGCACCTTGCAAAAAAATTCTTCATAAGTAACATACATCTTCATCACTGGTGGTGGCTGGGATATAATTTCTTACTACCTGGGGCCTGTAGGTAATCATACAAATTAAGATAAAGCCATCTGTACTATACATGACTATGTCTATTAAAAATTCTGCCACTTACAAAGGCTACAACTTACTTGTCATTATCACATTTAATAGTTACTCTACTACCTCCTGAAGACAGACAGCTTAAGCTTCTTTATGCTACATTGATGCCATGTTTTGAACACCACCAAGGAGAAAGCCTGGGACAGACAGCAGGCTTGGAGCTCACCATTCCAGCCTTCTGGCAACTGCAGTTACTCACAGCCTCCTGTACATGTGCCCTGGACGTGTTACCTGTGCTGCCCACAGCAGAGCTCTGCTCCCAGGCATCTGCAGCAGCTTACAGGTATAGTGTGAACCAGACTTGCTGAGCTGATCTGACAAGTGCCTGAGGTGTCTGCACGGCTGCAGGCAGCTATCATCTCCCTGCATGTAAGGAGCTTTGTGTGCACGGCACATCCCTTTCTTTCTCTCCAAAGCATAGTGTGTATGTGTTCAGCCTTTTGCCAGCAGGCAGCAAAGCATGAAGATGCTCTGAAAGTCCTGTGACAGAACATTCAGCAGAAAGCTGAGAACAAGATCAAAACAACCATACTCAATCAAACAGGTGAAATAAATCATAGAATCACAGAATCATAGAATTGCTCAGGTACGAAAAGACTTTAAAGATCATCAAGTCCAACCAAACCTAACCATACTACCCTAACTATAACAACCCTCAGCTAAATCATGTCCCTGAGCACCACATCCAAATGGTTTTTAAACACATCCAGGGATAGTGACTCAACCACTTCCCTGGGGAGCCTATTCCAGTGCTTAACAACCCTTTCTGTAAAGAAGTGTTTCCTGATATCCAACCTAAACTTTCCCTGGCACAACTTGAGGCCATTTTCCCCTCATCCTGTCACCTGTCACCAGTGAGAAGAGACCAACTCTGCTCTCGCTGTAAGCACCTTTCAGATATTGGAAGAAAGCAATAAGGTCTCTCCTCAGTCTCTTCTTCCCCAGGCTAAGCAGCCCCAGTTCCTTTAGTGGCTCCTCATAGGGCATATTCTCCAAGCCTTTCACAAGCCTTGTTGCCCTTCTTTAGACCTGCTCCAGCACCTCAGTGTCCTTTCTGTACTGAGGTGCCCAAAACTGAACACAGTACTCAAGGTGAGGCCTCACCAATGCTGAGTACAGGGGCAGGATTACTTCCCTAGTCCTGCTCACCACACTATTCCTGATACAAGCCAGGATGCCATTGGTCTTCTTGGCCACCTGGGCACACTGGCTGGTTCATATTCAGACAACTGTCCATCAGTACACCAAGGTCCTTTTCCATCAGGCAGCATTCCGGCTCCCTAAGACTGTAGGGTTGCCTGGGGTTGTTGGGACCAAAATGCAGGACCCAACACTTGGTCCTATTGAAACTCACACAGTTTACCTTGGCCCATCGATCCAGTCTACCCAGGTCGCTCTGCAGTGCCTTTCTACCCCCAGGCAGATCAGCACTCCCTCCCAACTTGGTGTTGTCTGCAAACTTACTGAGGGTGCACTCAATCCCCTCATCAAGATCATTAATAAAGATGTTAAATAGAAGCGGCCCCAGTACCGAGCCCTGGGGGACACCACACATGACTGGCTGCCAACTGGCTTTAACTCCATTGACCACAACTCTTTGGGCCTGGCCATCCAGCCAGTGTTTCACCCAGTGGAGCTTACGCCCATCCAAACCATGGGCAGACAGCTTCTCCATGAGAATGCTGTGGGGGACTGTGTCAATGGCCTTACTGAAGCCCAGACCACATCAACAGCCTTACCTTCATCCACTAAGCAGGTCACCTTGTCACAGAATGAAATCAGGTTTGTATGCTGACATGAGAGCTATTGGACTATGGAATCTGAATCCATACATGCCTGTGAAGAATCATGCAATCCTTGGACACCCAGCAGCGGTCTCCAACACAATTACCCCAAAAGAAACTGGGAGTGAGACAGATGAGCAGAGCAGAACAATGTGAGAATGGATCCTACCTCACAGTCATGAGCCAATGCAAACCTCAAGATGACAAATGAAAAAATATCTCACTAAAAGACAGTGCATGTTTTAAAACTGCTGTCTCGAAAAATCCTGCGTTCTGGGTGCCCAACACCACTCCAACAGAGTAGAAATACTCCCACCTCCTCCCCTTGCTAACAAGGGAAACAGGAAGGAACTGCAGCAATGGATTTTGTACTTAGCTCTGAAAGTTTTGCAATGATTTTCCAACCTGTCATCAGGGGCTAACTACCATATTTTCTTATGGGTCTTATGACAGAAGGCATTTCTCTTACAATCCCACTGCCTGGAATCACAGTATGTGAGAATCCTTTTTGCTCTAAAGTTATGGAAACAAGCCAGGGAAGAGGAAGCCTAAAAGAAAATAAATAAGATAACTGAAAAGTCTTCAATGATTAATTTTTAACATCGTGTTCATTTCCACTCATAATTCCAATTTATTTAATTTGGCTATCCTTATTAGTCATTTGATATTCTAAATATTATAATAAGAATAGAAAAAATATAATCAAAATAGAAAAAAAAATTAATGCCATTTTGGCTTCAGAGGGCTTTTTAAAACTTTAATATAAAGGACAACTCCACAGAACAGTATAAAAGCGTGTTATAGTTAGTGCAGCTGTACTCAATATTCACATTCAAAGAAACAAGCAATTATAGATGCAAATGGTTTAATTCTTGAAATGAAGGAAGAAAGCATGTGTACATGCAAGCACAGAAATATAAAAAGCATTGGCTTCACTATAAGATAAAAGGACAACTTCTTCTAACTTTGGCCATCTGCCAAGCCAGCTGAGCTGAAACTTCCATCACTTTGATGCCAAGGAGCCAAACGAAGGCACCTTAGCAGGGCTCCACAACCTTGGGTCCTGCACTGTGTCGGGGAAAGGACCCCAAGAACTTGTGTCATCTGTATCTCATCTGTTTGATTTCTGCCCCTCAACCTGAAACCAGCCACAATCAGACTGTTTTCGTTTCATTCTTGTTAGCTTATCTCTCCCACACCTTGCTCACATACTCATCCCCAACCCAATACCAAATTTTGGCTATCTTAGGTAATGGTATCAGCTGGAATTCAACTACTAACATCCATCATGGATAAACACGGAGTAACTAGTACACCTCATAGCTCCACATGGTATCACAGTTCCCATCATGTGCCCAGGAAGATAAATTAAGAGACTGACTTCCTCTAAGGGACACACAGAATCTGCTTTCAGAAGTCCTACTGACACATGCAAGAGCAGAAAGGACATAGGGAAAGAGACTTATTCATCAGGATAGGAAGCAATTGCTGAGTTTTATCTGCAAATAAGTTGTTGCCAGTGCTAGACTGTTCACAGCCAATGTTTCCTCCACCAGACTCAGCCAAGATTTGCCATCATGCGATGCCTGGGATCTTCCAAAGAGCTCTCCTCCAGGTGCAGAGCTGGAGGTTACTCCCCAGTTGATGGTTTCACTTGCTACTGATGGCTCAGCCCCATGCTACAAAACTCAAATTCTACAGCATGTAATATTTGAATGATGCAAGAAAGATGAGACTAAATGGCAATGAACACCAATAAATAAAACAAAAGAAAAACAGTTGTGCATGGAAGAAATATCCTGAAATTAGACACAAAGAACAATAAAACTGGGTCCACTGGAGGGGATTTTCACTAATATTTAACCCTGCCCATAACCCTGCAACATGAGTGAAATAACAAAGCAGTTTTGAATAAAAACTTGTGTTGAGTAACTAGAAAAAATGAGCAAAAAGGTACACGTCGCTCTCAGGGAAAGCAGAGCAGCTAGATGGAAGGCACAGTACTTAAGGCACTTCTAGCTGCCAGCGCTATCACTTTACTGCATGACCTGTAGCAGAAATTTGCATAACACTGCTGTTTCCACTGAAACAGATACTACAATAAATCCAAATTACGTAATGAAAAAGATAAAATGTAGATTTTTTCATTTATGTAGCCTGGAAAATTAATGCCCTTTTCCCCTGTACCTGCAGATGCTTCAAAATTAAACTAAATCTCACCTCTATTTGAATCTTTTGCTACTGAATACAGAACAAAGCAATTTCCATTTCCTTTCAAATCAAACTGCTGCAAGTGGTTCTAATTTTTTTGTTCCATCATGCGATATTACAAGGAGTCTGCAGAGGCAAAGAACAGACAAGCAAAGTACACAAAACTGCACGCAGCTGTTTGCCACAGCACCTTGCTTAGGGTGTTACACAATGCATTACCCACAGACAGACACACCAGTCACAATGAAGCAATCCACCCAACAAAGCTGAAATGGAAAATGGTAACAAAAATTACTGCTGTTGAAAAAAAGCACAGAGAAATAGCCATCTTTTTCCAGAAGAAGCACATCCAAGTAATAGAAATTGGGAATAATTACAGCTCTGGTTTGAGTGAATAAAAAAAACCAACAGGAAGTAACATAGTGGGGGACAAAATCATACAGGAACATACAGTTTTTCAGTTAATTGAAAAAATTAAGCATCCAGCTAATGTTCAGCATAGCCAATTAAAAAGTGTTCTCTAACGTTTTGCTCTTTTTGAATTCAAATAATCTTAAATGAGATGATTTAAAAGAGCTATTTTGAATTTGTCAAAACATTTCAATATTTATAAAACATTAAATTTGAGAATATCAAGAAAAAAATGTTTTCCTACTTATTTTCTTCAATTTCAGTTATTTATCACTTGGGACCTAATTTCAAAAACAGCATTAATGCTCCTCAAAAATCGCTTTTTTCCCCAGCAAATTTCCATTTAGCATCAAAATTCCTCTCTGCTGTCCATCTCTTCATCTGAGATACCACCTTGTCTACTTCCTACTGCTTTTTCTTTATATGAACAATCATCCTCTCACATGCACTGGAACTCCTCCATTTCCTTCTCCACCAATCTTTATGTCCAAAACTAGTTTTATTATTTAGTATCAAACAGATACACAGTACTAAACTCATATTACATTGCTGTCACTGCTTGCCATGTTTGTTCTCTAGAGCACATTTAAAAACCTTATATAAACAACAAACAAAATGAAGAATTGACTATCAGTATAAAGGTCTTGTTTGGGTCTTAGTTACGGGCTTGAGCTTCCATGCTCACTCTGGTTCATGCTGTTCCACTGATGTCTAGAAAGCATCTCATCAGCAGCTATAACTCATCTTTCTCTGAGACTGGTGAATGGTATACAGCAGCCTTGAGTGCAGAGTGGTCGCTGAATAGCTAGAACAGAGAGAAGTCATTGCAAAGGCCAGGCCAGCAGCCAGACCAAGCTGTGCAAGTCCAGGACCTTCAAACACCGATTTTCTCTGCTCTAACAACTGCTTAATCTCACAGGAGGAAACTTATTATCCGTTATACACTTTCTGGCTTCTAGCTCTGGTTTCACATAGCAAAATCAGCTTTATTAATCAACTGGATCCCAGGGGCAATATCCACTAAATAGTATCCTAAGCATAGCTGTGAAGCATTTAACAGCAGCAGCTTTCACAGAATCTCATGGAAGGTTGGAAAAGACTCCAAGATCATCTAGCCCATGGGTATCCAACCTATTGGCTAGCCAGGACTGCATTTACCAAATAGAAATTGTTTTAGGCCACATATACTTAGGTCGCTCCAAAAGTAACGCCTCCCAATGATTTCCACAGAAACAACAACTGATACAAGGAGCACAGTAACACTATTCAATAGAGCAAATTCTCAGCTGTTTTTTAACACAGTCACCATGCGTCATGCATCTTTGCCAGCAATGAACACGAACATGCATACTTTGCTCCTAACAATCTGACCCACTCTCATCATTGGTGAAACACAGCACATACAGCTTTACTGTGCTCACATTTGCTGTCTGGTGTCAATAACAATTAAGTAAGTGTCAGTGAATGTCAGTGGGTGCAATTTTTCTGCATGGAGGAATTCAGTGACACACCTTTGCTTCATACGCACTTTGATGTCAGACACCATTGTGTCAGACTGCCCCTCTGCTGCTATCTGTCACACAGCAACAACATGTAAAGGGATAGTGGTGGGAAGGTTCAGCCTCTGCTGCCATACCGCCAATATCTGCCTCTGACATCATGGGTAAACATAATAAAACAGGAGGCATTATTTCCAGAGCAACTCTCAGAAAATATACAATATTGTTAATATAAGCAACAGAACATTTTAATTTGAATTATTTTTCTTAGAGCTTTTAAAGAAAGAGAGAGGAACAAAAACATAAAACAAATAGGATATTTGACCTTGTTTCTGTGAAACTAACACACCAGTCTGGTTTGATGGCGGTGGCTGCAATTCTCAGTAAGGTTTCAAGGTGTTCATCAGAGATTTTTGATGGCATTTTACTCTTCTAGTACTTCATCCTTGACAATAATTGCTCAAAATGTGTGTACTGACAAAAAGCAAGGACATGAATAAGGTGTAATTGTGAAGCAAAGGGCATTCTTCTCTGCTAAGACTGCAATTCAGAAAGTCCAGTAAAGAGACATGATCAGATTTTTGAGTTTAATATCTGACTGCAACTCTGTACATTTCATCCGAAAATGCGCAGATCATGTATTTGTATCAACTGAAAATGGTCTTGTAAACATAAATTGATGACATTTTTTCTGGCAGTCTTGAAACCCCAAGATGTGGGATGTAGCTGATACACCCAAGGGATGGGATGCCATCCAGAGGGATCCGGACAAGCTTGAGCAGTATGGCCTGCAGGGTGAAGGTGGTGATCCTGCCCCTCTACTCAGTGCTGGCAAGGCCTCACCTGGAGTACTGTGTCCAGATGTGAAGTCCTCAGTACAGGAGAGACATGGGCCTGTTGGAGCATGTCCAGAGGAAGGCCACAAAAATGATCCAAGGGATGTAACACTTTCCCTTAAAAGGACAGGCTGAGAGAGCTGGAGCTGTTCAGCCTGGAGAAGGCTCTGAGGTGATCTGAGAGCGGCCTTTCAGTATCTAAAGGGGAGCTACAGGAAAGAAGGGGACAGACTCTTCAGCAAAGTCTGTTGTGGTAAAATAAGGTGAAATTGTTTCAAGCTTAAAGAGGGTAGATTTAGGTAGGGTATAAGGAAAAAAGTGTTTCATAGTGAGGATGGTGAGGCACTGGAATTGGTGTGGTTCCACTACACCAGAGATGTGGTGGAAGCCTGGAGATTTTCAAAGCCAAGGTGGACCAGGCTCAGCACCTGACTGAGCTGTGGAATCCCCTGTTCATTGCAGGGGAGTTGGATTTGATGACCTTTAAAGATCCCTTCCAACTCAAAGGATTCTATGATTCTGAGATTCTGTTTTCAAATTCCTTTATCAAAACAGAAAGCATGTCTGTGTATTCTTTGCTGTTCAGAGTCTTGTGTTTAGCCAATGTATCAACATGCATACAGTTATTTGCCATCACTTTTGAGTCAGCACTGTACATCATTGCCCTCCCTGTGCCTTGCTTTGCATTGACACAGTTAACGATGCACTAACTGGCTGTTGCTGAGCAATGGATGCACGCCTAGAGCTGCTCAGCAGAGAAGAGCAGTTGCCCTTAAGTCGCGGAGAGGGGATGGGCTACATTGAGAGCTGTGGTGGCCTGCATGTGGCCTGCGAGTTGGACATGCTTCATCTAGTCCAACTGCCACCTACTACCAATATTTCCCCAATAAACCATGTCCCTTAGTACCATCTTAATGTTTCTGGAACACCTCCAGGGATGGTGATTCAACCACCTCCCTGGGCAGCCCCTTCCAGCATCTGACTGCTCTTTTGGAGCAGAAACTTTTCCTAACATCCAACCTGAACCTCCCCAGGTGCAATTTGAGGCCATTCCCTCTACTCTCATCAGTAGTTATGGACAGCCTCATTCCTTTTGGTTGTTTTCCTTACAATGCATTACTAACAAGCCGAAAGCATTCACAGAATGCTACAATGTAGAATCATAGAATGGTTTGGGCTGGAAGGGACCTTCAAGACCATCCAGTTCCAACCCCTCTGCTATAGGCAGGGACACATCCCTCTAGACCAATTTGCTCAAAGCCCCATCCTGGCCTTGAATGCTTCCAGGGAGGGAGCATTCAAGTTAAGCATTAAGTTCTTTACCAGGAGAGTGGTGAGGTGCTGGAACGGGCTGCCCAGAGAGGATGTAGATGCCCCATCCCTGGAGGTGTTCAAGGCCAGGTTGGATGAGGCCCCAGGCAACCTGGTCGAGTAAATGGGGAGGTTGGTGGCCCTGCCCGGCGGGGGGGTTGGAGATTCATGATCCTTGAGGTCCCTTCCAACCCAGGCCATTCTGTGATTCTGTGATTCACAACCTTGCTGGGCAACCTGTTCCAGTGTCTCACTACCTTCACAGTAAAGAATTTCTTCCTAATATCTAGTCTAAATCTACCCTCTTCCAGTTTAAAAGCATTTCCCTTTGTCCTGTCCCTACATGCCCTTATAAAAAATCCCTCCCCAGCTTTCCTGTAGGCCCCCTTCAGATACTGGAAGGCTGCTATAATGTCTCCTTAGAGCCTTCTCCAGGCTGAAGAGCCCCAGCTCTCTCATCCTGTCCTTGTAGGGGAGGTAATCCAGCCCTCTGATCATCTTTGTGGCCCTCCTCTGGACCTGCTCCATCAACTCCATATCCGTCTTGTGTTGGGGGCTCCAGAAATGGATACAGTTCTCTAGAAGGTGTCTCATGAGAGCAGGGGGGCAGAACCACCTCTCTCGCCCTACTGGTCACACTTCTCTGGATCTAACTCAGGATACAGTCGACTTTCTGGGCTTCAAGTGCACACTGCCGACTCATGTTAAATCTGTCATCAATCAACATTCCCAAATCCTTCTCCTCAGGGCTGTTCTCAATCCATTCTCTGCCCAATCTGTATCTGTGCTTAAGATTGCCCCAACCCAGTTGCAGGAACTTGCACTTGGCCTTGTTGTACTTCCTAAAGTTGGCATGGGGGCCACTTCTCATGCCTGTCCCAGTCCCTCGGGATAGTATCCCTTCCCTCTAGCGTGTCAGCTGTCAACTACAGTAATGCCAGGCACAGTATCCAGGAGATAAAGTATAAAAGCGACTGCTCTTCCACAACAAGAAATGACTGCTCTGGTCCCAAGTGGGGAGAAACACTCTTGAGGCTCTTAATGACAATGTGCTTCCAAGCTGGCAAGTTCTGTTCCCTGATGCAGGCAGGTCTGGCCCCAACTTCTCAGTAACCGGTGGGGCTGTGAATGAATACTGCAAGCGTGCCTGTTTTCTTCTGGCAGGTCTCAAGAGACCAGACACAAGCAGCCCAGCCAGGAAGAGGATACACTGTGCTGTCCTGCCCTTCCACCTCTGGCAAGGAATAAGGTTACATGTGCAAGAAAATGCACAGCTGCCTCTGCAAGTTCAGGTTAGAAGCCATGCTGTTCATCTAAACAAAAAAGCTGGGAGGAATCTGCCAACTAATTATCTCTCCCCTCTTTCAAAGGCTGATAAAGCTAACCTTATAGGCAGTCAGCTTTCTTACTCCTGTTTCTCTGATATTGTTGTAAAACTTCGCTGATCTGATGGCAGGAAGCCTTTCTCTTACTTCCAGCCTAAATTTGTTTAGTCAGTTTATAGCTGTTTCTCCTGTGAGAACACTGGCCTTTAGCCTAAACTGTTCTTTTTCCTCCCTGGTATTTATTCTCCTGTGATATTTACAGACAGTAATCACATAGCCTCTCAGGCTTCATTGTGCAAGGATAAACAAGACAAGCACTCCCATGTCTTCAGCAATTCATTCCCAGTTATCCAAATACTCCCTCTTGCACCTGTTCCAGGTTTAATCTACTCCCAGCACAGGGATGATCAGAATTGCACAGGATATCCAAAGATATCCCACCAGCACCTCAGGCAAGATCATTGCAGCCTTTCTGTGAGTGCTGGAAACGCCTCGGTGCATATCAAGATGATGCCGCTCATTTTCCCAGACACTTTCCACTGAGGACTTAGCGTTAGCCAGCCACAAGTGACACTATACCTTGCCTTGCTTCCCCAGCTGATTATATTCCACCTTACCAGAGCATGTTCCCATTCCAGATCATTTCTTTCTGCAGGTCCTAAGGGCATGCAATTCTTTCTGTATGTTACTCTTCTACTAGGATGACAGCCAAAGTGTGTTAACAGCAAATTCCATTAGCACTCTCCTATAGTTGAACCTTGTGTCCTTCCTGGGAATACTAGAGATCAGCAGTCTCTTTAAGGAACAGTACCATTACCGTCTCTTCCATCTGGTACTTCCAACCAGTTGCAATTCCATTTCTGATTTTTAAATTCCATTTTGCTTGATAATAACCTATTTTACACTTTACTTGCTGCATTACTGAAATGCAGCAATCCAGTTTTCCTGTAAAATTGTCACAAAATTAGTTACAAAAATGAGTCAAGAAAGTTTGCTGCAATCCAACATTTATCAAACTTTCCATTAATCTTTCTATCTTTAATTATCACTTCTTTCTAGTTAAACTCTACAGTCAAACCTTCTCTCAAAAGCTTTTGGAGGCTCCAATCATCTCCCTACCCATTTTACACAGGGATGCTACGTTTGCTGTTCTCCACTATAAAACATTGCCTTCACAGATCTCTTTCGATATGTGCAATGCTTATGCATTTAGCAATTATACCATACAGTTCACTCTCCTCTTTGGTTGTATTCATCTTTTCTAAGATGTTCACTCTAAGAAGGCTGCAAGAGGAATCCTGACAGTTAAGACAATGGTAACTCAGGCTGCAGTGTGGTTCATGTGACACCCCAGGCTTTTGGCCTTACAGAGTAGGAATTTATCCAGTTGTTCAGAGGCCTTTTTGTAAAAGGTTGTATAAACCTAGAAACAGAATCTTGGGGGCCGGAAGGGGCCTCTGGGGATCATCTAGTCCAACTACTCTATTAAAGAATGTTCCCTAGATTAGGTTACATAAGAAATTCCAAGCCAGTTTTGAATACTTCTAGGCTGTTCTACTGCTCTGTCACCCTCATAGTTAAGAAGTTCCTCCTCATGTTTGGATGGATCTTCCTATGTTCCAGTTTGTGTCCTGTTGCTGGGCACCACTGAAAAAAAGCCTGGCCACATCCATTTGATTCCTGCACTTTCAATATTTATAAACAGTGATAAGATCCACCTCAGGCTTCTCTTCTCCAGGCTAAACAGTCCCAGCCTTTCATCATAAGGAAGATGTTCCAGGCCCCTAATCATCACTGCTGGAGTCAAATATCCCTGTCTTTCTTGAACTGAGAAGCCGAGAACTGGATGCTACTCCAGATGTGGTCACCAGGACAGATTAGAAGGGGAACTCTCTTGATCTGCTGGCCGCATACTGTTCCTAATGCAGCCCAGGACACCATTTGTCCTTGGCCACAGTGGTACACTCTGCTGGCTCATGGTCAACCCAATGTCCACAAGGACACTCAGCTCCTTCTTTACAGAGTGCCAGTAGAGTGCTACTTCCCAGTAGATCAGCCCCTAACTTCTACGAATGCAGACAGATCATTCAGCATAGAAATCCTGTTAATATTGTCAGGTCTTATGCTTGATATTAAAATTTCTTTTCATATTATGTATGTCATATTACATGTGAAAATATGTAAGGCTGAAGAACAGGAGAAAGTATTTTCATATTACTTTTGGTTTTTATTATCTACTGGATAAAAAACTGGCAGCTAAGCTTCACAGTGAATGAGCAAAGCAGAACTTAACATGAAGATAACTATGGTTAGTACTGTTAATTCTAGCCAACTCACAAAGCCCTACCGCTGAAGTAATGGTGGTACAGTTTACGTACTAAACTGGGCTGTGGAATCCACTGCATGGAATGAAATCTATTTATGCCAGTCTAGTAGGTATTTTTGCTGAACTTTGAGCCATTCTTTCTAATATTTGTTACTGACAGGTTTTATAACAAAATGCTAACACTCATTTTTTTTTCTTATAATTTGGCCTTACAGCTAACAGTCTTGAAATGGTTCAGTGATGATGCAATCACTGATAACATAATGTGATCAACAGCAAAATTCAGCTTTCTCGCAAAGCTAAGTCATCTTCATTATACTCTTTCACGCTGCGTATTACTGATTCTGTATTACATCTACCATTAGGCTGTCTGACTTGGTTTCAAGTCATTGTAAATATTAAAGTGGGCAGCTGGTCCATTTTACTCCTGGACAAAGAAATGAGGCTAAACATCAAACTATACGCAGGTTTTGACGATTCTTTTTCCTGCAAGAAAGTAAAGGTCCCAGAAATATGCCTCACATTACACAAATGGTAGATTCTTCCTGAAGAACTCTATCCTTCTACATAATTTATTATCATGTATACCAGGTAAATTACTATTGTTAATAATAATGCTGTTTTGCTTGGCTGGCAGCTAATGGGTAAGACTGTAATTCACAATAGTCATGAGCAAAAGGAAAATGAAGAGTAGAAATGAGAAAAAAATATGCTAGAGTCTGTAGACTGTCATTCGACAAACAATGATATCCAGGGAAAGGCAAAGGCTGGGCATTTCAGTGCTAGACATCCTTTGTGATATTACATAGTTCTGGCGCGAGACCAAGAACTTCTGTTCTGTGAGAAACTCCAGCATTTCAAAACGTGTTTCTATTTCAAATTAGAAAGCAAATACAAAGTGTTGGCCTTTCCCATCACGTAAAGTTCAAAATCTATTTCTGACTACAAAAATGAAAGCTGTGGATATAGTAACAGCGTCAAATAGTACAATTAACACTGTAACATAAATCTGAACACAAGATGGAATTAATTGAAGTACAAAGTTGAAATGTTTTGACATAAACTGTTTTGCTAAAGTAGACTTCTCCCTGGAGAAAAACACTGAAACATGCAGTCCTGAAAAATAAAGTAGACTAAGATATCTGCAGTTTCCAGTACAAAGCTGCACCAATGGCAAAAAGAGCCAATTGTTTTGTAATCACTAGGTTGAAACAGTTCAACAAAAACATGCACCTACTGCCACATTCAACAAACCTAACAACTGTAGACCAAATTTTTAAAAGGAGAAAATAAAGTATTTACAAATATAGTACGGGTGTGATCTCAAATCAGCTTTTAAGGCAGAAGTGATGAAGATTTTTCAAATGCAAATGAAGATATGGAGAGCTCCTCTGGTTCTGATTCACAGTAAAAAGAACCAGACATTGTGAAAAGTCTCATGTTTCCAGTAATACTGGTAACTTCTGAACTAAGCTCCTATTTTATTTAATGAAAACTCCACACCGATGAACTAGGGTTTCTGTAACAGAAATGAAGCAAGCCACATCACAGACCATCATGGTAAAGGCAGACTAAAATAAGCATTATAAAATAAGTAACAAAGGATTTCGGAGGACACATGAACAATAAACTAAAATCCTTCCAGAATAAAGCCAGGGTAGAGAGACACCACAACAGAGAGGGATCCCCTTCTCCTTCAGAGTGTGAGTTGCGCTCCACTCCAGCAGAAGGCAAGCCAGATTTGTCGTGTCAGCCACACAAATGCAGGGTTACTGCTGTGGCTCATGCTCTTGCGACATACAGACCCAGCTGCACACAGCAGACAAAAATGCAAATCAACAACAAACAAACAAACAACAGCTAAATCAATAAGGAAAAAAATCCCTGCCAGCTGCTTTTAGTCGGCACCACAGAAGAGATGTACCCTAAGAAGAACTACTCAGCACAGGAGCAGGTAGACAGTATGGTCAGTGCTGACTGTAAAGCTTATTGCTGCAGGCAGGAGGGCATCCCAGAAGATTACTGAGAGGGAATTACATTAAGTGGGCCAGTGGTTGGTCCACACAGTGCATTTCCAGCTACTAAAGAATAAAGGAAAGTCCTGCCTGAGCTGGAAAATATTTTTCCAAGAAGCAGCCTTCTTGTAAATTTCATTAGAAATAGCTTACAAGAAAAAAAAAAAAACAACAGAAAAACAACAGATGATCATCACAGGGCATACTACTTCCACAAATGCTCCTCAGGTTGCAGTGTACAAAGAAAGGAGTCTTCTACCAAGAGTTGACCGTTCAGCTGCATTTATGTTTTTTCTGTTTTAGCACAGCCAGACACGAATATCACAAAACATTGTGTGAGGGAAAAAAGGAGCCAGCAGCAAATGCCACGAGCGACAGAGATCATTACCATCCAAATGCTTTCTGATCCGTGATCAGCAGCAGGATGGCACTAAGCAAGGACAAGTGAGTGGGAATCAGAACACTTCATTTGCAAGGCTTTAGCAATGATCTTGCGCATCCCTGTCAGATGAGTCCTGCCCTTGAAATACTGCAGAAGGTCACTCAAATGATGGAGTCTTGCTGTGCCATGTGGTGATGCTCTTCAGAGAAACAGCATTAGTTTCCACACACATTCACTACAGTTACCTGCAGAACTGCCTGCCTGGCTTCTGATGACAGCCTGAAACATCTCTAGGTATGTAATTCCCTTTCCCACTGATTCATCACAGTGGCACTAGCAACAGCTTTAAAAGATGATGTTAACTCTCTGGTCTCAGATTTAATTATTTTGTCTTAATTGACCAAATCCTTATCATTGTCATACAAGCAAGGGAAGTAGAAATGAATCTTGTTGGACTGACTGCTTGCAACTGTCGAGAGGAAGAAATTAAACAAAGCAAAAACTGTGTGTGTGGGGAAGCAGGGAAATGGTGAAAGGTAGCCAGGGAAAGGATGGTCCTGAGCAGGGGCAGATGTCAGTAGGCCTCTTTCACCCTGTTCCCTGCAAAAGGCAGTAAGAGCAGGTGCCTTGAGGCAGATCCACTCTGGGGTCACTGCTTCAGTTTGCAGCTAAGATGACCACATCCTGCCTCCACCTCTTTGTTGGTCACCCACTTTTCAAGGCATCTCTCCATTCAAGGCTGCCATGCTTGTTTTCCTTCCAGGAAGCCCTGGTAAGCAGAAAAACCAAGGCAATCCATAGTGAATTTACTCTGATTAGTCAAAGAATCACTGCAGACAAGGAGGCAAGTTGCTTTGCAATGTCCTCTCCAATCTTGGGAAACAGGACACTAAATGCCCTGGCTAAAATGATCCCTTCCTGGTTACTTGAACAGTGCAGTACACTACTACCTGCACAAATCTTTTGAACTACAACATCGCTTAGGAACTTTGATTTCAGTGGCCCCCACTGTAAAAGGAGAGAAGCCTGCTTTTGACATTAGAATGTGTAAATACAAATGGAGAGGGCAGAGGGCTACTGTTGTCCCATATCACTGGCCAGCAGCAAAATCAAGAAGCTGCATCACCCAAGGTCCAGATCAGTTCTTGATTCCTGATTTCCTACACAATTGTACTTGCTGGCACAACTGACAGCACCACAGCACTACCTGAAAGATAAAGCTAAGCAGGGGTTAATACCCTACTAAGGAACAAATGATGGCAGAGTTTGTTCTTTGTGCTGCAACTCAAAAAACAAAAAAATTCACTGGGAAAGTACTTGCATGTCACCATGGCTCTGACTTGAACTTCTCAATCTCCTCCATATCTTAATACTGTTTTATGACATAATACATTCTGGATGACAGTTGCTTAGTTACAAAGCCTCTTGGATCAACAGCTTCAAAATTAAAATTTTGCCAAAGGTCAGGTCCCACCAATGATCATTCAGTGTTTTAAAGACATATCTTTTATATTTCCATTAGCATCTAAGATAAATACTGAAAGACATTTTACTATAATAGCCTGTGTTCTCCTGAAGCAACGGTATAGCATGGAACAATATGTACAATCCTATCATTATAATTATAGACATGCTCTTGAAAGGAAGTTGTAGAGGGGTCGGCCTCTTCTCCCAGGTAATTAATTAGTGACGGGATGAGGGGTTATGGCCTTAAGCTGTGCCAAGAGAGGTTCAGGTTGGATATTAGGAAAAACTTCTCAGAAGGAGTAGTGAGGTTCTGGAACAGGCTGTCCAGGGAGGTCCCTGGAGGTTTACAAAAAACATGTGGAAGTGGCACTGAGGGATGTGGGTTAGCAGGCATGGTGGTGATGGGCTGAGAGCTGGACTAGATGATCTTAGTGGTCTTTTTCAACCTTAAAGATTCTATGATTCTACGATGCTATAATCTCCTACTACATATAGTTTCTACCTTAGCCACAAAAAAAACCCCATCAAAGCAAACAAACAAACAAGCAACAACAAAAAAACAGTTGATGGAAATAAATGGAATAATGAAGCTTTTGCCTAGCAGTAAAGTTCAGACAAGAAGTTTGACAAAATGTACATTTCCAAGCTAAGAGCTTGGAAGCCTATGGAAGAAAAATAAAATAAGCTATATATTTTATCAAGGCAGTATCTTTCACAAGAATTGTGGCTCCTTAAAAAAGAATTGCATTTTACTCCAAGGACATTAATGAATCCCTTAGGGGCAAACACTATTACTTCAGTTTTCACAGAAGAAAAGCATTTTCCAAGCCTATGCACGTTTTGCATCATACAGAATGTAGCATGTCACCAAGACACTCTTCCTGCCTGACTTCTCTAATTACCAATTCTTTTTCCACTCATCCTGTTTCAGCCATTTATCTTGTGTAAATGTGTCATCAGGTTGCCGTGACCTCTTACTGCTTTCCCTGTATGTTTTGTACCAGCTCTGCCTATATCCTGCACACCCAATTACTCATGCAGTCCACAAAGGCTTTTTATGTGTAAGCATGGGGCAGCATTTAATAAAATTAATTTCAGGCTTGGAACATCTTCAATAAAACTCTGACCAGACTGGAAGTTTACTTCACAGATTCCAGGCATTTTACTCATTTACAGCTGTTCTCTGGTGAGAAAAACACGTAACTCTTCCCCTCCTAACCTCAAAAGACAGATCAGATTTTTTAGAAAGTGCCAGTATCTTCTGGCAGTGTTATTGCTAGAGGTCAGTTTTACACTAAGATGGCAGAGGTTTAGGTTAGTTATTAGGAGGAAGTTTTTCACCCAGAGGGTGGTGACACACTGGAACAGGATGCCCAAGGAGGCTGTGGAAGCCCCATCCCTGGAGGCATTCAAGGCCAGGCTGGATGTGGCTCTGGGCAGCCTGGTCTGGTGGTTGGTGACCCTGCACAGAGCAGGGGGGGGGTTGAAACTTGATGATCATTGTGGTCCTTTTCAACCCAGGCCATTCTATGACTCTATGATCAGTGCTCCTGCTGATTTGAAAGTACATCCTTTCAGACCATCCCTTAAGCTCCCATCTCTCCTTTCTCCCCTATCACAACAGAACACATACCAACAAACGATAATGGATCCTGCAGGGTTTCCACAGCTGAAGGCCCCTTAGCCTACCAAGCAAGTTTAGAAATAGCCACGGCAGATGGCAGATACACAAGTGACTTCTCTAGAGAGAGTGTGGATGCATTCTCTCTAGATTACACTTCAAAATTCTCCTCTATTGCCTTGGAGAATGCTAAGAATTTACCATTACCATATGCATGTGGAATGATACAGCATGTGTAATAGAACTTTAAGAGCTGATGGGAAGTTTCTGACAACTTTCCATCCACGTCCTACCATTCCAGAAACACTGAGCAGGTACAAGGACACCTCAGACTTCAAATACATAGTAACTACATGTTGTTTAGTCTACAATTGTCCCTTTCTCTGCTTAAAAAGTGATGATGATGCCCCCGTTGTTCCATATTGTTATGTTCCAAAGGCAATGGTTTGCAGTGTGCTACTGCCAACACTACACAGAGACATGAATGTTGCAATACCTGCTGAGTTTTTATTTACCACAATTTGTATTAAATGCCTTTTTATTACCGAACTTCACTATCAACTTGAAAGCCACCCTGTGAATACATCTGGAAGTGCTTGTTCGCGTATATCACTGTGCTCACTTTGTACCTTACAAACAAAGAAGAGAAGGACCAACTCATGAAGAAACTGTTCCCTTCACAAAGAGGTAGAAAGCACAGGCAGACCGACCCTGACCCTCTACTAAGAAACAGATTTTCACCCAGGGTCCGCACTTACTAGCATCTCTTAGCTTTAGAATTTCCATAGTTATCTGAGTAATGTCAGAAAGAAAACCCAACCAAATCAATGAGCCATTTGCAATTTCACTACAGTGGTGAGACAGATTGGAGTATGAAATCTTTCAGGAAAGTACATGTTAGTAAAGGCACAGAGCAGATGGGGATGGAGAATAAACATTTACTTTTCATACTGAAAAACAGTTGCTGCTTTCTGTATATGCAGGGTCAGACTATGCTCAGAGAGTGTGATGACAGCATCACATAAAATATCTTTAAGAGCAGTCACATAGCATACACTGTAACTGCAAACAGGTGTTTTGGCACCAAACATAAGTCACAGGCAGGCCAAATGGGGAAAATTCTATGAAGAAAAGAAGAGCAGCCACTCTGAGAAAACCCAAAAGTCAAGCCATCAATAACATGGGTTGGCACAGAGTTGGTAACCAGTATGTTGTCTTCTTTTCTGGACTAAATCTTATATGCTACTAATACACACTTAGATCTCTACTAATCCATAATAAAGTTATTAAAAATCTCATGTTCTTCTATTCCGTGGCATTTTACTACTATCCCAGCTTCACCATCAGTCAGCCATCAGATAAAACCACCCATCACTTCTCAAGGGAACACTATACCAACATCTTTGTACTCAAAGAAGTTCCCAAGATGAAATGCCACTAAAACATCTGCCAGTAAAAACAAACTAAAAGTGCACAGCCCACTCTGGATTTTATAGGAGAGGACCACTGATGTGGCTTCTGGATGCTTCAGGTGACACCAAGGTCTGTGCACCAACCCAGAAACTTCCTCTTCTGTGGAACAGCTAGGAGAGTAATTTGAAAACAGAAATACAAAGGATTTGTCTGGATTGCAGAGTTCAGTTGTAAAGTCTCTGGTAATGATAGTCTGTGCCTCCTAGAGAAAGAAGGAAAAAAAAAAAAAAGAGAACTGCCTTCAAAGTCAAACGCAACGATGGCCAAGCATGCTGCTACTACAGACCTAAGTAAGAGATTGGGTCTGCTCTTGCCTCTTGGCGGCTTAAGATGGGTTGCTGTGGGTTTGCTTAGTAGTAAACCCATGCCAGCTCAGCTGAAACTGCAGCTCTTCTGCAGCCCATAATGGCAGCAGACACCAAGATTATAAGGAGTCAGAGCACTCACATAATTAGCAAAATACAATTGCCATTTCCACGATATCTGTTTTCATCAAATTCCAATTAAAAATGGCATCAGTCAGTACCTCGTATGGATACAAAGCAACAAAATCTCAGTCTTCCAGAAACACAGAAACTCCCAAAAATTAAGCTGGATGAGGAATGGCTTGGTGGTGGAGTGCAATCCCTGTAGCTGACCACAAAATCCCACTTTCTGCAATTCCAGGGATTATTTTTCTTTTAATATCCACCTATATGCTAGCTAAATATGACCCTGCTTAGTTTATGACTGCACCCAGAGATGGCTTTTCTCCAGACAGCTTCTTGCCCTACTTACCACCCCTGTTATTAATACTGTCTATGCTTTGCCTTCACTTCAAAGGTTTCCATGTGCAGGATTTCATGATTTTTTTTTTTAATTTTTCTGCTTTGGTTGCTAAGGGGAGAGCTTTAGCATGGTGGTCAAGGATTTAGTAATGTGTGAGCTGTAGGGAACATTATCCTTAGAGATTAATTTGGAAATCAAGGGACAATAGGCTGGGTATGTGTCTATTTTCCAGTCCTCAAAAGCTTTAGAAGTACATCAAGATTTTTTTTTTCCTCTAAATGAGATCTGTTATTCTTTTGTACTATTCAACCTCAGAGACAACAAAGAGAATATAATGCTTGTCTCTAGTGTCATTTATCCATCAGAAATAAAATTAGTAATTTCACTACAAATCAGAAAACAAACTACATTAATATGAGGAACAGCTCTACATGCATCAAAAGGTTGTTTCACAACCGTCTTTCAGATGTACTAAAGGCAGCTGCCTCACTGTGAAGTTAATTCAATAAGCAGAGGGAATGTAATTCATTTGGTACATACTGTTTGCTAATCAAAGAGTACTTCTTGGCACATAAACTGTGCCTGACAGAACA
This sequence comes from Gallus gallus, assembly GCF_016699485.2. Taxonomy (NCBI): domain Eukaryota; kingdom Metazoa; phylum Chordata; class Aves; order Galliformes; family Phasianidae; genus Gallus; species Gallus gallus. The sequence continues at coordinate 13,581,225 of NC_052572.1, forward strand.
TTACACCAGAAAACATATTGTTAGTCCTCGAAGTTTTTCATCAAATCCAAGAACGTAATGTACGCACACATGTGTGAGTCTCCTTATTCAAGTAACAGATAAAAGCTGTGGTATGAAGCTCTGTAAAGGTGATCCATTGATGTAAGAAGAGTTCACAAGAAACAGCTTTTCCTTCTGTATTTGCTCAGGGTAGAAAGATGGAAGACTTTTAAATTTCCATTTCTTTCAAATTGTCATCCCACTGAGTATCATCTCTGATGATAGTAGCAATATCTATAAAGAAAGTTCATCAGTAAATATCAATCCTGGTGACTTCAGGCTTGGAAGCACAAAACTGTATCTTTCACCTCTCACCTGGCCACCTCAGTCACGGTGCAGTGAGGAACAGTGCCCGGAACAAAATCTGTGCTTGTTCTGGAAAAGAATCAGCAGCACCATCAAACACTGCTCCACTGTGGCTGGAGCAAGTGGACTTGCATCACAGCAAGCAGCCATGCTAAAGAGCTGCCAACCCCTCCAGCTCACTGGCTATGAAGGAATATTCCATACCACATGAAGGAGCACGGATTGCTTCATACAGTCTGCTTGTGATTTTGCTAGTCTGACGGATGCTGCAACCAAGAGAAAAAATGTTTTCTCTCTCTGACCTTTGTTCTAGCAATCTTAAATAATCTCATGAGCAATGAACAAGCTGATATGTGTCACGGGATCCACAAGGATCCAAACTCTGCACTGTTCCCAAAACTAAGTAGATAACTGACAGTGACCACTGCATAGAAGAGGTGAAAAGCAGAGACATATAAGGGTTTTATTTGAAAATGCTGAAAAGAAACATTTCCTAAACAGAGTATTCCATTAATGAAAAAAAAAGAAAGGCAGCTGCCAGCAAAGGCACACGTGCAATATACCTGCATGTGATAATACAATCCGATGTGTGCATTCATTCTGAAAAGGATTGAATGTTTCTCCAAATAATCACCAGATGGTTCAATGTAGCAAGCTCCATGTAGCTGGAACATATACCCCAAGTCCCTTAGTATGGATTACATTCTTTTAAATTACTGAAATATTAATGCAATGAGATTGAAGAGAATTCTGACAATTCTACTAATTGTATTCCACCTTTTAATTGCTAATCTATTTATTTTTAACAGGATCATCATCACATGAGGAGCAGTTTTGAGTATACCTGGTTTTCACTTTCAGTACTTAGTTCAATATATGAGCTCAATTTCTGCATAAATTAACACATATTTCGGGACTGTATCTTCCTGCAGTGTACTTTTTTCAACAACTAGTATGATTTCAACTTCCATTCTTGAAAGACAAAATACTAGCTCTGGAGATATTTTAAAAGTTCTTTTGTTTTGTAATGGTTAAAAGAAATAAGCAAAGTAAGGGAAAAAAAGTATACACAGAGCAGATGCTTAGGGTTCACGTGGCTATGTACTTCTTAGGAAAGACAGGCAGAAAGGTGAGGCAGTGGAGCTGCTCTTCATGTGAGAGGGTAACTGGAATGGATCAAGCTCTGCCTGGGGATGAATGCTAAATGAGTGGAAAGCTTAAGGGGCAGGCTAAAATGGGTGACACCATTATAAGTGTCTACTACAGGCCATCTGATCAGGACGAGGAAGCTGATGAGGTACTCTCCAGATACCCGAAAGTAGTAGGCACTGGTTCTCATGAGACTTCAGCCACCCTGATGTTTACTGGAAAAGCAGCCCTGCAAAGCACGCACAGTCCAAGAGATTCCTGCAGTGCACAGAATACAACATTCTGACACACATGGTGGAAAAGCCAACACGGAGAGGCATGCAGCTGACCTTGTTCATATAAATGAGGATGGACTGGTTGGGGATGTGAAGGCTGCGGACACCTTTGGATGCATTGACCACGAGATTGCAAAGTTTGGGATCTTACAGAGAAGAAAAATGTGCAGTAGGTAGGACTGTTAACCCTGGACTTCAAGAGAGCCAATTTTGACCTATCAAAGGACGTACATGGAGGCATACCATAGGTTACAGCTTTGCAAGGTAAGGAGGCCCAAGAAAGTTGGTTAGTATTCAGTAACCACTTCTCAGCTCAATATCTCTGCATCCCTGAGAAATCAGACTAAGGTGACAGGAGATCTGTATAGATCACAGAATTACAGAATTGTAGGGGCTGGAAGGAACCTCCAGAGACCATCAAGTCCAACCCCCCTGCAAAGCTGAAACCCTACAGCAGGCTGCACAGGTAGGCATCCAGGCAGAGAAGGAGACTCCACAACCTCCCTGGACAGCCTGTTCCAGTGCTCCGTCACCCTCACTGTGAAGTTCCTTCGCATATTGGTGTGGAACTTCCTATGCTGCAGTTTATGGCCATTTTCCCTTGTCCAGTCCCCACAGACTGATGAAAAGAGATTGGCCATGTCCCTTTGACTCCCATACTTAAGATACTTAGAAGCTCAAGAAAAAACTCAAACGGAAAAAGAAAGTCTACAAAATGTGGAAAAGGGGCCTAGACACCTGGAGGATTATAGAAACACTGTCAGGACATGCAGCAATGTAACAAGGAAGGCTAAGGCAGACTTGGAATTAAATTTGGCAAGGGACGAGAGACTTCTGGCAAGGGGAGAAGAAAGGCTTCTTTAAGCATGTCAGTAGCCAAAGGACCTACTGAATGAGGTGGGAGCCCTGGTAATGGAGGACACTGAATAGGCAGACTTACTGAACACTTTCTTTGCTTCAGTCTTTACTGCTGAGATAGTCCTGCAGGAATCCCTGACCCTGGAGATATGAGAGTGTGGAAAGGAAGACTTGCCCTTTGTTGAGGTGGATCTGGACAGAGATCTAGGCAAACTCAACTCACGCAGTTCCATGGGACAAGATAGAATGCACACCCAAGTGCTGAGGGAGCTGGCAGGAGCGACTGAAGAGTTGTGCAAAGAGGAACCTTGTGAGGTTCAACAAGGCTAAGCATAACATCCTTCCCCTGGGAGGAATAACTCCATGCATTAGTACAGGTTAGTGGCTGACCTGTTGGAAAGGAGCTCTGTAGAGAAAAACCTGAGTGTCCTGGTGGACAACAGGTTGACCATGTGTGCACTTGTGGTCAAGAAGGCTAGAGGTATACTGGGGAGCATTAGTAAGAGTTAATAGCCAGCAGGTCAAGGTGAGGTGATCCTCCCCCTCTATCTGCTCTGGTGAGGCCACATCAGGAGTGCATTGCACTGAGTCAACTTCAAAGACGGAGCACTTCAAGAGAGCATTTGGCAGAGGGCCACAAAAATGATTAAGGGCAGGGAGCATTTCCCATCTGAGAAAAGGCTGAGAGACCTGGGACTGTTCAGCCCATAGAAGAGAAAACTGAGGGTGAATCTTATCAATGCTTATATGAGGTCTGTTCCTAAAGTAATGGCTCCCATTTTCTTATGTTGGCCCAGGATGTCAGAAGCAGACATTGGTGGTTTGGCAGTAGAGGTTGAACTTCCCATCAATATTCCATTACATTTTGTTGCTGTGTGACAGATAGCAGCAGAGGCACAGCCTGACAAAACGGTGTCTAACATGGAAGTGTGTATGAAGCAAAGGTAATGTATTCCATCCATGCCAAAAAAATTGTACTCCTTGATGCTTGATGAATGTTTATGGAGACCAAACAGTGGATGTGAGCACAGTCAGATGGTGAGTGGTGCATTTCAGCAGTGGCAAAGTGCATCACTTCAGCTGGTGCACATTTTTTTTAAGAGTGTGGCCTGCAGACTCTCGTTCACAGTGGTGACAATACATAGTTAATGGTGGTGACTATGCTGAAAAATCATGTTTTGTAGCCTGAGAATGTGCTTTATTAAATAGTGTTATTGTGCTCTTGGTACCTTTTGTAGTTTCCATGGAAATGAATAGGAGGCATTACTTTGAGAACAACCTATGCCAGGCTCTTTTTAATGGTACCAAGAGACAGAACAGGAAGTAATGGGCACAAAAAAAATTCCATATGAACATGAGGAAGAACTTTACTGGGAGGGTGACAGAACACTGGAACAAGCTTCCCAGAGGGGTTGTGGAGTCTCCTCTGGAGATATGCAAAACCTCCCTGTGTGCTTTCCTGTGTAACCCGCTCTATGGAACGTGCTTCGGAAGGGACCCTACGATTCAGTGAACATCTCAGTTGAAATTTGGGAAAACAACAGTCAGGTAGTCCTGCCCAACCCATTACTCACATTTCAAGTAAATTCTTTGTGATCTCAGAATCTCCTGTAGACAAAGCATTTTTTTAACTTGCTATTTTATTGATGCAGCGAGTTTTAAGAGTAACCTGGTAGTTTCTCAGCTGTGCTACTTCACGTTCTAAAGGACACACACAAGGATGTTTACAAGAGAAAACAAATGCTTGAACATCAAGGTGAGGGCTTAAAAGTAAAAGCCATCAGCAAAGTAGGATTTCAGTACTGAGAAGTGCACTTCAGACTCAACAGTAAGAGTGGTACCCTGCCCAAAGGAACCTATAAAAACACACATTTTGGATACATAAACAATTGCAAGTACAATTGTACAAACATTAGTGAATCATATTAAACTGCCTATAAAAGCTTCTGTGACACTGTTTTGTTTTTTCAGGTAACATTTGTGCTGATTTTTCCTACTAAACAGTCACTTGGGAAAGCTGTCATGAAAAATGGTTCAATTCTTCTCAAAAGTGAGCCATGTTTTCTTCAGAGGGTATAGTATCACAAATATTGTGCTATTCATCACAGAGAAGAGGCAGTGTTCCCAGTAGACCTTCCAAGCACAGGAGCAACCATACAGAGACCAGAATATTAACAGGTCATTCTTCCCCATTATAAATTATTCTACTCTGCAACACTTTTTTTTTTTTTTTTTAAACCAGAAATCTTATGTCTTGACATTAAATATCAGGTTTACTAGCAAGTTGTCAACAACACAGTCTCACATACTTGCCTTTAAGCTGAAAATTGGCTGTGATTTATCAAAGTCAGAAAGGTATAAATAATGCATGTCTTGCACAGACAACATTTTTTGTAATGTAAGAACTAATGGCCTGTCAACACAGCATTCCAAATACACAACCTCTACAATGGCTTACAGAGTTTCTTCCTTCAAATTTTTTAATATGACAAATGAAGGGCTGTTAGGAGGCAAAATCACTCCAACTGAGTCCTAACAACTATGATATTGTGTGTGACAGTATGCAGAGAGACATCATATATCTTTAAGATGAGTAAAGGTAGTTAAGGATGCAAAATTCTGTGTTATCAGAACTTTGCTGAGGAGTCCAAATGAAAAAAAATTATTTACTCAATACTTGAAGGCCAATGTATAAATCAAAACTTAAGTAATATCGGTGCAGCCTCACTTTGAATACTGTGGGCTCCACAATGTAAAAATGATGTTAAGGTACTTGAATGAGCACAGAGGCAGCAAAAGAGCTCATAACGCAGCCAAGAAGGCATGTCCTGTGAGAAGGTGAGGATAACTGGGTTGTCCAGTTTGGAGAAGAGCAGGCTGACAGGTGACCTCAGTGCTCTCTGTAGGTCCCTGAGGAGGAGAAGCAGAGGGAGGTACTGCACTCCACTCCTGGAAATCAATGGAAGGACATAAATGGCACAGAGCTGCCATTGTGAAGGTGGTCAAACACTGGTACGGGCTTCCTGGAGAAGTGGTTGATGTCCCATGGCCTGTCAAGTGTTTAAGAAGCATTTGGACAATGTCCTCAATAACATGCTTAACTTTTGATTAGCCCTGTGGTCAGGCAGTGAGACTCAATGGTCTTTGTAGGTCCCTTGGAACTGAACTACTCTATGCAGACAAATGTGAGAGGAATACAAGGGCATATGTTCAGTGCCTATGGTAAGAAAGCACAATTGAAAATAAAAGAAAAAGCCTGCATTTGGGGGGGGGGGGGGGGGAGGGGAAGCCAATCCAATCACATATGATTTCATAAGGCTTTTATGCCAGAGTTTCTTTCAAGATACAATAGTTCCTCCTTAAATCTGTTGCACATTTCAGGATTATGCTAAAGTTCTGAATCTTAGCCACAGTAGCATAGCAGAAACACATCTGTTGGAGTTTCTGTAAAAAGGAATTAGAAAAGCAGCATTACCAACACACAGCCAGTACAGTCAGCTCAAGTTACTGAAATAAACTTACCTTTCTGTTATTGTTTCTCTGAGACCACTTGCAACACCTTTCACCACTGTACTAGCCTTTGGCGTCAGCACTACTTGAGATATAAAAAAGGAGCCCTTCTTTCTTCTTTCAGTGATTGATGCCTGCAGGAACTGAATCAGTTTTTCTGGATCTGTTGTGTTTGCCCATGGAGCTGGCATCATCTGGCCTGGCCAAAGAAATGGTACCTCAAGAGCCACTGGGCTGTGATAAAAAACCAGCACTTGGTGTTCCTTTTCCCACAGGTACTGGAGGCTTACTTCATGGGCAAATATAGCAGGACACATTTTGTTTCCATACGTGTCCTTGAGCATCTGGACAAGCTTTTCGTGATGGTATTTCTGCATTCCATAGAAATGATTGAAGTCCAAGAAAATCACTTCTTTTGGGTGGTCAGCAAGGAATGCATTGATCTCTTCCAGGCCTTCCTTAACTTTGGCACTGAATAAGCCATGAGCAAAGTAGAGTTCATTGTCTGGGTCTCTGGGCTTAGTGGAAATCCTAAGATCAAAATACCGTATACCTGCACCCAGCTGGCTGGTGAAGTTCATGGTCTGTGTAGCCAACCACTTCCTCATCAGCTTTTTAGCCACAGTCCCAAAAACAGACACAAAGTTCTGGACCGTTTCTGGCTGTTCAGGCCCAACTGGAGAGGCTTCATCAATGTAGAAGCTAAAGGAGTCATGGGAACCTAAAAACAGAACAAAGAAGAACAATCAATATTGGTTGTATGCAAAAGAAGGTATTAGTGGTTCCTTCTTTCTGATGTCTGTCAACATTTTTCTGCCAGCTCTCCACAGGAACTTCAGTGAAAAGAACTGTTTTACGGCTTGTCTGGGCACTCTCTCACTCTTTCAGCTCTTATTGACTCTTTCTGTACTACTTAAGTCAGAGGCTCTGAATGTCAAAACAAACCTGATGAAACTTCAGCAAAGTAACACACATAACATATCCCCAGAGCCAACGCAAAGATGAGAATCTGGCCCTGTACAATTGTGCCTTGTCTGGTTTGCACAACAAGCCACACATCTTTGCCATGCTACATAAACAAAATAGAGCTACGGATAGCATTATGTTCCTCCATTAAAATACAGAAACTCCACTGTGTGCTCTTGACAAGAACAGGATTACTACTAAACATACCCATGTAAAGAAGCTACCATTTTCTACAAAACGACATGGTTGTATACAAATATCTAAGAAAAATTGCTTTGCAAAATTCTGGTTGTGTCAAGGTACGTCCACAAAAATACCCACACATTTATTTTGCCAAGCCTTTAGATCTTTACACGAAAGCAACTGATGATGGTAAGGACATCTGCAAACACACAATAATTCTCCTAAAAAGAATTTTGTCTTGCTTTAAGGAAAGAAATGCTCACCCCAGGAGATGCTTATCATACTTGTCTACCAGTAGGTTTTTGCAGTTTGCACAGACTGTCTGACTGCAGGCAGAGCCACTGTCCCCCTGGTAAGGGATGCTGGTCACATTCACCACAGCAAGGAGTTATGATCCTCAGGCTGTGCCACACCACCAGCAGAACTTCTTCAGGTCTGCAAGACTTGCAACTCCAAAATAGATCATAGAATTAAGCCCCCAGAGATCCAACTTAAAGCATCAAAATGAGTTCAAAGCACAAGTCATGCCTTCTGCTATTTATGCTTTTGTAGGTGCTTTTCAAAATTATCTTCCAAGGCACACCAGCTGTAGCAAATAAGTTTCACATTAATTAAATCCTGCTACTCAGTCGTTTCTGGTGGTGATGCTATTTTAACTGAGCTGCAACAAACCCTATATGCTGAAGTGACAGCTGTAAAATTTTCTTTAACAATAAGTGGAGTCATGCAAATCATCTTAAACTCTGGCTTGAATTTGGCTTTGTTTAATCTGAGAAAAGTCTTAAAATATTATACACCCCTGCTTTTCACAGTTGTCTTCTTGAACAGCATTTCACTTTCAATATTAGACAAATTCTCCATTTTGATGAAGCTTGCTACTACTGAATGTTGAAGCAATACTGTATTCCTTGCAGAGCCCGATTAGACCATAGAGTATCTTTTTACACACTGAAATCCCCAGGGACCAGATCTGCATACAGAATTTTAATGGTAAAACAAATGATTAGAGCAGTAACTTGTGTTTCAACAGTATCACAGGGAAAAATCTATGTGATACATTAAATGTTCTGCTCAATATAACCTGCACTAATCTAGAAATCAAAGTAAATCCAGTCTTGTTAAAAACAAGACATAGTTACTGATATTATTAAAGTGGATCTTGCAAACCCTCATTTTGTCCACTGAAGTTCCTTTGATTTCAGTAAGATATTATTTCTGAAGTATATATGTACAAACAAGATTAACTGATTGCAGCAGTGGGCCCAAAATCATAGTAAGATTAATTAAACTATTTGCCTTTTATTGTCAGATCTATAGCCTCTGGAAGTTGCAGAAGATGTAACTAAACGTGTAACCACAGCCAGTACACAACACAGTGCCAAACACTACTTTAAAATACTGAAGTCATGAGAAATCTCACAATTCTCGCTGTTCTCACAATTCTCACTACACAATTCTCACAATCCTCACCTCTGCCAAACAACTTGTTAGCAAGTAGCCTTTAGCTTTTATGCAGAACACAGAAGGAAAGGAAGGAACATCACGATTGGAAGCTACTGACCAGTGCAAGCAGGATAGTGTAGAATTTTGCTTTTCTTAGTTAAGATCTCAAGGCACAAATCTGAATCTAAAACTTGGATTCCTGTGTAAAAGGTCTAAAGAGGAGGGCACTAAAAAAACTCCACATTTTGTAGCCAGAACAGGAAGGACCCATTCAGTTCTAGAAAGAGAAAATAAAATTTGACTTATTTTGTTTGCCAGTGAAAGGATCTGATGTGAGCTATTTCCAAGTATGTAAAGGTTCTTCCTAACTGGAAAAAAAAAAAAAAGAAAAAAGTTTTTGGCTTTCCACATGTATAAGTAATTTGAGCAGGTCATCTAATGTTTATCCTCATCACACACTATCCACACACTATTCCACATCATCAGCTTGAACATCTAACTCTGTGAAATTCAAAATCCTGGCACTTGGCATTGAAAACTAAGAATACATATTTTTCCTACTGTCATATCCCAAATCACTGTGTTCCTGGTAAAGAGAAGATCTTGTATGAACAAGTAAGAAAAGATCCTGTACATTTTCAGTAAGGAAGTTTCCTTCCAACCTTGCTTTGGTGCACAGAGACATTCTCATACTTCTTTGCCACTGAGAAGCGGACTTGTGAGTCCTCGGTATCACTAGATCTCAGGCCCCATAGAGAAAGATGCAGGACTGCCCTGGTTTTGGTTGCAGTAGAGTTACTTATCCTCATATAAATGGTATGATGCTGTGTTTTAGATTTAGAGTAAGAATACAGTTGATTACCCACTGATGTGTTAGCAGTTGCTGAGCAGTGTTTACACAGAGCCAAGGACATTTCATCTTCTCACACTGGCTGGCCAATGAGGGGCTGGGGCTGCACAAGGTGCTGGGAGGGAACATAATCAGAACAGCTGGCCCAAACTGCCCAGTACTGCATCCCATACTACACGGCATCATGCTGAACAGCAAAGCTGGAAGGAGGAAGGAGGGACTTTCAAGGCGAAGACATTTCCAAGAAACGGCGATGCTTGCTGAGCCCTGCTGTCCTGGCAGTGGCTGAACACCTGCTTGGGAAGCAGCCAATGAATTCCTCACTATCCTTCGCTTGTGCACTTGGCTTCTGCTCTGTCTGGTGAACTGTCCTTATCTCAGACCAGGGGTTCTCTCACTTTTACCTTTCTGATTCTATCCTTCACCCCACCTAGGGACAGCTGTGTGGAGCTGAGCTGCCCACCAGTTACACCACAACAAGGGTACATTCAGAAACACTAATGCAATGACACTTGAAGTCTTCAGAAGGCAGCAGTGTTCACACATCAGCTTTTTTTACAACAGTAGGGAAGCAGACCTGCAAACCCTAGAAAATGCTCACACCTGACATATGGGAGCTGCACCTGTGTTGCACAAGTGACAGTCCCTACTACAGAGACCTCGTAACTTGAGATGTGAAGAAGAAAGGTCAACGAAAATCATTCAACCCAAATCACACCAGGAAGAAGAGTAAACTGATACTCTCTTCTTCACTCTCTTCTGACTAGTTTACTAACTGTCTAGCATTTTCTAGAAGTATTAGGTAGCATTTGCTGACTATTTCAGCAGCACAATAGACAGTGATTCAAGCAGTCAAAGAGGAAAGGTCACAGATCATGGGGATGGCAAACAAGGCGTAAGCACAGTTTGGATAAGTCACAGACTGTTGAGTTAGGAAGAGAAAGTGGATAAAGCCTTCTTTAACCATATGGAAGAAGCATCACGGACTGTTTTCATGGGAAACTTTGACTACCCTGTTTTCAAGGAAGACTTCAACTATTTTGATATTTGCTGGAAGAGCAAAACATCAGGGCACAGAGAATACGGAGAGGTTCAAAGACTTTTTTTTCTTTTCTGCAGGCACTCCTCCTAGTAGACTGCTGGGCTTGGGATGAATAAAGGAGAAACGGCTAGGGACATGAAGGATGACAGCTGTAAACTGACTATAAGGTGATGGAAAAAATTGAAATCCTGAGGAAAGCAAGAAAGGTAAATTGCAGAACAAAGATTCTCTGTTTCAAAGTAGTAGTTTTTGCTCATTCAACTGCTTTAAGTGCCAAGGGACTGAGGAGAAATGCCTGTACTTGAAAGACAACGTCCTAAAGCATATGAGCAATCCACCCTAGTGTGCAAAAAATCAAGGAGATAATGCAGGGGGCAAGTTTGTCTGAACACCTGAGTGAGATCAAATAAAAAACGCGATAGAGAATGTGCAAGCAGGGACAGCTACCTCTGAGGAATAGAAGGAGACAAGGAGAGTTAGGAAGTGCAAAGCTTGGCTGGAGTTAAAATTTGGAAAGGATGCAAAAGGGAACCAGAAGCAAGAGAAAGGAAGAAGGAAAATGCTATTCCACTACTGAAAGGGGCAGAAGATCTCATAATTCAGGACAAGCAAACTGCTGAAGTAACTGAGCAGTGGTTGGACCAGATGACTGCTTGAGCTCCTTTTCAACCTAACTATTCTGCATCTCTTCATCACACATCTCTTCCTCTCACATCTCCCTGCTCCCCCAAGAGACAACAGCTTCACTTCTTGCCTCTCAACTTCTGAAGCAACTATCATGAGACACTGAAAATGCTTGCATAATCTGTGACGCAAAAAAAACAAAACCGTCCAGTTTTCATCACTGTGACACTAAATTTCTATGAACTTAGATGTAAGCTGAACACTATTCAGACATTTGTGCGTAAAATGTGCAGCATCATCTAGAGTACAAGAATGGTCTGTTTTCTTTAGTGAATTCCCTTAATAGGACATTTGGGAATATACAACCCACTATTGCTCAGCTATGGACATATTTATGGCTTTCCCAGAGGGCTAACTCCCCCCTCATTTAAAAAATAATTGGGCTTAGTGCTGAAGAGTCCCCCAGAGAGAATGTGATTCAGTTCAGAACTGCTTCTTCAGCCACACTAGAGATTTACAGACAGGTTTGGTGAAGCTGCCATTTTTGGTGGCTAAGCTTTAATATACCATCCATAAAGAGGCAAGGTGATGCTGAATTTCACCCTGCCCTCCTCTTGCCTCACTGGGGGCTCTGGACAACCCTCTTAACAAGAGCCTGGTAAAGGGCACCTAAAAGAGAGGTATTGATTCAAACAGCACTGCCCAAATTGCTCCTGACAGCAGCAGACCAGCAAGTCACTGCAAAACTGCAATTTTCACAGTTTGGGACACATTTCACCCTTCTTCCACAGATTTTAAGCTCTTTCTGTCTCTTCAGTGGGAGTTACCCAATGACTGCTGGAAGTGGAACCCTTTACAATTGTTTTGAGTATCATTAAAAGCTTTACCCGATGTTATTTTTCTATATTTAGGAGATGACATCCCTTGGTGACTATCCCTGAAGCTTCACAAGTGGTGCAGTCTAACCTGTTTGAAGACATCCTTGTCAATGATAGCTCTATAGTGACAGACATCACAACATGTTTCTCAGAAGCTGCAGAGGGCAGCAATCCCTGACATCTGTTACTAAAGACAACCAAAGCAGATGATGTTCCTGTTTCACTTGGTCTGTTCTCACCATCTCACCTGTCCTTAAAAACAGTCATGCAAGGAAAAAAAGCCCTGTGAATCTTAGCCACACTGCAGGTTTAAGGAACGGCAAGTCTTTATATATGAACACTAGATGTTGCACCTTAATGTGTTCCACCTTCTTTCTAAGTGGCTGAGCACTCACTATTCTATCAGTTGAAGCCACAGCACATGTCAGGATGTTAAAAGGTTCTGCCAAGAGTAATGCAATTCAGACTTCCTAATCCAGCTACCTTTAGCATTAAATTGCTTGGGTGACACCAATTTAGTTTGGTAAGAAAGATTACCCAAGCAAAACCAGAACAACTGGGGAAAAAAAAAAAAGAAGAGATTGTAGATCACACAGTGAGCCAGCTTTCCCACAGGCAATTGTGTGGCTTTCTTCCAGTGTTGAACAGTTATGAGCCCCTGACAACAACTGAAGGTCACAGGGCTTAAAGTACTTCATGTAATGCAAAAATCCAGACAACAGAATACATGGCTTACTCTTGTGTGTGTAAGCCCAGTGGCTGCACTCTGATCACATTAAGTTGCCATGCATCCAGACAATCTTCAGCTACCCACGGCCCTCCAGACAAGCCTTATCAAAACCCTATCAAAACCCTAAGAGAAACAGCTGAGTTTTCCAAGACCATGCTGCTGATCTCAGGAAACCAGGTAAAGATGCACAGACAGCCCTGTGCGAGTCAATTTGGATTTGAAGAAGAGCTGAGAAGTCTAAAACTGCTTTTCTGCAGTGGGACCAGGGGGCTTTCCCCATGCAAACCCCAACACCTTTGTTTTGTTTTGTACTGGTATCGAGAAGCCTGAAGAGATGGAAATGATCACCTCTAGCTATCATCCACCCAAAGCCCACAGCCACGGCCAGTTAAATGGCCACGGTTAGCTGAAAGCAAATGTACCTAGCAAGGCTCACCCACGGTCCTGTTCCTGTACCTCAGTGTCCAACAGTCCTCTGGAATTTCTGCATTTCCCTGTCTGTAAGCAACTCCAGTACTGTCCGTAAATATGCCAAGACTTTCAGAAAAGGTTTCCTGCAGCACCAGCAGGCTTACACCCAGCTTTGGCTGCCTAAAGGTTCAGGAAAATTTCTCAAGAGAAAGCCAGAGCAGTTTTCACCCTTCTCAAGAACACTGGTAAGCCAAACAATAATGTATTCTTGCACCTCAGTCTCAGCATGGAAACTGGTATTAATTTATTAAGTCAGACTTTTCTTTTAAAGAGAACAGTATCTTTAAATAACTAACAATACCTGGGTTTTATTCAAATGAATTGCCTGGTCAGAAAATAAGAAAAAATTATATTAAAAGTCTGCATTTTTCAAGCGGTGAGCTAGCACATGCAAAAATCAACCTGAATTGCCAAATTCAAGTGGTGAAAACAGAAGCGCTATTTTTACTTTTCGTATATAATGTCCTGAAGTTCCTATCAAAAAAAAGACAAACTAAAGTGAAAGCATTTTAAAAATAAACCAATTAAACTTGAAATACCTCTTAGGTAACACGAACATAAATAAATTCGCTGTTTAAAATTAAATGTTTTTCCAGGTCATACAGCACTAACAACCTTATATGCAGACAGTTAAATCTTTCCAAATCATCAGTTTTAAGCTGTGAAGTAAGAATTTTAATTATTTCAGTGTGTAACTACAGGGATGAATTAACCTTGATTTTCAGTGGGAGATTACAAATGAAGTACAAGTCTAGAGCCCAGTCCTAAACACACTCCACTGTTCGAATGCCTTTAATTACGTGCCCAAATGTCTGCAGGAAAGAGCTCAATTCTCTTTTAGCTTCTTTCAGAATAACAAAATTCCAAATTGCATTGGAGTTTCACGCAACACCAGGTAAACTGAAGTCTTTGAATATCGGGGAGCAAGAAGAGGCATGCAGTGACAAAGGAGAAAATGTATTCTGGTTGTATTTGCAAATATAAGCAAAGAAGGTGACAGGAGGGACAAAGGATGAAGCTGTTAGAGTAAAACTTGTTAGATTACTATTAACTTTGCAAGAATTTGGATGATGTTGCAAATACAGCAAAATAACAATTTCTCCATCAGAAATCCATTCCAGTCTGCCCACATCCTCTGTGCCAGCTGTATCACCACCAACAAACTCCTCTCTTCCTCCTCTTGTAACCAAGATCCCCTTCTTCTTTGAAGACTTCCCCTTCTTCTTTGAAGACTTACCAGGTGAGAAAAGTGAAGGAAGTTTTTGCTTCCACCCAGCCTCACTACCTTCTGGAACTGGAAGCCTTTCCTTTACCCACCATCCTCCTGCAGGAGATAAAAAATTGCACTTTTCATCCTCCACCAGGGAAGGATCAGCCACAAGAACTCCACATAACCGTAACTCTGACCTCACTCAAGCATCTGCGGATTTGACGTCATAAGTCTGTGTCATGCTGCTTCATATGGACTGTTACTGCAAGCAAGCTACATGTCAAGGAACAATCTGAGAAGCCAGACAGGTGCACAGTAATTAGTGCACTGATATTTCAACATGGTTAAAGTCTGAACAAATTTACTTTGTGTCTGAAAACTCTTCAGAAGTCATGGTTTGTTGAGCCAGACGTTGTTTCTAACACTACAGATTTCTCTCTACATTACTCAGCTGGAGTACCATACTCCAAACTGTCTTAGTTTCAGCTGGGACAGAGTTGTTTCTCTTCATACTGACTGCTATGATGCTATATTTTGGTTTTAGGAGAAAAACAGTGTTGATAACACACTGATGTTTCTAGCTGTTGCTGAGTGGTGCAGTAAAAAGCCAAGGAGATTTCAGTTTTCTCAGCTTCTCCTACTGTTTCACCAGCAAGGGAGCTGGGAAGCGAACAAGGAGCTGGGAGGGTAAGGATTCAGTACAGCTGAACTGGCCAAAGGGATATCCCATACCATATGCACATATATATATGTGCATATATATATATATATATATCACTTGTTATATATATATACATGCACACACACACACACATATGTATGTGTGTGTCACAATGACAATACAAATTATCCTACATATAGGATATACAATATATAAATATGTATATATGTGTGTATATATACATACATACATGTATATATATGCATACACACAAACATATATGTGTATTTGGAGCACCTCTCCTATAAAGATAGGCTGAGGGGAGAGGGCTTGTTCAGCCTGGAAAAGAGAAGGCTGCAGGGAGACTTCATTGAGGCTTTCCAGTATTTAAAGGGAGTTTATAAATGTGAGGGAAATCAACTTTTTACATGGGTAGATAGTGATAGGACAAGGGGGAACAGTTTTAAACTAAGGGAAGCACAATTTAGATTAGATGTCAGGGAATTTTTTTAGTGAGAGTGGTGAGGTGCTCAAACAGGTTCCCCCCAGAGGTCGTGGATGCCCCATCCCTGGATGTACTGAAGGCCAGGTTGGATGGGGGCCTGGGCAATTTGCTCTAGTGCTTGATCTAGCAGCTGGCAACCCTACCTGTGACAGAGGGGTTGGAACTTGAACCTTAATGTCCCTTCCAACCCATGCCATTCTATGATACATACGCACACATGTTCACATGTATATATATATACATACACATACATATACATACAAATACACACATACACAGTTATATATACACATATACATATTCAGACATATAATTTTCCTAACTATCATCCTTTTTACCTCTTCCTTTGATCTATCTTAGTAAACAGTTTTTATCTCAACCCACAAGTTCTACTTCTTTTTCCCGATTGCCTTCCCATCCCACTGGGAAGGGGCGGGTACTGTCTGATGCTTAACCACCTGCCAGGTTAAACCACAACAGCACCACAGCACAACAGATACTAACTACTGTATCAGTGGTCACAGCCTAGAGCAGCATGTGGTAAAGCACAAAGCAATTAAAACCCAGCACAGAGCAAGTATCTTTGATCCACATAATACAGAACAGAGAGCTCTGTCCTTCAGAGAAGCACATAACAGTTGAGGTTGGAAAGAGGCTTCTGGAGGTCATCTGTTCTAACTGCCCTTCTCCTGTATCCAAAGAGAATGAAGTGAAAGGCAGAAAAATATTTTGACAGATCACTACAAATCATTGAATATTGCTCAAAAAGACTTGTATGAATGTAGTACTTAGATAGGGAGAAAGATAAACCAGTAATCCGTCAGTCTGAAGTTGACATTCCATTCCAAGTGACCAACTTTCAGATCCAGAATTGTTTCTGTTCTCACTATACAAAAAACCAAATGTTCACACACAAGAAGTGATTTCAGCAACTATTACTCTTGTTCCACTACTCTCTCATCAACTGTGAAAAACTCCTGAGACCATGTTTTGTTTTGTGCTTTTGAACACAGCTACAAATGCCTTCAAAGACAGTCTTTGTTGACATTGCCTGTAATCTCCCTAATCATGAAGAACTTGCTCTTCATCCTCACTGAGAAGCAAACTAGCATTTGTAGCATACATAGAAAGTACCCACATTTAGTCTTCTACAGCTCCCTCTCACAAAATCAAGGATCAATTCCCTTTTTCCTTAGAGCACATGTCTGTTAATATAATATTTAAAATTCCCAATGCTCTGTTGAAAAGCAAAGATATAAACAAAAAAAAAAAAAAAAAAAAAAAAGCAAGCTGTAATTTTATTTCTAATTCTCCAAACACTATGAGCATATGTCACAACTACGGATATCACAAGGCAACCTCTGCTATGGAAACTGGTCTTAAACAGAAAATTAGCATGTTGCCCTCCTGAGAGCAAGTTTCCATTCTCACTTGCTAACTTCTTTACTGTCCTTTAATAATTTGTGTAGGAGGAGGTGTTTTAATGTTTTCCGAGACACTTAAGTGTAAACAGCCTCCCACCTCTTCCCAGTAAAACCACCTCCAGATACATTTTAGCATGGACTTCATGCATACAGCCCACAGAGAAGACTGCATGATGGAGCAGCACTTGAACAGCAAGGGCTTTCTGAGAGCTCCAGATTTTTGTTCTCGAAGTCCAGCATTAAGTGAATTAATAGCTTCATCACATATCAGTTCTAAACAAGATGGTATTTACTCAGACAAATGCAACACTAACATCAGGAGAAGCTTGAAAAAAGCTACAGGATCAGGCCATAGCACAGAACAAAAAGCCTTGTTCTGAGGTTTATTCAGCTCAGTGGGGACCTCGTAATGTGTGGCAAGCTCTCAGCAGCAGCATTGCTCACAGCCTCTCTCCATTTTCACTGCCATAGGGGTGTCTCCAGATTCACTGCAAAACATCAGTCAGGCTACAAGGTGAGTCCCTGTAGACACCTGAATTCCAACAGCACAGGGAACATTTTTTGTGTTAAGCACATAGACAAAGAAATGATCATATTGAGGATTGAAAGAATCAGTTGGTGTTGCTTCCCCACTCTTTTTTTTTTTTTTTCCCCCCCAGACATTATCTTAAATGTCTGAGCTGGATGCAGAAGAAAAGGTGGAGGGGGAAGATGGTAATATTGCCTATGTGTACGCCAAATGTATAAACACAGTTTGACATTTGTGCGCTGCACTGAATATTTTAAAAGATGTAGGAATTTTTTTAAACTTTTAAAGTCTGGCCTAAAATTAGCCACTAAGGAAGCTATTTTTATTTATTCAAATGAAATGCAAGGATGCCTTCATGATGTTTTGAAAGAAGACACAGAACATATTACTTAATAAAAAAAAAAGGCTCAATTCACCCACTGGGCTAAAACTTGGCAGAATTAATGGAAGAGGAGCTTCAACTCAAGCCTAAAAAAGCAAATATTCTAACTTTGTTCCTGGCACAGCGAGAGTAACCACTGTTTTATTTATTTATTTTAAGGAATCTAAACTGACCAAACACACCTGAAAACATATAGTCTAGGATGATGAGAGGTTACACCTTCAACAGTAGAGTAGATATAGCTCTTTGGTTTCCATGGTCAAGTGCTATGATAGGTGGACAGTTATGGCCTTACTTATAAACTTAACCACATGTATGAAGATTGAATAGTGTATTTTATATCAAATCAATGAGCATAGCACACATTATTTCATGGATAACTATAACCTGAAGACAGATTACCTATCTAATTACTTGGAAATGAGATCCCTGGGGGCAGAATCCTAGCTACTGTCTCTCATCACAGTTCCACAAATGAGGATTCTTTCAAGTTTTTGCTTCTTTGAGAGCAGAGCAAACACATCTACTATGATATCTTTCATTTTGTCACTCTGGAAGCTCACTGGTGCTTGTTCAGATGCATCTGAGATTTCTATCACAACTGACAGTTCAACACTAGTCTTAGAATTATCATATTAGCTATTTTCCTCTTAATTCACGGAATAGCATGAGAAGATGGACGTTCCAGAATGCAAAAGGTATATCTGATTCTAAGCATAAAATTAATGTGCCGGGACTAGTCTGGGGTGCATTTTATTCCAGCACCAGCACGGTCTGGCTGAGTGTTTCATCAGTATCCAAGTCATATCTCTTGGAGGCGATAAGCAACACAGGCATTGTGAGCCAGCAACTCTGGAACTGGCAAGAAGCTACAATGACCCCAGGCAGCTCTGCTCAGCATGTAAAACGGCATCTCCTCACAGTGGCTCCCTTCCGATCATAACTCTTGTTCATAACCCTAGTGCTACCATTCACAAGATAGCCTTCAAGGGCAGTAGACAGCTGAGGAGGCTTATAAAAAGAGAACAGGCTGCTGTTGATCTGTTCATATCTCTTCCTCTCCACACACACAGGAACATAAAGCACTACTTATTATGTACAGCCACAAGTAATGCAATGTTCACACTTGAAAAAAGCATCAATTCAGGACACCTCTGCTTCTTGTGCTTTTTTGTATATGATTTCTTTTCATGAAAAACAGCCTTTAATACTCTTGGTTACAGAAGAAATTTTCCTTGAAATAATTGCTTCTGATTACACAAACCTTTCTCTTGCCAGGTATTGCACCTTTTCAGCACAATGCAGCATTCTGATTTTTGCATTGCCGTCATCTCTTGCCTCTCCCCTCTTCTTTGATCCAGTTGATTTTCCCTCTGACATATATGCCTGTGTGCCCTGGCAGCCAAATGAACCCCAACCGCACCCTGGGGTGCATCAGGCCCAGTACCGCCCTGGGCAAGGGAAGGGATTGTCCCTTCTGCTCTGTGCTGTGCAGCCTCGCCTGGAGTGTTGTGCTTAGGTTGTGCACCACAAACTGAGAAGGAGGTAAAACTATTAAAGCGAGTCTAAAGGAGGGCTACAATAGATGGCGAAGGGTCTGGAGGACACGGTGTGTAAGGAGCAGCAGAGAGCCGTCAGTTTATTGGGCTCAGAGCAGAGCAGATCGAGGGGAAGCCTCATGGCAACTGCAGCTCCTCACAGGGAGTGGAAGGCAGCGCTGAGCTCTACTCTCTGTGGCAGCGACAGGGCCTGAGGGAACGACATGGAGCTGTGCCAGGGGAGGGCTGGAGGTTAGGGTGGTGGGCACAGCCCTGAGCTGCTGGAGTTGAAAGGACATTTGGACAATGCCCTCAGACATAGAGTATGGATTTTGTGTGATCCTGTGTGGAGCCAGGGGTTTTACTTAATTAACTTCATGGATCCCTTCCAGTTTGATATACTCTACAGTTCTATGATACATAGTATAGCCCTTTTCTAACTCATCGCTGCACTGACAGATTGGACTAGCTTCACTACTACTTTCACTTTATTGTGCTTTCCCCCCCCTCCCCCCTCTTTAAACCAAACACTCACTACAAAATCTGAGTATCAATACTGAACAATTCTAGTGATTCTTTAGCTGGAAAAACTCTCTTGCACAGTACGTATGGCCAACACTTTAAGGCCAAGAAAAGAAAAAATGGGATGCAGTTGTTGAAACTGAGGTTGCATTTGCATCAGTTGAGGATGAACAGTGCCTTAAAACAAGTTCTCTGGGAGTTCAAAGATTCTACAAAAAATCTGATGCAGTTAGAGATGCATCTCCATAGAATTTTAAGGCAAAAATTTTTAGTTGTATGTACAAACACTGAACTCTGCTGCAATGACACCTATGAAGCAGAGAACAAGGATTCCCCTGGCACTTTAATGGCTGCACAGCCAGACAGTCTATCAGCACTCCAGGATGGGCTTTCCCAAGGATGCTATTGGTAGAGTTTTCTATTACCATGCAAGAAATCTAGGCTTGATTCATTTTCATTTTCTCAGTCACCGAGCTTGAAAAGCTGGGACAAATCTGAGGAGTTATCTTCTTATTCTTCTGAAGGAAAGCTAGGAAGGTGAGTGGGAGAAACATTGTTCCCTCTTCTGAGTCAGTTGACAAAGGCTTTCATACATAAACCTTTTTAAAAAGATCACTTTTAAAAGCTTTTCACATAAACTTAGCTGACCAACCACACCGCAACTAGGAGATAACAAAAAGAAGCAAAACACTGCAAAGGAATGAGAGGAAGAGAGAAGCATGTACGTTGCAGTATTTTGACAATTTCCCTTGCTTTGCACCCTCTCTTACCATTTTTTGTTTGATTCAGCCCAGCATTGAATCCCTGCCCTGCAGTGGCTTGCAGAAAGTGAAGTATACAGAAGCCCCCGTCCCCAGCACCACTCTCAGGGGGCCCAAGTCCTTCTGATCAAAGCCCAGCCTGCAGATGGTGTGAGGTTGGTACTGAACCCCTGGCATGCTGGGCCTGGGGGCCCAGAGTCCGGTTGCTTGGGAGTGCAGCAAAGCCTTTGGCACTGTCTCCCACAGTATTCTCCTGGAAAAGGTGGCAGCCCATGGCCCGGACAGGTACACTCTTTGCTGAGTAAAGAAATGGCTGGATGGCCAGGCTTAGAGTGATGGTGAGTGGATTTAAATCCAGACAGTGAGTGATCACGAGTGGTATCCATAGAGGTCAGTACTGGGGCCTGTCCTGTTTGGTATTTTTACTGATGACCTGGCTGAGGACATTTAGTGTACCCTCAGTAAGTCTGCAGACGACACCAAGTTGGCAAGAAGTATCAATCTGCCTGGGAGTACAGTGGCCCTACAGAGGGATCTGTACAGGCTGGATAGTTGGCGTGAGGCCAATGGGATGAAGTTCAACAAGTCCAAGACCCAGGTCCTGCACTTTGGCCACAACAACACCAGGCAACCTTATAGGCTGAAGTGTCTTCCAGAGAGTGGCTGGAAGACTGTGTGGAAGAAATGGATCTGGGGGTGCTGGTCAATGCATGGCTGATCGTGAGCCAGCAGTGTGCCCAGGTGGCCAAGAAGGCCAATGGCAGCCTGGCTTGTATCAGAAATAGCGTTGCCAGCAGGAAAGTACTCATCTCTCTGTACTCAGCACTGTGAGGCCGCACCTTGAATAGTGTGTTCAGTTTTGGGCCCCTCACTGCAAGAAAGACATCAAGGCTGTGGAGTGTGTCCAGAAAAGGGCAATGAAGCTGGTGGAGGGTCTGGAGCACAAGTCTCAGGAGGAGTGGCTGAAGGAATAGAGATTATTTACTCTGGAGAAGAGGCAGCTCATGGGAGACCTTATCTCTCTTTACAATTACCCGAAGGGATACTGTGGCAAGGTAGGGATCAGCCTCTTCTCCGACATATCCCACTTAACTAGCAACAGGACTGAAGGGAATGGTCCCAAGCTGCGCTAGGGGAAATTCAGGTTGGACATTAGGAAAAATTGTCTGGTGCTGGAATGGGCTGCCCAGGCAGGTGGTTGGGTCACCATCCCTGGAGATGTTCAAGAAACATTTAGATGTTGTAGTAAGGGACATGGTTTTGTGGGAAATGCTAGTGATAGATAAACAGTTGGACTGGATGATCTTTGAGGTCTTTACCAATCTTGGTGATTATATGATGCTATGGTCTTCACACTGGACATTTTCCTATTCGCTGCCACATTTGACAAACTGCTGCAAACAAAACTCCTTTAGCCATGGTGCTCTACATGAGACATAACCTGAGAATGAATGCTGTAAGGTAAGTCTGTCTCACACAAGGTCTCCTCAACTACAGTGAAGGGACTGTAATGTTTAACTTCATGTTTTGTTGAGTAAAATAATGAAATACTTCCCTCAAGCGTGAAATGCTTATGGAAAACACGACATCATCTTTTCTAAAGCTTTTTTTTTTTTTTTTTCCTGTAAAACTTCAGAAAAACAGGTTCAAGCATTTAGAGCCTAAGCTTTATGAAGGCACTAGTTAAATGTGTACAAGAAATGAGTATCCTGTCACTACTTTGCTTTCCTGTAACTAAACAGGGTGCAAGAGAATGGGCAACTGGATGCATGCAGGCTTGTTTTGCCATCTGCAAACATCGACTGTCCACCAAGTGACCATTCCACGGTTTCACTTGCCACTCAAGCCCCATATCAGAGGTCTGCAAATACAGGACAGCTTCATTTTAGTATCTAAAACCCATGCTTAATAAAATTTCTCCCTGTGAAAACACTACAGAGGAAAAAAATCATTCCAGGAGACTCCCTTGTCTCCACATAATCATTATCAGACTTTCACATCCAACTGTGGGATAAGGAAAGTAATCTGAAAGACTTTGCATGTGAGAGTTCAAGATGGTTGTAGCTTTCATAAAAAAATCCATCTAAGATACCACAGACTGTCAGATGTTGATCATTCCGATCTTGCATAATCTCCTAGCAGCCAATATTTCAGCATTCCATTGCACCCATTTCACCATCTTCTTGCACCACACTTTACTGTTTGAATTCCCATGGAAGATCACCTCAATCACACACAGTCCCTATAAACCATCCTTTATAGGAACATGTGCAGAAGGAAAAAAGGTCTGGTATATATATACTGTGTGAAGAAAAGCAATCATGACACCTATAGAACATCAGATGAATTCAAAAGAACAGCCAGTTGCAATCAGATGATGCCTAGACATGAAGACAATGGACAAAGAGGCCTTACAGAAGAGAACAGTGGAAAGATGCATGCAACTGGAAAAGCAGAATTCAAAGAAAAAGCCTAAACAAATTTATGTGGTCAGTAGTGAATGGAAGAATAAGCAACGTCATCTACATTTTTATCCCTTGAACATGAGGTACAGACAGAGAGGTGACATTTCTGCAGCCAAATAGGGAGATTTAAACAAATCTTATCCAAGCAGAATACAAGTATGGCTGCAGACCAGAACTTGAGACCTGGGAGCATTGTGAGACTAGCCACGCAGTGATGGGATCGTATTCTCTTTTAGGACCTACACTGCAGCAGAGGTTTGGGATAAGAAAGAGGCATAGAATAATTTTCCATCTTTTCTTTCCCCACAGGTTCACAGTCTGGCATTTGAACAAAGTTAGAAACCAAAACAATGAGGTATCAAAAAATCTCCTTGCTTTTAACTGTAACGCCGAATAAATCTCCCTGTCTGTGCCACTGACTACTTCCATTTTTTATTTTTGGGGAATAAGAACATAGAAGAACAAAAGAGAAAACACAGCCAAACACCAGAGCTCTAAAGACAGGTCTCAATCTCAACAAATATCCCAGAAACAGGACTCAATTTGTTGCTATTTCAGACGGTAGATCAAATAATAATGAATTTAAAAAAATCACACTGTATTACAGGTAAGTATTGCCAAATACTGCTGGAGCAGTCTTGGCTAGGACTCTGAAATGAGTTTACCAGCTACATTATCAGCGCATATCCTCTCTGGTCTAGGAACATAAAGAGCCTAATACTTTCATTTTGCAAACAGAATGGCAGCAAGTAAAGACTCATGGAATACAGAGGAACCAAACTGTTAATGCCTGCCTTTTACTCATCTCTTTTACCATCACTGAACAGGCAATTTAAAAGCCCTGCACAATCAATCAACCTGGAGTCCTGCCAAACATGCTATGCCCAGCAATTCAATTTCAGCTCCTCTTGCCTTATTTGTTGCAAACAGTTTCCCTACTTGATTCAATACAGCAATCAAATAAGCCACTATACAATACAGAGTACTGCAAGAAATGAATGAAGCAAGTTATAAAATAACTGTTCCATTTCCTAAATTTCCAGTCCATACCAGATTCCTAGTTAGTATTTATCAATGTAGCCCTAATGACCCATTATTGCCAATTTAGACTGCTGCAGATCTGGCTGCTAGCGTTTACCATCTAGCATCAAGCAATCAATGAAAAAGCACAGGCAGAATTATTGATAAACTAAATGAACAGTCAGATGATCTGCACTTTGTCCAGGCTTTGAATACATCTAATTTACACTGGATATCTTCAAGTATTTAAAAACAATAATTAGTTTAGCTGTTTCATACTAACACTACAGAAGTAAAACACTTCATATTAATTTCCTAACATGAAATTGGAGACTATCCTCAGCCTCCTGTGTCATCTCAGCTCTTTTCATCCCCTTGGTTCAGAAGTTAACTTTGATGCAATAAAATTTACAAGTTACTAAGCACATTCGAAGGACATTTGAAAGCATCAGAGCACCAAATGCTTTTAGTATTGAAAGTTCCCAAAAAAATAATGTTTTCTTGGAACATGGCACTGACAGCAGCACACTCTGGCAACTACATTTTGGCTCTAACATAACACTTCCTCAGCTTAGAAGTCAAAATATTGTTATCCACAATAATCCTAAAGTAAAGCTGACAATGTTTGTAAAACTGACACTTACAATATAGTGATGATTCCAATACAACTTCTTTCATGCTTCCTTTAAATTCCCAAATAACTTCTGTGTCACCCTTTTATTCTGTAGAAACTGCTCTGTGGTGGGGCACAGATTGCCCTAGTTATTCAAGCACAAGAATCAAAGTGCAAACTGTGATACATCCCCTTCACTGTCCAGCTTCATGACATCCTGAACATTTATTTCTGGACATCTTCAAGGATTTGCTCCAGATGGTCCATTTCTTATCCATCTGTTGTGAGGACATGAGTGGTTTGTATGAAAAGAGACCCTTTGCTTTTGCTTTAAACTATTAAGTTATTACTTCATAAATTGGTGCTGGCAGACAGCATTTCAGTTCTGCAGTCCCACTCTGCAACCAAACATAATAGCAGCTGTTCCATACTTCTATTATTGTCATTTTTCAATGAGACTGTCAAAGCAGAGTCTGTATCACAGTGTCTTTTTTTTTTTTTTTTTAAATCTCTGCCTTTTTTTTTTCCAATTATAGAAATAAGTATTAACACAGGACTGTGATGAATTTTGAGTAACAGGTCTTCTGAAAAATAAAATCCTTGTTAATGCTTTCAGGAGTATCTGTACTGGGGAAAAATAATAATAATAATAAAAAAAAAATCCAGCAAGTCACTTGCAATAACTTAAAAGTGGATCAAGATTGGCAAAGACCTAGAGTTGCATACCTAACTGCTTAAAAAGCTTTTTCAGATCCCTAATTGCTCTGTCAGATACAAAGCAGCCTTCCAGTCAGAACACTGCTGAAGCTGGGGAGTACTTGGGGACAGAGTTCCCGGGACCCCCTGTCCTTGCAGTGCACAGCTGTGACACAAAGGTCTGTGTTCAGATTTATCTGGGAAACACATTTCAGCACTTTGGTGAAAATTTCTTCACCGCTTGGTTTTGTTTTCTGTAAAACAAGGGATATTAATACTCTGTCTTCCATTAAGTCTCCTAATAACAAGTGCTGCATAGGAACAAGGTGCTGGTGTATGTTCAGCTGGGGCAGTACCTAGATCAAACAGACATTCAGCCAACAGTTGAACAATGTCACAAATACCATTGCTTGCCATAGCACATAAGGATATTCCTTGTACTCATGAGATGGGTCACCTTGCTCCTATGCCTTCCAGCACACTGCAAACCTACCAGGAGCCAGGGAGCAGCATAGCAATAACCACAAGCACAACAAGCTGGACAGAGCCACTGCAGCAGCTGCAGAGGCTGCGTTTCATCACCAGAGGCAAATGGCGCTGTGCAGAGGCTATAGTTCCCCTTTCCAGTCTGGGAGATTGCAACCCACCTTGTCAGCAAGCTGATCCCACCTACAACAAAAGAAGTTTCTTCGCAGAAAGTGGATCTAGTAGATTGTGTTGTGCTCACAACTGCAAAACATTCAACCTTCTGTACAGTGAAAACGTTTAAGATTTGATGAGGGAAGTATCAAAATAATTGCCTGGCAAGTTATTTCTCACCTATGACAAACACCTACTCTGCAATCTTCTGTTGCTAACAACAGCTCTGACATATAAACAAAGAATAAATATATCTCATCAGAGAGTGTGTTTTGAAATCCAAACATATTCATTAAAAATTAAAATTTGCAGGAAGTTCCTAATTCTGCTCCTCTTCTGGCAATTAGCCATTTTGTACATCATGTCAGTGACATACTTTAATTAGCTCTAATTCACACATTGTAATCACTGTCTAGAAAATTTGTGATGCACTTGTTGTGACGCAGATTTGCATCTTTATCAACACACAGTTGTTTTAATGTTATAGAATCACTAATGCAACAGAAAAGAGCTCTTTTTGTATCATGGGTTCAGATTTAAAATATTTCTGTCTTCCCATTAAGTGCCCTCTTCCTCTCTGCTATTTGAAAGGCACTTCCAACCTAATAGCCAAAAGTATTAAAATCTCTTTTCATTGTGTACAAGAAAAAGGGAAGAAATCATTCCTTTGCTAGTGTGACAAATATTTTATTAAACATATCTCAACTAACCTGCTTCAGTTCTTTTGAAAAACTCAGAGCATATACTCATACCTTTCTGTTCCCAAAAACCTCTGAAAATAACTGTGGACAGAGTCTGACTGTTGCTGGGAGTCAGTGACATCCCTGTTTTGTTTTGTTGTGTTTTTGAGTGAGATGCACGCTGTTTAAGCCTGGCAGTGCTTAGCTGTAACATACAATGTCACTGCAATTGAAGAGACAGGACTTTAAACTGAAATTCAAAATTGCCACCCTTTGTAATAGTGAGATAGTTGTTAGTGTTGCTAATGTTCAGATCTCATTACTAGACAGTTCTTCAACATCAACAACTGATTTCAGCACCATATTTCTAGCATTGTTCAAGGCAGATTTAATGCAGCCCACTCATCAAGTGCAAGGTTTTAATAATTTGACGGATCTACTGAGTGAATCATAATTTCTTCTAAGAGGTAGGAATAAAAGCAAAACTGTAGGTGCAGGTGAATGAAAGCCAAATGAAAAACCAGTACAAAACCCTGGGAAGAATATGTTTAATTTGCAAGCTATTCTGTGTGAGATCATACAGAAAATACAACAGCTTCTTCATTTGCTGCAGTGCACTTCAAGCATGGGTGTTTCTCACACCAGGTCCCTAGCCATCAAAAAAAAAAAAAAAGAAAGAAAGAAAAAAAAAAAGGCCAGATTTGTACCTTATCCCCAAGGAAAAATATATTCTTCGTTTTGCGTTATTTCACTAGTATGCCTCTGTCTGTACCTAGATACAAATCCATATTAAATATTGCCTCCTTCCTCCAAGAGTGAGCACCTTTGCATCTTTGAAGAATTCAAGAAACAAGGCAGTTCAATTATTTGCCTACTGAAAGCCAGATTTCCTATCACTGACTGACTTTCACCAGTCAAGCAAACACAAAGACACACACAAGGGCACTGAGCTCTGAACAGTAAATGAAGCCACTGAGGATGACAAAGCAAATATGAATGCAGGTGCCAGGCACATTTTCATGTACAATTCCAAAAAAAAAAAAGAGTCCTCAAAAAGGAAGATTCCAACCTGAGCAATTCTATGATTCTATGAGATAGACAGCAATCAATCCATGCTGACATCTATCTCTGTTTGTTGTACGTTCCACGATTGTGAAAGGGCAAGTCCTGCTCTATGCCATCCAAAAGGCACTCTTCTCTTGTGCAGCAAGTAGGGCTGCAATAGAAGCAGAATCTGTCCCTCACTGTAGGAGGAAAATGAATAGTGAGCAGAGCAGTCCACACAGTCATACCACCAGTAAAACAGTTTTGTTCGTATGTGACCTTTTGTTTGCTATCAAATCATCTCCCTAGCAGTCAGATCATATGTTTGTCTATTCATCAGCTCCTCTGAACATTCAAACCACCTGTTCACAGGCACAAAGGCTGTTTGGATCCTTCCTGCCCTCTATTGTTGCAGCTCAATAACAAAGACATGGAGCTCCCAGCTGGGTACTAGCAGTGAAGAAACACTGCACAGCCAGAAAGGAAAGAGATGTCAGCAGAGCATACTTACTTAGGGAGAAAATTAGGGTCTAGAAACTCAGCAAAAAGTCATCCTTTTTCTTGTGAGTGTCATAAAAGAAAGATGCTCAGAATAATTATTGCAATAGTAATGTTAAAATGTTAATGTGTGCGGTAGTCTGGGGAGCAGGCAGTTCTGACTGACGTTTTGACTGGAAAAGGAGTCTTACTTATCAATCTGTTTGCTGAATTAAAGCACTAGTAGAAGCAATTTGATAAAAATTATGTCACCCTATTTGAAACCAAGCCAAAGGAGAAAAACATTTTTACCACTTCACTCCTGCAACTATTAGGTGATATTGAGAGAAGATTTACAGAGTTTTGGTAATGTGGATTTGAATCTTCAGCACCAAACCTTAAAAATTGTGCAAGACCTCTAAAGAATTCTAGCAGCAGAACTGACCCCAGAAGAACAGTAGCTATTTGCTGGATCAGCAGTTCTTTGGATAGTTAATCTCATCACACTAATGGACATCCACATAGGTGGTCCATGTTTTTCACCCCAACCTCACACCTCACCCAACTGTAGCCTCTCATATAAACTCATCAGCTAAAGTCCTGCAGAGACAGAGGAAGAGAGAGGGACTTCTGATGGGTTCTCATGCTTGCCTCAATGTTAATGCAAGTGAGGATGATCCACCTATGCAGACAGTCCTTTCCTCCACTCTGTAGATGAGACAAACACTCACTTCAGACAGCTAAAGCTATGTAGGATGAATCCCAGTATATGTATCTCCGAATAGTTAAAAACTAAGGTACTGATTAGGTACCAATTAGTTAAAAACTTCTATGTGGAATTTTGAGGTCTCAAATCTAAAACTGTGACCCTAAAAACCACTTTGTACTCCTTGACTACATGTAACAAGATCTTAGCACAGCATTTCTCAAGCAATGCATTGCCCAGAAATGAGTCAGTCTCATAGCTGAACAGCTCAGTACCCAAAAACAAATCCTGCCTGGAACCAGAAACTTACGGTGTCTTTGCTCTAAGTTCTTGTTTAGAAACCAACCTTTGAGCACACCCAAGAACGTAAGACAGCCCTGAAGGTGCTCTGTAACTCCAAACATCAGTCCACGCAGTCCAGAGAAAGGAGCAGGTTGAAGGCTGAGGTGCATGCACTTGAGGCAGGCAGAATGACAACTGTTGAGAATGCAAGAGTCTGGAAATCCAGGCCCACAATGTTCCAAATTGAGCACCAGAAGTTGTGTGGGGGTTTTTTCGGTTTGTTTTTTTATTTTTTTTTTCCTGCCTAACATATTCTTTCATATTCAATCATACATCCATTTATCTTCTGTCTCACTGAAATACAACTATAGCAGCAACAGCTATATTGGGAATAGCTTAAAAAAATCCTCATCACTGAGCGTGGCTGCATTGCTCTAGATAACAGAGACATCACAGACAGCCTGTACTTCTGCAAAGATCTAACCATTTAAGGATAAAAAGGTATCCATGAAGTAGGAAATAACAATCAAAAGAGGAGAGCTAAAATAAACACTTAGACAATTATGAACAAAATAAAAAAAAGTCACAGCTCATCAATTACTTTCTAAGTGCTTCATATTTTGTATCGTGGTAGATCTCAATTTTAGAAAATGATGGGAATGAGACTCCCATTCTGGAACAGTATTCCTCTCCTTCCAGAAATGCAAAAGAAAGTCTAAAAGAAAAGGTGATGGTGCCAGTGGAAAATGCTGTCAGTCAAGAGAAGGGGCCATTGTTACTGAAACAAAGAAGAACCAATCCTCCACAACAACCAGGACATAGGTTGGGCTGAGGTATGGTGAGAATCTGAAACCAAGGATGAACACTTCGTGTTCAGTGTGACTGGCAAGGATACCTGGAGAAGGAAAGACAAACAAGCAAGATCAGATCCAGTCATATGAGTTCTGCGGAAAGATCTGTGGGAAAATGAACCATTCTGTCTGCATATTTCAGCAGTAAGGGATGAAGCCATACATAACCCAAACAGAACCTAGCCAAGTACCTACCTGAGCAGTCCCCAGAAGCAATGAGACAGGCATTCTACAGTGAGAAACAATATATCATCCTCTAACACTCTGCACTCAGGCAAACTCACACACAACGTGGGAAGAAACTAAAGCTACACAAGCAGTCTTAATTCCAGTTATTTGCTAATCTTGAAGACTTGCTTCCCTTGACCACATTTTGGTATTATTTCTCCCTGTATTACATACTAAACTTTGAACAGAAATGTAATGTTTTAACAACTGTCTTCCAACACACAATATCACAGCAACCAGATTTTTTAAAACATTGTTCCTTCATATTCCTCCATGCCTTAGTTGCCTCTGTGAATTACAAAGGCATAATTACAATGACAGCAAAGCTCTTGCTATTTTTCCCCTTTCCTATGTAAGGATCGTGCTTAGACAACCAGTTGCTGGAGCACTGAGGAAAAAGAGCCCTTGGGGTACTCCCAGCACAACCCAAGCCAGACTCTGCTTGATACCCAGACAGCGACAGTTTCATGTTTCACAGATTGAGCTACTCAAGCTGTGTTTATTCTCAGATGGCACTAGCATTAGATTAGTGTCAGGCTGTATTTTTGTACTTAGCTTGAAGTACACTGCTTCCATTTCAAGCTTGGAGAAAGGCTTCTATACTTGAAAGTTTATCCAATTTTTTTCCCAATTACCGCCACTGGTCCTCAAAAGATATTACCATTTCTACATGCCTGGTTCTTGATACTCTTGGACTATCACAGCCATACAGAAATTACTGCAATATAGAAAGACACTGAATTTGGTATCTGAAAGCAGACACTGCCTAAAAGGAAAAAAATGAAGCCACATTACCACTTAATTCTCAAATTTACACACTATCCTCAGAAGACCTACTACTACCCTTAATCTTTAAGCATTACTCATTTTTTTAACTACTATACCATACTACTAGGTAGAAAATGGCAGCGGAACTGAAAAATCATCCCTTGTACTCAGCTATTCAACTCACCGGGATATAACCAAAACAAGAAATGTGCTCAAATCAGACTAAAACACTCCTGAAACAAAAACAACCATTATACATCAAACTCTAAAAGGCTGCCAAAATAATTTGGTAATAGACAAAACAAGGAAAATAAGAAGTCTCATTAGCATGATGAAAACACTCATCACCAACAACAAATTGACCAGAAAACCCTGTGAAAGCTTCAAGAAAAATAACAGTGACATCAGGTTGGGCACTTGTGGACACAAATTTGGAGCAAAACCCTGAAAAAGACTTTATTTCTTTCACTGCAGGAGGCTATTAAAAACCCAAATCTCTTAAGCTTTTAAATAATTTTCTGAGCCTCAAGTTTCTTCATTAAGATAATCTCATTAACTCCTGATCAACAGGTAACAAACTCAGCTGCTAGCTCCTAATGACACAGGAAACTGCACTGGGCTATTCACAGCTGTGATTTACCTCTTCCTCTGCCAAGTACATAACTATTCATCTCAGACTGCTCCAGTATCTAAAGCTCAATCATTAACAACAGAAAGATACAGAAGCTGTATGAACCATCTTGCCATAGGGGAGGCACTCCTTTGAAGGCAAAACCAACCACCCTACAACCCACTCTGCAAAACCTCTCCTTGCATATGTGCGTGATTTTTCCTTTTGATGTGCTGTGCGCATCTGAGGAAAAGCTACACATCAGCAAGTAGCTTTCTGCCTACAAGTGAGGAAAGATGCTTGTATCTAAAAAGGATTTGGCACTGGCTACGGCAAGTGTGCCTGTATTTGGTCTTTGTGTTTCTTTCCACCTGCTCAGTGCTGGAAACCAAGATTTTTTCTATTTGGTTGAAAAAACACAAGGAAAGTCAGCTCTAGGTGCTTTCCTACAAGCTACATCACATCACTATTGTAGAATACAGTTTAGTATTCTCAAATATAGTACCTATATGTCTTTTTATGAAGACTACTGGAAAAGGGCTGGACACAAATTTGGTCATCCCTGTTCCGAACCCCAGTTATGTTCAGTGGCACATTCCCTCGTCTGCACAACCTCCTCTCTCCTTTCCACTCCTCCCAACCTTCTGTTAACAGCAAAGAAACAAGAGGAGACTATAACCAACATCTCGTATGTGTCAGTTGAAACCTATCGTAAAATTTCTCCCACAAACAGTTATTTCCTAATAATGGTTTATATATGTATCTTTATCAAAGAGGACAATATCTTGTGTTGCAAATGGTGTGCAAAACTGACAGAGAACTACCTGGTTTCTCAGTGTGTGCACTCCTACTGTGTTAAGGTGGCAAGTCTAACAGCCTTGGTTCTTGCAGAAAACGTAACGGTGGAGTATAATGGCTGAAGTGAAAGGTCAGTCTGACCTTCACTTTGACAGGTTTTAGACATTAAAGGTTAACACATACGAAAGATGTTACCTCCATCTCTGACGCTCCTTTGTGTACAAAAACAATGTTTCTGCATGAGTATGAGTAAGAATTAAAACGTGATTTTAACTGACTTCAGATAAATCAATGCAAGCCTCTCTGAGGACACTCACAGTTATTTCAGCAGTATGGACTGCAAGACTACTAGAAGCTGGTTTTAAAGAGGCACAGTATGCGTGCCAGACCTGTTTCAAAACCCACTGAGACAAAGCAAGACAAGGGCAGACTGTGGCAGCACATCCAGCAGGGGGTCCAGTGGGGGAAAGGGTTTTTCCTGAGGAAGGGTCATCCTTTCATTACGGATGCCCTAACTAGTTAACCAGAAGTAACTGTCGCTGTTAAAAGACTGAGTTATAACTGAAGACTAGATGGGCATCATCTGGTTTTCAGAATCTCACTGGAGCTATATAATCTGCTATTTAAGGTGAGACTTTGCAGCTCCGTCACACCGATCTTTCTGTATTTGTATTTGACATTGCTGTGCTCCTGCATTTCTCCCACTGCCTCTCCTCCCCATAAATGCATACATCTAAAGGAAATGTGGGGATCAGCTGTCAGAAATAGGTGGAAATTTAATTCCAAAAGTGCAGAGAAATTGTGAATGGAGTATTTTTATCTAGGTAATACTTGTGAGCCTGAACACTTACAAAGACATACTGTAAACTGCAGGCTCCAAAAATAAAATAATAAAATAAAATAAAATAAAATAAAACAAAATACAATACAATACAATAATTCCTGTGCTAAAATAGAAGAAGAACTATTTAACTACTCCACTAATTTCTTTCCTGGAAAAGGTACATACTAAGTAAATAAATATTTTAGTATAGAACGGCAATTTCTTATGGCTCTGGCTTTGGCCAGGTTGACAAATAAAACTACCATACGCCTTAGAACCTGGGAGGCAAACGGTTATCTCATTAAAGTGCAGCACATTAACTTGCAGCCATCAGCTCTGCTGCATGCTGTGCTGTGAATAAATTAAATGTGAATTCTGAAGAATTCTGGCTGGCTGTGTCTGACAAGTTTTATTACTGTGCAGATACCAGCAGTCATTTTGCCAGTTCTGCGGGGGAAAAAAAAGCAGGCAAAAGCAAAAAGCCCAAGTTTATCTTCTCCGGCAGCGGAGTAGCTAAACTCCTAGCACCAGAGATAGCATCATATCAATGTTTAAATGGCAAATGCACAAACAGTGCAGATCCTTTGGAAAACTGCCAACTAAAAAGGTATTTCAGCGACCTGCCATTAGAAGTTTCCAGTTGGAGCTGTACCTACTGCATGGCTGTTGCTTACGCAAGCACAGTTCATTTCACTCAAAAGGAAACAATATGACCACAAACAATGTTGAGTTTGGGCTCAGCCACACACATACCACAGTGGCACTTACTGAATAATGCATTTTCCTGGGGTGCAAGGATAATTCCTCAAATTCTTCAGTTCTTTGCTGCTATTGCTTACAGTAGCATTAGCCCCTCTACACTGGCAGCATAGAGACTATCAGATGTATTTAACCCATTCCAATCAAAGCAATATTTGACTACGACAAATGGGGACTAAAATTCTTTTCCACTATACTTTAATAAATTCCATCTCATTAATGAAAATCAGGATTTGTGAAACTGTTCTATATTTGTAAGTATGAATACTTACATGTATGAATACTTACAATATGTAAGTATGAATAGGAATATTTAAATTTTATTTAGGTGAAGCAGACAATCAAAAGATGAATGAGCACAGAATAAAGAGCATCAAAGCTGGCCTAGGCCTTTCAAGCCATAAACACAAAAGCAGGCATTCACGATTGAAGCTACAGCAGCGACCAGTACAAGTAAGAAATTCATAAATACGTATCAAAAAGACTTATGATAAAGAATATCCTTCAAATGAGCTCAATATGAACTTGTTTGAGGGTTGGAATTAGATGATCTTTGAGGTCTCTTCCAATCTAAGCCATTCTATGATTTTATGATTTGTATTTAATCTACAGCATGAATTCTTGAAGACCTCGTGGCTGGATTAGCTCACTGAAAGTTGAATGGCATGAAGACAGTCAGAATACAGAGGAGCAGAATTTGGCAAACTGGTATAACCATAAATAGAAGCACACAAACACATTTTCTTCTGTTCAACTGATCATCTTGACCTCTGGTACAGTACAGTTCTGTAGCTCTATTTGTATTAAAGTGAGCAGTCTTCAGGTCATATAGTCTTAGAAAGTATTTGAGTCAAAAGCACATAGAGCTTTAGTTAGCTCAGACTGACAGAGAATTAAAAATTAACCTTATATTCATCAATATTTCAAAGCCCTATCAGTTTCCATTCAGTCGAGAACGTCCTTAGCATGCATCCAGGAGTCTTATAGAACAATTACAGCAAAGCAGGGGAGAATGACAGACATTTAACTGAAGAACATACAAGGACAAGTTTACCTTAAGCCCTCTTCATACACTGGTTCCAAAACCAGTGTACATTTCACTGCCAAAAAGCTTAGTTAGACGTTTTTATTCCACATTTTGCAAAGATTTCTTAGTTCTAACAAATTCTGGCAAACAGAGTCTCTGTGTCCATTTTCTTCTGCCTTCAATGACAGATGACAGCAATTTCAGCTTGATCTCAAATGGGAAAACTGCGAACAATTTATCATTTGTGGACTTATGACCTACTACATATTCTTCATAATATTGTCCCTGGATTGGTAACTGCTCTTTTTGAAGCCTTTCAAAACCACAACACCAGAACTGGAAACAAACTGTGGCACTGAGTAATGTGGTTCATCTGACAACATCAGCTTCAAATTACACATCTCACTGTAGCAATTCTCTGAATTGCTTTTAACTTTTAATTCAGATTCTCATCATGCTTCTTCTTCCCAAGAAGGGAAATAAAACACCTGTCTGTACAGCGACAACCAATACTGACCCTTGGCAATGATGACTCCTTGCAGAAGATGACTGCCTTTCTAACAGTTATTAAACACTGTATCAAACACAAATATTCAGGAGCCACAAAGGAAGGGGGGTAAAGGAGAGTAAATACTGAAAATCACAACTCAAACAGAAAATGGAAAAAGAAAAAAAAAAAAAAAACAACACAAAACACAGTGAAAAGACAGGAAGAGACAATGCAGCAAAACAAGATCATCTATAGCAGAAGAGACAAGAACTTAAGAAAAGGCTGTAGAAGATGACAGAAATAAAAACAGTCATAATAACCTTGCCTGCAGTGCAGGAGATTTTCAGTAGAGCCAAAGAAATAAAGAGAAGCTTTAGGGTTGTTTTTGTTATTGTGCTTCAGATAACCCACAGTTTAGGCAAAACATGTATATTCCACAGAAGTTTTGCAAAGTTGGTGGTATTGACACATTCCCGAGGAGGAGATTCCATGCCAGAGTCTACACACAGATAGAGCTCTGGAGAAGGCAAGCTTTAGCTACTGTAAAGGCTCTGAAGTAGAGAGATGGTACTTGACCCCATTGCCCTAAGTCCTAGTATTTTACAACCTAAGAGGAAGCGTCAACACTGAGTTAATTGTAGGAAGCATGCCCTCAAGACAGGGTAATTGATCTTAAGTGCAATCTTACCCCCCCAAAAAAATTTTAAAAAAGGAAGATCAAAGGATGGGTCTACTAAAACTGCCCTATAATAGGATGGTAAGTTGCAGCATTTCACACTGTCAGCAGTTTACAGGCTGGTTTGGCCCCGTTCTGTGACTGGTGGGGTGGAGGGATTGCGCAAATCTGCACCTCCAGAAAAGAAAAAGAAAAAATAATTAAAAACAGCGGTAATGATCTGAGGGGAAAAAAACTAATTTACTAAATACGGCACCAGAATGCAAGGTAACACACCATAATACAATATAATTAGAATTAAAGCTAATAAATCAAATATGATGAGAGAAAGAGTGTCTGAGAACTGAAGGCCTCACCATACGGCTGAGGTGAGACGCGCAGTCAGGTCGAGCAGCAGGGAGGAGAGCTGAAGGAAAAGAGGGACATCAGGTGACCTTGCCAGGGGTTGTATCTCCTCTCTGAACAAAAAGGCCCCTGGGGTATGGAGTTCTTCTTCTCTTCTGGACAGGTGCCCGGAACTGGAGCATTAACTCTTTAACTCTCAGTGCACTGCATGATGTTATGATGTGGAATACCGATAACCAAAAATCATAAAACCGTAACATACACACAAGGAACTGTGGCATTAAACCTCCCTGCACGAAAACACAAAGCCCACTTCTGCCAATTCTCTGTTCCTCGTTTTTTTGGCTTTTTTTTCCAGACAAATCAGCTAGATAATATAAAGGTATTGGGGGAACGATGAATTGAGATAAAAGAAACAATTTAAACCATTAATATCACAGAGATGTCCAGATATTACAGTGCAATGTCTATGCAAAGTTCTGGTAATTGAACCTAACTACCTCCTGGGTACTTTCATTTACAAGAACTAATGTTTAACTTAGTAGTAAATACAAACACTTTGTTTTGATAAATAAACTTTTTTCTTTGCCTAACAGCACAGCAATCACTACTGTGATGTACCTGAGCAGGTATGTTCTTCTCAGAGAGTTTCCACATGGGTTCATGTCAGAGAACGTATTGGTGCTCAGTGGCTTCTTCAGCACCTGCTTGCTGTATGATCAGGATGCTCATGCGCTCAACAGTGCAAAGTGAAAAACAGGTGAACAGAATGTTCCAATATTTAATCTGAAAACCAGATCATTCAGCATTTTAGAGTTCACTACAAACAAAAATGTAAAAGAATGACCAAATAGAAATATATAAATATGTAAAAGCAAAGGGACACAAATTTATCTAATTGGAGTCGATGCAATGATTAATATATTAATGTGTCCCAATACAAATTGGTTGAGTTTTCTAGCATAATGTGAAACCTAGTGCATAAGCCTTTAAAGGAAGAATTTATCTATCTTCCAAGGGAGAAAAAGTTTTGCCGTGACTTCAGATCAGTCAAATTTGGCTCAAGATAGCTTTCTGGTTTTTGGCATCCCAGCTCTCAACCACCCATCAAAAAAAGCCAGGGCATACCAAGTGTGATTTTTTACCCTGCTCTTTTCTAAAGAATTTAGGAGTTCACTAAGGTTACCCCTGTGCAGAACTGAGGATGCTAAGCCACGGGCACTCTGTGCCCTGGCCATCATACAACCTATGACAACAGATGGGCAAAAAAAGAAAAAAAGAGCGAAAGATAAAAAACACAGTGCTGCACAGCACTACTGGTGGATACCTTTAAAAGAGAGAAAACTAATTTTTAAAATCCTTGTTCATGTTTGTGTTGGTTCTGCATAAGTATTCCCAGTGCAAGAAGCAGAGGGCCTCCCTGGCAGTAGCTCAGCACCCCTACTTAGAGGGCTGCTATAACGAGCTTCTAACTCACAGAAGCAACACTGTGCTGTTTTCTAGCAAGCCTTTCATCATCTAACTGCACAAATTCAACACGACTTCAAAATAGCACGTCTCCAGACTACTTACTTCAACATGTGAGGTCTGCGTCCCAGTACAGTGCAGAGCAAAGCCAGGCTCTCTTTAATCTTCCCGTCCTTTGTTCACAGCAGGAAGAGGCACAGGTTGGACCTACTTGCCCTGAGAGGCCATTTCTAGCTCTGGGGTTCAAAGAGCTAACTAAGAGAATTTCGGAAAGAAACCCTGGCTGCTAAAGCATGTCCCTGGAAGAAAAGTGAGCCAACACCCCTGAAGTCCTGACACGAGCAATGCTACTGCTTTCACAGCATTTCTCCAGGTAGGTTAGTTACAAAGCCCTGTGCTCAGCTGCATACAATATCTGATGGTATTGAGTCTTTCAGGAATTTTTAATAACTACCTCTCAAATCAGTAAGAAATTAAAAATGTTTTATACCCTACCTTTTCTTTTTGCTGATCACTTGGAAAAAGGTTCACTGCAGTTGCATGATACATATACAAGAGCCGCTCTGAAAGTAATGCCTCCTATTTGATTATATTGGTCCACAACATCAGAGGCAGATGCTGGGGGTAAGGCAGTAGAGGCTGAACCTTCCCACCAGTATTCTGTTAGATGCTGCTGCCATGTGACAGACATCAGCAGAAGGGCAGTCTGACAAAATAGCATCTGATTTAGGATTGTAGATGGAACAAAGGGGTGTCACTGAATTCCTCCATGCACAAAAACTGCCCCCACTGACATTCACTGATGCTTGATGACCCTTTGTGGAGACCAAACAGTGCGCACAGTGAGGCAGTGGGTGGTGCTTTTCAGCAATTTACTTCAACTGTGCAGACCATTTAAGAGCGCAGCCTATAGGCAAAAATGCACAGCTAAAGGTGATGACTGTTGAAAAACAGTGTTTTGTAGTCTCAGAATGTGTTCTATCAAACAATGTTTTTGCGCTCTTTTTATCTGTTGCAGTTTCCACTGAACTAAATAGGAGGCATTACTTCCAGAGCAACCTACAGAGACCTATAGAGATAGGATTAGGAAAGCCAAGGTGCAGATGGAGCTGAACTTGGTGAGGGATGTGAAAGATAACAAGAAGGCATTCTACAGGTACATAGGCAGGAGGAGACATGCCAAGAAGAGTGTCCCCCCTCTTGTGAAAGATAATGGGGAGCTGGCTTCCTCAGACATAGAAAAAGCTGAGGTACTCAGTGAGTGCTTTGCCTCAGTCTTCACGGGTGGTCAGGCTTCCCATGCATGCTAGAACCCTGAAGCTCTAGGTGTGTGTGTAGGGAGTGGTTTCTGTCCCACTGTAACGGTGGAACAAGTCTGAGTCCTCCTCATGACATTGGATGTGTATAAGTCCATGGGGCCAGATAATATCTATCCTAGGGTTCTGAAAGAGATGGCTGATGTGGTTGCTGAGCCGCTCTCCATCACATTTGAAAAACTGTGGCTGTCTGGTGAAGTCCCCGGTGACTGGAAAAAGCAAAACATTACTACCATTTTTAAGAAAGGGAGAAAGGAAGACGT
The DNA here is from genome assembly GCF_016699485.2 of Gallus gallus. Taxonomy (NCBI): domain Eukaryota; kingdom Metazoa; phylum Chordata; class Aves; order Galliformes; family Phasianidae; genus Gallus; species Gallus gallus. The sequence continues at coordinate 13,621,124 of NC_052572.1, forward strand.
GGGGAACTACAGGCTGGTGAGTCTTACCTCTGTGCCTGGGAAGATCATGGAGCAGATCCTCCTAGAAGCCATGTAAAGGCACATAGAAGATAAAGAGGTGATTCAAGTCAGCCAGTATGGCCTCACCAAGGGCAGACTGTGCCTGACCAATCTGGTGGCCTCCTATGGTGGCTTCGGTGGATGAGAGAAGGGCGATGGATCTCATCTAGATGGACTTCTGCAAGGCCTTTGACATGGTCCCTCACCACATCCTACTCTCTAAATTGGAGAAGTGTGGATTTGAAGGATGGATTGTTCGATGGATTAGGAATTGGCTGGCTGGACGCAGCCGAAGGGTTGTGATCAATGTTTCTGTGTCAGGGTGGAGGCCAGTCACAAGCGGTGTCCCTCAGGGGTTGGTCTTGGGACTGGTGCTCTTCAACATCTTTATCAATCACACAGACGATGGCATCGAGTGCACCCTCAGCAAGTTTGTGGATGACATCAAGCTCAGCGGTGCAGTCAATATGTTGGAAGGAAGGGAAGCCATCCAGAGTGACCTGGAGAGGCTGGAGAAGTGGGCCCATGTGAACCTAATGAGGTTCAATAAGGCCAAGTGCAGGAGGGTTGAAACTCGATGATCATTATGGTCCCTTTCAACCCAGGCCATTCTATGATTCTACATATAACATCTTTTGTAGCTCAGCTGTTTATGCTTCCAGTCCTTACACTTAACAGACTCTGAAATTTAACTTACTCTGCCCATTAAACAGCTTAGTCCACAGTCTGCTTTAAAAAAGTGGACCTGGCTGTGAATAATAACAGTCTGCCTTGTACAGCCTCTTTATCAGTCAGATTCATCAACCTGCTCTCTTATGAGCAGTCCTTAGAGCACACAGCAGCAAGTAAACGACTTCAGATTAGTTTCACACACATAATTGCTTTTCATAAAAAAAGCTAGATAAGTGCTCAGGAAAGTTCACTGGGTCACTCTATTCAAAACACACCTTCTCACATTTTAATTCAGTATATACCAGTCTTTGAAATTGCGGAACCGGGATCACAGTCACATTCATATTCTGACCTTTTGCCTTCTGAGGGCAGAAATAGGCTTTTAGAATTAGAGCTTTTACAAAACATCTTGAGAGCAGAGCTCTACCTGGGCAACTGTGATACCAGAAGGACTATACTTCATCCAGAAAAACTGAACTACAGCTGAAAGCAATGTACTTTTCACTGCTACACTCTGCAGTGTCCCGCCCTCATCTACCCTAAGACAGTCAATGTTTATAAATTCATCCTAAAGCATCATATTTGAAATATTAGTCTGCTGCCAGGAAAAACATCCAAACATTATTTTTTCCTGACCAAAAAAAAGGAGGAAAAGACAGAACAAATTTACCTGACCCCATAATACAAAATAATACTTTGATTTTTAAAAGATGGCAAACGAAACTTTCAAAAATAATATCAGAATATAGGAAATCAATATGAGTAAGTATCTGTTGTGTAAATCAGATTAATAAATCTAGTGAGTATGAAGGAAGCAAAAAAAGTGAAAAATGATCTGTTTATAAGAAATTCTTGAATCTACAAGCAAATGACTTTTACTGACAATTTTTACTCGGTCAGTCTGGAGAGCAAAAGAAATTGTTTCAGCCCACATATTCTCCAGATATTATTTGAATATTTTCAGAAATCACTGCCTATTTCTGGCTCCTGAAAAACCAAACATTTGTTCCTTCAAGATTCAAGAAGATTCACTGCAGGGCACATACAAGTCATTTTGTTAAGTCATTTAGTCATTCAGGTACAAATCCTACTCAGGCAAAGTGCAAAACTGACAATAATGTCAGGGGCATCCTCTGACTTTTGCAGGCTTTTTTAATTTGTTTTTTAAATAAGTAAAAATAAGTGATATTGGTTTGGTTTCTGACAGATATCTCAGAAGTTCTCTGCAAAGTGATATTAGCAGTATTTCCAGGTCTTGAAAATAATGGGAAAACAATTACTTCTGCTAGTCCGTTGATCCTAAACTAACAAGATCACCTAGTCCGATCCCTCTGCCAGAGCATGAACACAGATCAGACCACACAGTACTTTGTTATTTAGATCAGATTTTGTTTTTACCTTTTAATTTAAGGTATGATCCCCATCCATCCAAGATTACACATTCTGTTGTTCAAGAATGCCTGCAGGCGATTATTTTGGAGGAAAGCAGTTTTCCATGGATGGTCCATGGAACAGAAATATCTGGGGGAATTAACAAGCCGTATCTGAGATTCACAGCAAAACCATATAATAAATTGATAACAGCTGCTTGACAAAAACATCCTGAAACAACCAACTACAACAGAGAAATGGACAGAAAACACTGCTAGCAGAAATACATAGTTCTGAGGTATGCAAAGCTCCTCTTGGCACTCTCAAGACCCTCCATCCTGCACGTCGTAACTCTGATCTAGGTCCACAAGGCCAGGCTGGATGGAGCCCTGAACAGCCTGATCTAATGGGCTGGAGTTCAAAGATCTTTAAGGTTCCTTCCAACCCAGGCTTATTCTATGAGTCTATCAAGTTGTTTTCATTTTTTATTTTTTTCCTGCATCTTTGTTACAGATATCCCTGAACAGGAAACTTTCAACTAGAAATCTGTTCACTTATAAAAAGCTTTAAAATAGCTTAACCTGGAGAGTGTCAGTGGAGTGCAACATTTCATACAGGGGCATTCAGCTCCCTGTTAATTAATCCTCTACAGGAAGCATCCTATTTGTGAGATAACCCAGAAGTCAGAAACCCCTCAAGACCTAGAATAACTCACAGAATAAAGAGCTACTCCAACATTAGAAACTTTCTGAACAGAGCTAGCTGGACCTCCTAAAATCTTGAAAAAACATGCCATCTCCATTCAGCATCACCACAAGATTTCAAAGATGCACAAGTCATTCAGTGAAATAAAGCAAAGCTTGTGCCATTTTCAGTAGCTGAAAGCCACACTTAAAGGGAATTAGCAGATCTGCTTGCCTCTGTTCTTGCTCTTCCCTAGTACTCTACATGTAGACACTAGTGAACAGCAAGGTAATGGGAAGATGGCAATGCATGTATCTATATGGTGCTTTAAACAGAGACTTGGTTTGAAACAAGTTCTTTATGTTTGATATATATGGCCATTACTGAGTTCGTACATTCAAGCTGGTTCATGCCTGAGGAAGAACTTTTTATTTTAAATCAGAAAATGTTTATTTTTCCATTGCAAATGAAGTATTCCTTTCTCTCCAGTGTTTTCAACTGTTAATGAAAAAAAGACATCTGTTACTTCCAAAGCTGTCTTCCTGACAATACAGAATTTACTGGAAAAGAGATTACAGTCTTAGGGGATTTCAGATAGGGGTCTCTCTGCAGATCTCTAAAGCCACAGTAAATAGTGATTACTTATGCTGGACTATTGCAAAGAACAGAATAAATCAGTTCAGGCCACAGAATTGCTCCATTTAATAGACTTCACAGCAACTGTGAAACCTTCTGTGTTTTTTTCTGGAAAGAACTCTAATATTGCTTCAACAAGTTTTACTTCTCAATCTACTGGTTGTGATAGCAGCCTCATTGGTAAAAGTGCACAATTTAACTCCAAGCTGAATATATGTAGAATACAAACAGAATTTATGTTTCCCTTCTTGACTACCTTCAAGGCATGCTGTGATAGTTATGTCCCTATCAGAATGCTGTCCTAAAAAAAACAAAAAAAAAACATTGCTCATGTTCTTCAATCAGACTCAGAAACATCTTCACACTCTGTAGGAAGCAGTAGTTCCATCAAAAACATGAATCTCACGGGGTCTCTACCACCAGTCTTCTTCATGGTCTTGATGTATCAAATGGCATCCTCCAGATTTCATCATTTCTAATACCATAATAAAATGCATCATTAAGAGCTGTAAAAGGGCAGCTCATGCAATAATTTACAGGACATCATCTTCAACTACACAGCCAGGGTACCAGAGCTGAAGTGCAAAGGAGCAGCAAGGTTTCCAACTTCTCATTATGCCACAACTTTCCCCATTCTCCTTGTGGCCAAGATAAGCAATTCCTCAACACTTGTTCTTCTTGAGGCTTTGAAACTGCTGCAACAGATTACGCAGTAATATACCCTTCTTAGGCAGCCAGACTGCTGCTATTAATGGAGCAAAGCATAGTTAAGAAATGCATTCACTTATAGAGGATGACACTGCCACACAAAGGAACCTCAACTACGAAGGCATCCTGTCTCTACAAGGGCAAAATGAGAGCTTAGGGATGTAAGAGTTGTTTAGGTCATATGAACAGACTAATGAATACTGTGGTGACCACTTAGTGTTTGCTTTGGTACTTTTTTATTTGGCAGATTCACAAACTGATCAGGAAATCAATACCAAACTCCAAAAAACAAGCGGGTAAAATGTGATAACATGTAGGTTCACTGCACATAATAATCACAGCATTATAATGCACATATTTCAGGAAATGTAGAAATAGATTATATAGATATATACATACACACGTGGAACATATATATTCATAGATACACTTAAATCATAGAATCGCAGAATAATTTGAGTTGGAAGGAACCCTTAAAGGTTGTCAACTGCCTTGCAATGAACAGGGACATCTACAGCTAGGTCTCATAGCCTCGTGGAGACTGACCTTGAACATTTTTAAATATACAAACAAATTTCAAAATGAAGACACTAGTACTCTCTAGTAACAGGTAACTTCTGGTTTGTCTTCATCCCATGGAAGTAGCTCTGCAACATAGGACATGATGTGCACCCCAGAACCACACATGGAAAGGCTGCATTTTCTCCCCGACTGGACCACTCAGAGGTTCTACTAAGTGTTTAAGGATGAAGTGCTGGCAGAGCTGTAATGACAGTACAGACGGAAGCCAGAAATAATCATTCACACTGCCTAGCTCAAGAATGACAGAAATCTACATGGAGCACAGTACAGTGTTCATTCACACGTTCCTCAAAGCTTAGTGACTGCTAACCTATAAGCACTACCATAATACTTAGAAAGAAGCACTGCATTTAACTGTTGGTGTATTTACTCACACTTGTCCTGCTTTATATTCTGTAGAATAGAATGAGCTTTGACTCCAAGCAGAGCATGAAGCAACAGCTAGTTAAGGCTCGATGGTGGATGTTGCCCTCTGGTTTGTCAGGTTTTTTTGCTGGTTTGTTTGCTTTTTAAGAGTTTCAGTAGGACTACCAGAGGGCCTGTTCAAGCAAAAAACAAAATTCACTGGGAAAAGAGTTCAAAATTCACTTCTTGATGTGGAGTGATTTCTCTGTAATTTTTAGGCTGTAACTCAATTGACAAGGTTCTGCCATATACAGAAACATCTAGAGAGAGGTTCCAAGGTCACACATCTTGGCTCTTTACCAGACTGAGCTACTCAGCATAAAACTTCATCAAAAAAGGAGCACACTTTTTGACAGTCTAAGATGCCCCCTGCAGAGAAGAGCTCAGAGAGCAGGTCAAGCCACATAAAAGAATTCAATCTTCCAGTACTCAACCAGGCTTTTTTACAGAATGGCAAAACAACCTCCCAGTGGTTCTAGAAGCATCAATTTTTATACAGCATCAGTTAGAGTATTTACTTCACAGTTTGCAATAGCAGCCGTCTAAATGTAGTGTACTCTCTGCAATCTTGCCACCAATTAACAGCTATGAACAATCTTAATTGATATTCTCTAAATTTATTCTCCAGAGATTTCATTGGGTTTTTTTTTTCGTTTTGTTTTTGCCAGAAAGTGATCTTAATTTGAAGGAAATCAATGAGGCTCAAGGAAAGCTAAAAGTTAAGACTTTTAATGTTTTTCTAAAAATACTCCATAAAAGGTTTCCTCAGAAGTAAACCATCTCTGTCATGCTGTAATCTGCAGAAGAAACCCCCTGAGCTCCTGATGCCCAGTGTTCAGCAGTCCACCTGATTGTTACCACATGCAGAGCAACTCACTTGAGGAGCCTGAAAGCTGAAGCTACAGGTAATGAACTGAGCTTTGAAGACAGCTGCAGGTGGTGGTGAAGTCATGGCAAGCTGCAGCTTGAAGATGACTGCATAAGCTTGATCCACCAGGAGCCCTCAGATTTTTAAAATGGACTATCATGACCTACAGCTCATTTCTACATCTGAGGTTGCTTGAAAAAAAATGACACATTTTAACCTGTGCTTGCTGAAGATGAGTAAAGGATGGGAAAAGAGTGTTCCTTAAGTCAGACAGGACATCCACCTGGAAATGTGTAGCTTTCTTTACTTACAGCAAGGCAGACCTTCCAATCCAAGCTTCAAGGAGTTCAGAGAAATCATATATCATTTCTGTTTTCCAAGTCATATATTATGTTAATCCATTATCAATATATTTATCTGCTGTTATCACCTCTCACTGATTTCAACTCCGTTTCCAGAGCTGTATCTGGGTGCTATCCTAGCAATTTTGCCACTTCACTCCCACTCCTCAAACTGACACATGGCTAATGGTTTTGTAACTTCACTTCCACCTTCCATTTCTGTCTTTTAGTAATGACAAATACAATACCACATTTGCAGTGACATAGTACTAGCATCTCCATCATAAACAATTCTTGTGAGCATGCAGTTTAGATGTGCAAAGGCAATTTCTCCCCAGCTGCTTGATGTGTCAAAATTGCAGCCATCATCCCCCTCCAGTTCTCTTTCAGAATTACCACATTTTAAGTCTCTTTCTGCCAAATAACTTTCAAATAATTCTGCTGTCCAACCCCAGCCTATTTGTTTATTTTTAACCCAAGTGCAGTTCATTTTACTGTGGTCCAGTATGGGCTAATGTTTTCCTATTTCAATTGTTATTACCCATGTATTTCAGTAATGAGCTTGTTCTCATCTAGCTTATTAATGAAACACATTAAATGGAAGAGCACTCAACCATTTTAGTAATGAAAAAAACACTCCTTCCCAAAACTTCATGCCACCCAATTAGTACTGTCTTCACCCGAAAGAATTTCAAATTGACTGGATGCAAGCATTACTACCAAAATTTTTAAAAATAAAATAAATAATAATAATAAATTAAAAATTATGATTTGTTTGTTTCTTATTTTTTCTCCCTAAAGCAGCTCACCCTTCAAAAATACTTCAAGGTTACTTCCTTAAAGCTAACACAAAGTCACTCTCAAGGGTAGCAAGCAAGACACAGGTCAGCAGACAGTCTTGGTGAAAATGTCATTTTAGACAGTCACCTGTTCCATATCTCAATTAAAATTTGTCAGCTATAAAAACATCTTCCCTCAATGGCTTTCAATTTACGTATCCTAGCTTGACACCCATGGAATATTTCAATAGTGCAAAGTAGCTTTAAATGATAGAGCTCAAAAGACCTCTAAATGATAGAGATATCACAACAATATGTATTTTCAGAATGCACGTAAGAAGGACAGAAATAAACCAGTCTTTTCAGAGCCCACATACGAACCCAGCAGCTGCTGAAGTGACTGGGTATAACTTCTTATTTAGCAGTAACATTTTGTTTTCGTTGTTGTGAATTGTACTGATTTTCCTAATAGCTGTGTAATGCCTGTGCTTTTTCTTTCCAAGCTTAGGTTTTCCTTTGCATTTTCTTAAGTCTTATAAGTGAAACCAGTCAGCAAAACACTCCTGGGTTATGCTCTAGATGTAGATGCTTTAAGAAGCAGTGCTTTGAAAAGATGGAAATGTATCTGGCAGAGTTCACCTTCTAATCTGCACAGAGGCCCTTGGGTTCAGGAGCAGACTGGGACTCAGCACTCGCAGAAATTCAGTTTCTTTATCATGCTTCAGCAAAAGAGCATGATGATACCCTAGGCTGCGACAAATTTAACAAGTGGGCACAGTGACAGTCTTCCTACTCTGTTTTTATAACCTCTTTCTCTTTACAAATCTGTGAGAAATGTTTGTAAGTGTTTACAGTTGCTTTACATTACCCATGTAGCATCAGTGCAACAGATAAGGAAATCAGAATAAAATATTAATTTTTTTCTACCTCATGCAGTGCCAGAGAAGTCACCCAGCTATATTTCTGCTGACTAAACAGTAACAAAAATACTACTTTCCAGTAACCTAAGTTGTTTTGTCCTCATCCCCCCAGCCCAGAGTATACACATTCTCCATTTAATTTTTCTCTTCTCTTGTATTGTTTTGGATGAACAACAGAAACTACTCATGCCTTCAAACTTTCAGACCACACAAATAGGAGGCTTTTGAGCATTCATATTTTGTCCTATTCCACAGCATATATTAAGTAGCATATATTAAAGACTAAAGTGATGAACAATTTCTTCAAGTCTGTCTCCACAAAACCATGCTCAGAAGCTCTGCATGAGGGAAAGAAGTGCTACTGGATTGCCCCAGGAAACACCAAAACAGGCAGCATGTATACATGACTCACATAGGAAGGATGTAGAACTGTTAATGAATTTCAGTACTTACTGCTGACTTGACAGCTACCTCCCTCCTTGCAATCTTCCCATTTCACCGAGGCTACTGCAGTGCTTTCTTTGCTTTTTCAAATGAGTCCAGAAACCGCAGCTTCACAGCTCATACTCTAACCTGCTTACAAATACTTGCTTGGGCTGGTCTTCTCCTCCAGAGACCCCTAAGAGACAGAAGTAGTGCCCCCACCACCACTCTGTTGGCCACCGAGCCCTTTGATGAACTGCTTGCTTCCTGCCAGAAACGGTTCCTGTCCTCACTTGTGTGACAGAGCACGAGTCTCACATACAAGGCAGCAGCAGCATGCCAGATGTAATAGGAAGCTTTGGATACCTAAGTTGTCCTCTAATACAGCTGTAGTTCAATATCAGAGCAGAATACAACTATTTTAAAATATAATGCTTCTTAAGAAAAAATGCATAGTTCAAAGAGTAAGTCACTACATCATAATCTATAAAACCTGACTGAGTTTATTACCTGCTTCTGCCTCAGTTCTCCATTTTAAGCAACCCATTTAGTCTTCTGGCTCCATGAAGTGAGGAAAAAACCCTGCGACAATAGAGGATATGAATTCCTTACAGTCTCTTTAGTACTGAAAGCTATGGAGATGGACACACTGTCCAGGTTGCGTTTCTCTCAGACAATATTTAAGTACATGTCTTATAGTCAAAGACCTCTTTACCAAATCTCACTTCACATCTCCCTTTGGAATCACAGAATCACTAAGGTTGGAAAAGACCTCCAAGATCATCCAGCCCAACCATCTACCTATCACCAGTGTTTCCTCACTAAACCATGTCCCTCAGTACAATACCCAAACCTTTTTTGAACACCTCCAGGGACAGCGAGTCCACCACCTGTCTGGGCAGCCCATTCCAGCATCCGACCACTCTTTCAGAAAATAATTTTTTCCTAATGTCCAACCTGAATTTGAATACAACAGCAGTTTTGAAAAGAAACAGCCCTCTTGACTCTCTCTTGACTCAGAAGCTGCTTTCAATGCATTAAGTTTGCTGATCAGCACTTCTGTATACCTCTCAAAATATGAAAACACTTACTATTAAACACTTAAAATGACAACAAAACACCATCACCTCTTCTCTCTCTCTCTCTGATAAAATTCAAGCTATTTCAAAATGACAGAGGTGGCTTGAAGACTAAGAAATTATCTCTTGATATATTGATGATATACATATTGGGAAGCAATGGCAAAACAAGATGCAATCCAGTTTTGAACATTACACCAGAGGCTTATTTTTGCCCGACAACTTGAGAATCAGACTGGACTGGAAAGAGGCCACCATACATGTTGGTTCCTCTAGGGTAGTTGGCTTCAGAAAGATACTTTCCTCCTTGAAAGCAAGAGAACATTGATTTATGTGAATTGTAGACAGCCAGAAGATACTGAGCACTGGAAAAACAAAGAAGTCTTCCTTCAGCCTTCCCTCTTCAGCTTTGTAGCAGGCTCCAGAAGACCACATACAAGATGACCTCAGCTGCTACACTGACACAGTTCAGCTGTGAAGGAGGGGGTGAGGCTACAGCTGCTGTTCCAGAACATGTTCTGTTACTTTATACAGCACCGATTTGGTGTGACAAACATAACCAGTTCCAGAGGCAAGGAAAAATAGTTCTCTCCATCCTGTCTTGTCTCAGACGATTTCTCAAATGAGTGATCCACACTGCTTTCTACTCATGGCCCTGTCAACCCTGCATTCTCCAATGGCAGAGGGGAATAGGGAAAGAGTCCGATCCAGCTTTATTTACAGCCTAAAGGGACATTAAGGAAGCCCTTTAAGGGTTATACAACAAACTAATCTGAATGCAACCTTTTGGTTCAAGAAATCCACAGGTCAGAAGAGTAACGGAATACACGTATGCATGGTGGAAATAACCCTTTATCCTCATCAATTTCTTGAGCCCTTGTCCTGGCAAAGAACATGGAAGATGACAAAGTCAGTACACTAAGCTAACGGCATATTTGATATCATTTGACAGAGTAGTTCTCATCCCAGCAATCTCTGATTTTATCAGAGATTTGAATCAGAGATTTCCATCTCTGGATCCCATACCACATAACACTGGTATCAATCTAATCCTTGCTTTTACTCTACGTACCACTAAGGCACCCCTAACATCGATGTCACTTTTCAGTAACAGAGATTCCTCCTGATTTCATAAAGGAGGCAGTCTATACGGAAGCCATAATAATTTTGTGGTGTATAAAATATACAAAGAGAAAGCTAGGAATTTAAATTATAAGCAGAAAGATGCAACAGGACTAGCGTGTATAACTGAACAAAAGCCAGACCATTCCTCTTCAGTACCACCACACCATCCTAAGCTCTCTAACAATTCAGGGTCTGTTTTTATCAGTTCACACTCAGGTTGTTTCCAATCAGAAACTGGCTTTAGAAATATCTATTTTTCTCCATATTCTACACTGTGATTTTCAAAGGGATTCCTCCTTCTTACAGAGAAGAAACAGCGGTATTCATTTGTACGTGAGCTGTTCATGTCCTTCACAGTGTCCTTTGGCTTGTTTCCCCCGTAAGATAGCTACATCCAAAAACTACTGAGGCTGGCTTGGTTTCTCCTTATTTATTGTCAACTTATAAAATATGTTTCTCAAAACACTCACTAGGCACATGTCCTAAATAACACTTAGCTAGCGGCACGAGTCCAACTCCCTCTTGCTATAAAAGCCTGCACTACTAGATAAGCCCTGAAGCATAACTGGAACATTAAAATACATGCACTAACTGCTCCTAACACAGACAAGATCCATTTGAGACAACCTGTCCTACTGGAAAGAGTAAAGGTTATCAATTCTGCACCATAAGAGTATTAAGTCAAAACTCCAACCAAGCAGTGTTTTACAGATCAAAGTGAGCTAAAGAGACCATCTAGCAAAATCAATGCAAATAAATCCATGGGCCCTGGTGGGAAGCACCCACATGTGCTGAGGGAGCTGGCAGAGGTGACTCTGGCTCACTGTCATCTTTGAAAGGTCTTGGTGAATGCAGGAGGTGCCTGAAGACTGGAGGATAGTCAAGGTCACTTCAGTCTTCAAAGAAGACAAGAACAATCCAGGAAACTACAGGCCAGTCAGCCTCACTTCTGCCCTTGAAAAGGTGATGGAACAACCTCTTCCAGATACCCTCTCCAAGCAATTGGAAGAGAAGATGGTTATTAGGAGTAGTCAACGTGGATTCACCAAGAGGAAATCATGCTTGACCAACCTAGTACCATTTTATGATGTCATCACTGGCTGGGTAGTGGGGGGAGAGCAGTGGATGTTGTCTACCTTGAATTCAGCAAGGTGTTTGACACCGTTGCCCCCAATATCCTTGTTATGAAACTTAGAAATCATGTGACAGGTGAGTAGATGGTGAGGTGGATTGAGAGCTGGCTGACTGGCAGAGCACAGAGGGTTGTAATCAGTGGTACAGAGTCTGGTTGGAGGCCTGTAACTATCAGTATTCCTAGGGGCTGGTGCTGGGTCCAATCTTGTTCAACATCTTCATCAGTGACCTGGATGAAAAGATAAAGTCTACCATCAGCAAGTTTCTTGATGGTACAAAGCTGGGAGGAGTGGATGACACACCAGAAGGCTGTGCTACCATTCAATAAGACCTGGACGGACTGGAGAGCTGGACAGGGAGGAACCAGATGAGGTTTAATACCTGGGGATGAATAACCGCATGCATCAGTGCAAGTTAGGGGCTAACCTGATGGATAGGAGCTCTGCAAAGAAGGAGTGTCCTAGTGGACATCAGGTCAGCAATGAGCCAGCAACGTGTCCTTGTAGTCAAGAAGGCCAATGGTATCCTGGAGTGCATTAAAAAAAAGCATGATCAGCAGGTCAAGGGGGGTGATCCTCCCCCTCTACTCTGCCCCAGTGAGGTCGCATTTAGACTACTGTGTCCAGCTCTTGGCTCCCCAGTTCAAAGACAGGGATCTCCTAGAAGTCCAGAAGAGGGTCACGAAGATGATAGAGCATGTGGAGCGTCTCCTGTATGAGGAATGACTGAGTAACCTGGCTCTGCTCAGCTTGAGAAGACTGAGGGGGGGATCTGATAGATGTTTATAAATATCTAAAGGGAGGTGGGAGGCAAATGGATGAGACCAGGCTCTTCTCGGTGGTGCACAGCAATAGGACAAGGAGTAATCAAGGAGTAATAGCCTAAAACTTGAACACAGAAAGTTCCATAAAAACCACGTGGAAAAACTTCTTTACAGTAAGAGCAATGGAGCATTGGAAAAGGTTGCCCAGAGAGGTTGTGGAGTCTCTTGCTATGGAGATATTCAGGACCCATCTGGACTCCTACCTGTGTGACCTATTGTAGCCTGCTTTAGCAGAGGGGTTGGACTCAATGATCTCCCGGCGTCCCTTCAAACCCCTGTGATTCTGTGGTTCTGTAAATCAGAGCATCTCCATGCCACAAAAGCCTCCATTTCATCCCTGGAGATGGTAAGATGACTTTGGGAAAAAGCTGTAGTACTGGAAAGAAAAAAGAAGCCAAACAAAACCATTTCCTGAAACAGAAAAATCCAGATTTAAATCCACATACTCAAATAGCCTAAATTGTCCTGAACTTAAATGTGTTAACCAAACAAATATATAGCTGACTCTGGCATTATAGGCAGATACCCATTATATATAGGCAGCGAACATGACCAATTCTAGAACGTATCTGCAGGTAAGAGGTTCTGGGGATCCAACACTGGAAACCCCAAATGGCACTTCTTAGTGCAAATGGAGACAGTGATGAATGCCACCTAACCCACACCATCTGCTACTTAATGCCCAAGTCAGATCTTTGCCTCCATGAGGCTCTCTCCTCCCCCTTTTTGAGGAATTTCAAGATCAGCTTTGAACAGCCTCAGATCACCCCAGTGCACTGATTTGCAGTTTGCAAGTAAACAAATAAATTGCCTTTCTCCCACAGCATTGTCTAGAGGTCAGTGAATTACTCCATATCCCATGGAGCACAGTTCATAATTAATCTCTTCTCCTAAAAACAAGGCCAGCCTCAATACCAGTGTTTTTCTTGAGTTCAATAGCTCTAGCCTATGCTGGAAAAAGAGCTGTTTTGTGTGGCTTCAGAGGTAGTAAAAAACTAACTTTTTTCTGTATCTTTTCTACTCTTTAATAGTAGACATCTGAATGAAACCTCAGAAAACAATTCCTGTTGTTCACTGGCTGGTACATCTTCTGAAGCATCATCCAGCTTTGGAAACTCTGAAACTCACTTTTGAGGAATATACAGTTTTCTTAAAAGTATTTATTTAAACTAAAAATTTTTTAAGATGTAGACCAATGGACTGATCACATAGCGCTATACATAACTTGCATATTAAACATTCTCACTTAAGTCCCAATTTAGTAACCTTCCACAGTTATAAAAGCAAGTTGCATGCCTGCCAAAATATAAGTACTTGCCAAGTGCCTAAATAGATTTAAAAGAAAAAAAATATCCAACAAACATTAATACATTCTGGATGAAAGCACCACAACAACGTAAAGCAGAAAGTATACTACTTGTCTTACTATGTTTTGCTTTGATTTAAAAACTGGGGAAAAAAAAGCCTACAGAGTTACTTAAAGGTCAGGTTAGCTCGGTGCCCTTCATCCTGGCTTTTTCAAATCTGTAGGAGTATTTATGATCCAATAAACTTTCTCGATAGGTTTCCACTTTTATAGCAGTAGTTCACATCATACATTTCCAATCACCTGAGACATCCTAAGTGTCACAGACAGAGGGAAGCCAAAATTGGAACCACTGCTAAGGGTATCTGTTGTTTCCTTCCCTTCCTTTCTCCTTTTCCAGACGTTCTGAAATGCTTTATTTCATAGTTGATACACTAAAATGGTGCTTTCAAGCATGAGGTATGCAAGCTAACAGATGAAAGATTAGATGAAGAAAAGATTAAACATTATTTAATAGAAACAGGAGCATTTTAAAAGTTGGCAATGCATCAGAAAACTATTTCAGTGATTCTGCTAAATCAGATCATAGTGAAAACCATGACAGAGATTGGATCTACTCAGGAAAAAAGTAGATATTCTGTTTTTTTAAGAGGAAAAAATGGAATATATTACATTTCACCCCAAGAGAAACAACTTTAAAAGCTGATAGGACATTTTGCTACGTCAGAAACACCACAATCCCTTCAGAACAATTGGGCCTGAGCTGATGAAAAACCCATCCCATCCCATGGGAGCATTCCAATTTCTGATGGCTACTTGAGAAGGCAAAAAAAGTGTTTCAATGCATCTGTTTATACTGATTTACTCCAACATTTCAGTACTTCCTTACAGTTATTATTTCTCACTCTACAGATGTTCAAAATAATACAAAAAGATGTAACCAACACATGCTACAGCAGATCAAATGACAAAAAAAATCAACTTTGCAAAAGCTTAAACTAAAATCCAAATTTTCAGATTTTAAATCAACCTTCTTCCAAATTATATTATTTGCAATGCCTCACGAACTTTACTGTAAGGACCGTACAAGCTATTCACAAACATAGCACTTTAATTTGTACCCACCTTGAAGGTAAGACAAGACCACAGAACCATAACCTGAGTTGCAAGGGATCCACAAGGATCAAGTCTAACTCTGGATCAACACAGGGTTGCTCAAAATTCAAGCTCTGTGTCTTAGAGCATTGTACAGACACTTCTTAAACTCCAGCAGCTCAAGGCTGTGCTCAGCCCTGGGCAGCCTGTTCCAAGTCCACCATGAGGCCTCCCCTCAGCTTCCTCTGGGCCCAACAAATCAAAGGACCACAGCAGTGCCTCACACAACTCACTCTCCAGAACCTTCACCACCTTCACAGATCTCATTTGAATGCTCTCTAATAGTTTTATGTCCTTATATTGCGGTGCCCAACCTGCACCCAGTGCTGGAGGTAAGGCTGCACAGGGAACAAGGGAACAAGCACTCCCCTCACTCGCTGGCCAACAGCTGGCAGTGCTGGACATGGTGCACCCCAGGGTATGGTTGGCCCTTTGGGCTGCCAGGACACACTGCTGACTCAGATTCAACATGCTGTCAACCAGAACCCCCAAATCCCTTTCCGTCGGGCTGCTCCCTAAAGTCTCAATCCTCAGTCTGTACATATATCCAGAATTGCCTTGTCTCATGCACAGAATCCGGCACTTGCTCTTCTTGAACTTCATGTGGTTGGTGACTGCCCAGCTCTTCAGTCTCTCCAAGGCCTCTCTGCCCAAAAGGCTCCTCTCAAGTTGGTGTCAAACCCAAACTTACTTAGTATGCATCTGAGTCCTCCATCCAGTCATTATGAAAACCTCAGAGAACTGTCCCTAAAATGCTTGTCAGAACCCCATGAGTGATTAGCTACCAGCCTGATGTAAACCCATTTATTCTAGCCATTTCAGCCTGACCCATCAGCTAGCTATTCATCCATGGCACTACACTTTTGTTTATCTGTGTGCTAGACATTTTGTCCAGAAGGATAGTGTGAGAAAGCTTTTCTGAATGAGTACAGATGGGAATAGATGTTACTGTTCCTGGAAACAGCTGCTGGAAATGGTTTGAAAAGCAGAACTGTTAAACCCAAGCCTATTTATTGAATTTCAGAAGTATTTATTAGACATAAAATAATCAATGTCTAATTACATAGCTAAAATTTTAGTTAATCTCTATACACAGAGCAGTACACGACACTGAAGTTTTTCTTTTAAATACATTACGTGTTGTAAGAGGGATAAAGCCTCTGCTGAAAAGTTGTTTTCATAATGTGGCCTGCTTTGAACTTGCATTTTTTAATTACTTTCATGTTTGAGTGCACCTGAGCACCTGCAAAGTAAGCATCATTTCACATGGAAGATACAGTACAAGTTGCAAAGTATTAACTGCCAAAAATAAAACATTTGCAGAGTTTAAAATTTGATACAGGGTAAGGGCAGTCCTGATGCAGATATAGAACAGTAAGTTTCCAGCCAAGAGATGAAATGAAACAAATGCAGTGAGGTGGAAAGAAGGGAATAATTCCAGATGGCAATGCAGGCATTTCCTCTGCCGCACCTGCCAGTGTAGTGGGGTGCTAGGAAGGCACGAGAAGCCAGCTCTGCAGGAACTACGCAGAAGAGACCAAGGGATGGAGACTGCTGTATTAAATAAGCTCCTGCTGGGAAAACCAAGAAAAAGTGGTTTCAAGTCATTCCTCCAAGTAGACAGGCAAGCAGCTGAAGGGCCTGAATTGCATGGCGGTGAGAGAAACCACACAGTCTCACTCTCTGCAGGCTAGAAACACATCCTGGCATGGAGAATTAATGGTGAATGCTACAGAAACCACGTCAGAGAAGTACTTCTGAAAAGGCTGGAAATAACATTAGCATGGGCAAGGCTAGTGAGAGGTTATTTTACAGGTAGGTAAGATAAAAGAAGCTCATCACTTAAGAAATTGGCTCACAAAGGAAAAGTCAGGAATGTCAGTTATGAAGATATTCATTTTCAGACCAGAAAATAAAGTGTAAAGCACTTATTTCAGGCAGAAGGGCATTGTGACAGAATACAGGTTGTGCTGGAAAAAGTAACAGTTCTTCCAGATATTTATACGTAGGCTAAAACCTAGGTGGGCAACCTGCATTATCAGCTTATTTTTAAGGCTACCTGCAATAACAGCTCACAGTAAAAAGCAGAAATAA
This sequence comes from Gallus gallus, assembly GCF_016699485.2. NCBI lineage: Eukaryota > Metazoa > Chordata > Aves > Galliformes > Phasianidae > Gallus > Gallus gallus. Next base: position 13,638,268 of record NC_052572.1, read on the forward strand.
TCTTGTACTCAGATCCAGGAAAGAAAAGCAGAGGTACTCTGTTGACCACTAGTGGACAAATAAGGATGAAGCGGCCTTCAACCACTTCCTAAATACATCCCTCTTCACACTAACATCCAATTCATCAGCTTTTCAGGCTCAAAATTAAAGAGCTCCCTAATAGCATTTAAAAATGAAGACGTTGCATATGCATGTAACCGATAGGAAAGTATTTTTAGCCCATTTAAAGATGAAAAAGTTCCCTGTAGGGCTCAGAGTGAGAACTATCTGCCCAAGAAATAATCACTCAAACATCTGCAAGGTATTACAACAGAAGACAGTAATCTAAAATATTACTACAAAAAAAGTCTTTTTTTTTTTTTTAACTTCTTCAGTGCTGTCATTCAGAAAATGGCCAAAATATTGCAACTACAATATTGCAAATGTTTTTTTTTTCCCCACGTCTTTTGGTACCGTTTCCTGTACCCTATATACATTTACTGAAAATCTTTGACACCAACAGACGTCATCTCTTTCTGCAAGGTAATTTTCTGGGAGGTCCTTTTTCCTTTTTTTTCTTTTTTAAAGTATGATAATGGTGGAAAAGTGGGGAATACAAATTTCAAATCTCTGAGCCTTTTTCCAAATATGGACAGCACAATAAAAAGTAAAGAATTCCACCTGCCAAAAACTCCTTCTCATTTAAAATGAGCCAGCTTTAGCTCTGCTGTATCTAGTAATTGCTTTCTGGCCAACAGACAAAGAACTTTATAGGTCAAAAGAGAAAAAAAAAAAACAATCCTATGTGAGAAACAAAAGATGCTATTCAGATCCTGTGCATTCCTTCTAAGGAACTACATTAAGCAAACACAGCTGCCAAGCCGGTAATAAGTGAAAATAATTTTCACTGAGAATTGTATTTGCTTACAGTGAATCCTCAGGCGACAAGAGCACACGCTGAGGCCAAAGGTTTCATCTACTCAAAGAAAGCACAAAACTCTCATGAAACAACAGAGACTCAGAACTCAGAGCACTCACAGGGTGTTTGGGGTCTCAAATTCATTCAGAGGATTCTATACATGTCCCCGTCACATCAGAATTACTCATATAATTGATTGCAGGCAAGCCATAATTTTGGTAGAAAGATTTGTTACTTGGAGAGGAAAGCACTTTCTTCCATTGTAAATTATTTGTAAAGGCTTTCTCAGATGCTTGGAAAATCAGGACTAGGGGGAAAGGTAAGATATACATAATTTATATAAAACTCAGACTCAAAACTAAATGCTTATCTACAGACCGTCAATAAGAAAAAGTTAATTGATCTAAGTGGGTCAGTTCACAAGGAAATGCTGCCTACTGATGCCTATTTTACTGCACTGCACACAGCTTACGTTGTCAATCCAGATTAAAAAGAGAGCATCAGTGCAACAGAATAGACTCTACACTTCGCATTCTATCCATGATTTGGGGGCCCAAAAACTTCAGTTCTATAAGCCTACATTATCTGCAGAAAGCCGTTTCTTATCCTGGTCAAATAGGCACAGCCCTTCAACAAAACTACACCTTAACAAGTACCACAAGGCACTCTCAAACAATCAACCAGCAACCCACAATCTTCCACCTTTTTTTAACCAGACTCTTATGTCTTTAGGCAGACAGATCTTTTAATGTAAGAAGGAGTTTAAAGCACTAGGAGACAAACCCCGGGCTGAATATGTTCATTGTTCTAACTGTCACAGCAACAGAAGATTAAACATGCATGGTATTATTTCTGGTTGCTAAAAGATTTTGTTGTTTCCACACAGGGCACGCTATTAGTTGTTACTGGTATTCTTCACTTCAGGAAAATCTGCCATTTGCAATAGGTAACAACACAGATACAGCTAGCAGGCACAAAGAAGAAAACATCATGGTATAAGGAGCCATTCTCATACTTGGAAGAAATCCAAATGGAAAAGTTTGACTGACAAAGCTGGCACACGTTGTACTAGAGATCTGTGCCTCCTCTACTGGGTTCCCCATCTTCAGAAAAATACTTGGCCTGAGCTGCAGAGAACAAAACAAGTGAATGAATATGCTAAGGATACTGACAAAACCCAGCACAGGCTACAGAAGCAAGAATTTAGGCTTAACAACTGACCAACAAATAAATAAATAAATGAATATATATGATCTGTCATATTTCTAAACATTATGTGAACATTTCAGTATTACTGCTCACATACTATCATGACACGATGCTATGCATTTTGTCTCTCTCTTCTGCAGCAGACACAGTGCATCATCTCATTTCCAGGCACTCCTTCTAAACAAGGAGAAACGTACCAATGACTTCTACTAGAACAGCAACGTTTTCCATAATGTAATGAAATATCCTCTGTCTTGGATCAATGATGATACATCCACTTAGAAAATTCACTCTGACATTTTCAAGCTAACAGTTGGTTTTATTGCACATGAGAGTGGGACTCTTATTCAATACTCTAAACTGAATTCCATACACCTGAGTTAAGTCCAAAGACAATACTCCTACTACTGCAAGGAAAGTTTATATTCTGTTCAAAATACAATAAAATAATTTACTGTTAATTTCCTTTGTTATAGAAAAAAATATGTGAAGAAAATTCTATTTACAAGACACAGAAATTGTTTTATGACTACATTACTACAATTATTGAGAAGTTGGAAATATTAAGTTTGCAAAACAGTTTAAAAAGTCCTACGTTGAAACTAAAAGATTTCATCAATTTCTGATTCTACACATCCCTTACATCAGCAACTCGGGAAGCAGTGCTTATGTTACATGCATACAACATCAATGTTCAGCTATGATCATATGGAAGGAAACTTGCAAACAAACTTTGTCCATGTCTAAAACACTGTTTCATCTCGAAGGATGAAATCAATCTCATCCCTTTTGCCCTAACATTGTATATTTTCATGTTGCATTGTGAACATGGTAACAATCTACTGCAAGAAGGCACAACTTCTTCACCTGCAACTATACCCACAGAGCCTGCGTGCCTGTGCTCCATGATAGACCAATTTACGTGAGTTGTATTCCTAGTCTCCATACAGCTCTATTTGCCTGAACTGGCATTTTAGAAGCAAAACAGAAAAACAAATAGAGTTTACATCAATTTATGTCAACAGAAATTGGCAAATTCCAAAGGTCTTCACTCTATGTCACTGAAGTTAAAGAAGTTTTGAAGATAATTTCATGAAAAGCAAGACTACATCCTTCTCCATTATGTGAAGAAAGCTCTTCTGCCGTTTTAAAAGGTCACTCTTTGCACTTTAGGGCTGCAGAACATGCCCACTGCTTAATACGAGCATTAAGTAGGTCTGTGGGAGATTATTTTTTAAAAACAAAACAAAAAAAACCCAAAAAACGATCAGACATGTTAATAAAATGTCTGAAAGATTGTGTTGTCACTGCCTAAGCTGCACCAAAGCTCTGATAAAAGTGCACTGTGAAAACCTGTCCTGTATTTTACTGAAGGGCTGAGAGACAGTAACTGTGAGTGCTCGGTAAGAGATGCCCCTAAAAGCCTCAGCCAAAGAAACCAGCGAACGCTGATCCACTTCACAAGCAATTCCACACCAAGTTTAGTCAAAACCAAGGCAAAGACTCTAAAACAATACATTTAACTTGTAAAGACCCAGTGAATTGTACAGCAATGCATTTCTCATCACAGACAGTATTCTACGGGAACATTCTGCATCCTGAGGACTAGGGAAGAGTTATTAGCACCAAAAGCTTTTAATAGCTCCAACAGGATTTGACACAATAATTACAGACGCTGGGTTCCTACACTGATGAGGGAACGCAGTTTTATGTACAGTATACCCAACCAACAGCAAGAAACACAATGTAGCATGTAGAAGATAAGCCACAGCCTGCATGAGCTGCAAGGGACGATGAAAGCAAAGCGTTTTATTTTGAAAGAGCAGACTTACGGCTGAACAAAATAACTGCAGAAGACACGTTCTAGCGAACTGCCAAAACTGGTGTTACAAATTGCTGCAGCACAAGGAGCTGCTGGGCAAAACTTGCGAGAAGTGGACGTTTCCCCCAGGGGAGCTCGAGAGACACGAGCGCAGCCTCAGCGCCCGCGGAGCCCGGCGCGCACCGGGGCCAGCATGCCGGGCAAGGCGCCAGGGCCACCCAACCCACCCACGAGGGCCACCCAACACCTCGCCGAGGTCAACTCGCAGCCTGCATCTCGCTGGAAAAAAATAAATAAATAAATACATAAATACATAAAGTCCGGGAGTGAGGAGGTCACCGCCGGAGCGCCGCCGACCCTCGGGCCGGGTGCCGGTGGTACGACGGCCGGGACGGAGCGCTCGGGACGCGGCCCCGCACCGCCCGCCGGGGTGCCCGGCGCCGAGCACTGCCGGTGCGGTTCCTGGTGCGGTTCCCGCTCCGGCTCCGGCTCCGGCTCCAGCCCGGGGGGACGTGGACCGCCCGGCCTGCCCCCACGGCAGCGGCGCCGCGAGCCCCGCCGCCATTTCACCCCCGTGGCCGCGAGGGGCAGAGGGCGGGCAGCGGCCCACCTGTTCGCGGCGGCGGAGCGGGGGGAAGGTAGGGGCGGCCCTACCTGGGATGGCCAGGTTGGTGAGCGGGGTGCTGCGGATGCTGTCGGGCAGAGCTGCCATCCAGTCGGCGAACCGCGGTTCGTTCTTGCCTTGCGACGAAGCCATGCCGCCGCCGTACCCCGACCGCTCTCCTACTGCCGCCGCAACCACTCGTTCCAGCCCGCCTGGTCCCGGCACGGCCCCGCCCGCCCGGCACCGCCCCGTGCCTCGCCGCCTCACCCCCGCCCGCTGCCCCGCCCCGGCCGGGCTCTGACCGCCCGCGGAGCGCGGTTCTGATGCGGTGCTCTGCTGGCGGGGCCGGCGTGTCGCCACTCGGCGGAGCCGGGCTGTCCCCGCGAAGGGTGGGGGTTGGCGGCGGGAGCCTTAGCCCGTCCCAGGTAACTCAGGGGACGAGGAGCGGGCGCTGGGCGGCAGACCTCGTGCCGCGGCTCCTTCTTATCTTTTACTGAATTCGCCTTTGCCTCCAGCTGGGCCGTGTCACCATCTCCCCTCAGCGGCAACGCGGGCTCTCGGCCCAAAGGTCTCATCCTGCTGCTGGAATGGCGGTGGGGACATCAGCGGCCTCCTCGTTCCCTTTGCAGCCCTGGGGCTCTGAACAGACTCCCCGGCCCTGGCTACAATCACAGAATCATAGAACGTCTCAAGTTGGAAGGGACCCATAGCGATCACCTAGTGCAACTCCTGGCTCCATACAGAACCACTGGAAATCAGACCGTGTGACGGAGAGCATTGTCCAAACATCACTGCTACTATGGCAGCCTGGGGCTGTAACCAGTGCCCTGGGCAGCCTGTTTAGTGCCCAGCCACTCCATCAGCGATGGAATTGTAGAATAAGACTAGATACCCTCTGTGCTGGGACCGTGGCCTTGGGAGGATCTCCCAGCTGACGGCTGCTCCAAGTTTCTCTGCTCCTATATGAAATCTCAGCAATGGGTTGCACACACAAAAATAAATAAATAAATAATGAAAATCACTCCTTCCTGGAATACTCTTTGGAGATTTGTTTTCTTTTGGCTATGATTTCTTACTGCCCTTTGAAGATGATATAAATTAGTATCATCCATCCTCATTCTCAACCTGTCTTTATTTTGAGAGGCAGCTCCTTAAATGTTTGCATTAGCAAAGCATTTATATTTCTGCCTCTGAATCAATGAATTAATGAAGCCAATAAGGTTCTGTGAGCCATCTGGAGCTGTTACAACAGTCTTGATCTGTCGACCTCAGCATGAGCGGTCATGTTTTATTAAAGTGGCTGATATGCGTGTGGAATTCTGGAGATGTTCACTTGTCAGAAACAGTGCCTGAAAAGAACCAGTGCAGATGATCGCCTCACCTTGAAGTCCTAGCAGAGCCAGCTGTGGTCCTGCAGTTTGTGTTGTTCCTCAATATCTGTGATCGCAGCTGGCTTAGGAAATAAAAATGCAGGGAGCAATTATTAATAACTGTTATTTCTCTTTTGGTCCAAGTGTGCAAAAGAAGCAAAAACAAACAAACAAACAAACATACACAATACTACCTCTTCCTTCAGCCCAAAATAAAGGAAAGATTTCTTGAACAATGCATATTTCTGACATTTCTTTTTTAAAAAGGGGAAAATGCTGACTCACTCATTGCAATAGAAACAGCTCTTAAGGTGGGTTTTATATGGAGAAAAGCAAACAGATGGTTGGCCTTGGGAGAGATGTTGGATGTGAATTGATACCATATGAAGAACGAGAAGTACACAAACAATCACATAAATGGGCTTAAGTTTTCAGTATTTTTGTATGCCTTTTAGTATGCTAGTTTGCCCCTTTCAAAATCACTGGTATTACTAAATATGGGGGAAAAAAAAGTCTGGATTTTGGATATGAAAACATAAAACAAGCTAATGACCTGGAAATGGAAGGTGCTGCTTTACTTCATCTCCAAAGGGCAGTATGAAATTATAGTACAAAAATTACAGATTTCTAAAGAGCATTCAAGTGAGGAGTAATGAGTGTTTTTATTAACATGATTGGATCAAATCTGTTGTAAATGGCAAAGTTAGTAATGGATTGCACTAGTTACCTGGAAAACTGCAGTTGATTTTTTATCCACGCCACTACGTGTTCTGTCTTTTCTGACATAAAACAGGTGTATATTGGTTTTTGAAAGGTTAAGCATGTTATTAATAACTACTGTTGAGCTCTCCCAGTCTCTAAAGCTTTGAGCCTAACTCAGAGCAAAATAAAAACGTACACATGGAAGCCCTGTCATTTTTCAATGTATTATTTTTTTAATTATAATGATAGAAATACTTCATAGCATTCCGTGGTTCGTACTTTACTGGAGAATTGTAAAAGTCTCTCTCTGCACTGGCAAGAAACTCATTGGCCTTTGTTTCTACAGATAGCTAGAGCTTTTGTATCTGCTTTTTTCTGTCAGTGTGTAAAGTTGGATTGGATGCAGGGTGATCTATTTACGTATTTATACTTGTATATTTTATAATCAAATTAGACACTTTTAACAGTAATGCTCAGAGGACCCTAGAATTGTGCAGGTCTTCATGCAAATTTTTTAAAAAGTTTGAAATGCATACTTGTATCTACTGTTAAGACAGAATAAAAGAATTAACATATATGGAAATGTGTTTTGTTATAATTAACCAAACTCTGGAATTTAAGAAGAGGCTGAAAGATGAGTGATAATACATGCATCCAGCACGCAGGCAGAAATCAATTTCACCATAGCTACCCCTCTCTGAGGATTATTTCTGAGGCTTCCGAAAGAGAGCACTTATTCTGTTTAATGCTCTTTTCTAAGTTTGTCATGTGGAGTTATTTAGTGTTTAAGAAAGGCCATTTAAACAATAAAATGGCTAAAAGCACAAAGCATTATTCTTTTGATGTTATCCCACACCATATGTCTTACCTAGGATATTTGTTTAAAAATGCATCAATGGTGACTGCTTTTTCATCTGATGAAAAACAAACGAGTTTCGTAACGGCATTATTGCAAAGACTGTAGTGGCATTACTGAGGGTGCTGATGGCAGAACTTGAAAAATTCTATTTTCTACACAGTGGTATAAGATCACACAAATAATATGCAACTTCTGTACAGGGAAGGATGCAAGAAATGTTGCTTTTCATTTGTAAAAAAAACTTGACAACTTTCAAAATACCCTGCAGAAATTCACAAACATTTTGCCGTGAACAGCTCTCTGTGTGGTTTTGAAGTCTTTGCAGGGCAAAACAAGCTGGATAACAGTATATTAATTTCAGCACATTCTCAAGAATTAAAAGTGTGCTTTAACAAAAATTAGAACTAATTGAGCTAATTTATCAGTGGAGTTATCACAGGCAAAGTGGAAGCAAGCACCAAAGCTAATAATCACTGATGAAGCCACCAAATATTATGTTGAGGTGGTCAGAAAATACTTTATCTGTAGGAAAACATCTACCTTTGTTCAAAAAAATAAAGAGATGAAAGCAGCAGACAGACTCCTCTTCCTCCAGTTTCTTCCTCCCCCCTCCCAGTTTTTAAGCTTTCCAGCTGCAGTGAGGAAGAATAAAATGTTTTCAAGGCAGTCGGGTAGTTTTGTCAGAAAATCCACTCCTCTGAATGAACAGACATTTTTGACTGGTATAACTAAAGTCAGTACTGAAAATACATGTGGCTTCACAAGAATTCAGATTTTCTGGATGCTGGAATCATACCTTTGGGGTTGTAGCTAACAGAGAAAAAAGATAGGAACATCTAAGTAAAGACTGTTAAAAGACAGAACCATGTGAAGAAAATGTCATTGATGATATTTATGATACTACTGTGGCAAGAAAAGGTAAACCTACACAGAGAAAATTTGGTAAAGGTATCAGGAAAGAAATGAATGAGATTACCTGCAGGATTTTACAGTACACCACTAAAGACAGAAGATGCAATAATTTTGTATGTGTCAGCCATTTAGGACATGGCTCAGATCTACATGATAAAGTATTTAGCAACTGAGGGAAAAGAGGAAAATACTATTTCTAGGTAGATGAACTAATAATAAAGCAAATTTTTATTTGTTAAAATATGGAAATTAGGTACTATAAAAAGTGATTCTTAATTTCTACAACTGCTTCTTTACCATCGACATATTCTGAATGACTTCTTGTAATTGATCTTGACTATGACTGAAGAGCACATATGCACTTTAATGTACTTCTCATTTGTTTGTTGTAAGATTATTTTTAAAAGTGTAAACATTAGTCAAGTCATTCATTTTCTGTGGTAGATGTTATTTAAAAGAGGCTAAAAGAAACGAAAACTGACCTAAATGAGAAAATAGAGAAAGCAAATAAACCTACAGTGGGTCCTTACGCAATTAATATCAAGCACTAATAAACAAATATTCTGATTTCTTTGGATAGTGGAAAATTCACCAAAATGAAGTGAAGATGATGAAAATATTCCACTGGATTCAGTGGAATATGAATCCCCTGGACGGAGAACCAAGGTGATTTGGTTAATGGCTGATGCTTCCACTGTGCTCACATCCAAACCCACTAGGGAAGAAAAGTACTTTCTATTTTTAAATAGAAACCGTGATGGATGACACAGAGACTTCTCAACAGGAGCTGAAGAGTGTTAACAGTAGTCACTTCCACTCCTGGCAACTGGCGTTGTTTTTTATGAAAGATGCATTTCAACATCCTGGACCAGGCTTCCCAAACAGGCTCTTGCTGTTTGCATGGTAATGAAACACTGCCTAGCGGTGTTGAGAATAGTAAGCAGGACTAATGAGATTTTAGAATGGAATGGGTATGCTAGCCGCATTTAACAGGCTGTAGACTGTTCATGCTGTGAGGATGAGAAGTAATGTTCCTTTCTGATTACACATTCCCCATGATTGGTATGAACAATGTGGTCACTCCATCTTGACATTTGCAGATGAGGTAGTACAAAGATGCAGGGCACAGTTTCAGCCTTAAAGAAATGAGCGATGCATTTGGCTTCTCTAGAGAAAGAGGTAGGAAGAGGTAGGCATGGATGCTAAAGAATAAAAGATGACTGCTAATTCTGGGAAGTCAATATTTCCACTAAATGCCTGACTCTGATGTGTGATGATAAGGAACTGCTTAAAGGGAGTATATTATACAACAACATAAAAAATTTCCCTTGAACTTTCCCCTTTATCTTTCAGCACAAGAGAGTGAAGTAAGAGAGGAGGGATAGAACAAGAGAATGAAAAAGAAGCTGGAAGTAGAGGGAAAATAATTGCTGAATGTGAATGAGAAACTGACAATGTTCATATCCACATCTGGTTCCTAATGGAAACAACAGTACTTCAGGTTATTGCAGGGTTCAACAATGTGAGTATTACAAAGGCTGCAAAAAAAGATATGTCAGATGCCATCGTCTCAACCCCTTCCCCAGAAAGGAAGACTCCAGGAGTATCTGTTGGCAAAAGAGTTTCACCAGCAGATAGCAGAGTTCTGGATGTCATTTGAATGATGAAGAATCCTGGATCTTATGTGCAGATCGTAGGTCACTCAGATCCTCCACACCTTGTTCTGCGTATCTCTGGATATTGTGAAGGGAGGAATGCTATGGCCTCAGGGGAAGTGCGCTTTTTATTAGACATGAAGTAACATGCAAATCTGGAAGACACAGCACAACCTGTCTCAGCTGAATGTCCCATAACTAACAGCTGAACACAGAGCAAAGGCATCTCATCTAAACTATTTGTGAGGCTAATTGATTGCAGCCAACTAACAATGTGATGAAGACTTCGACAGATTAGGTTAAACGTGCAGTTGAGCCCAGGCTAATTAGAAGGAAGACCTGACTTATGTAATTCCTGGAAAGGGATGTAGCAGAAGATTGTGCTTCAAATCTTGGTCTTCAAGGCCAAGGAAACACTCTACTGAATGCAAAACTAGGTGGACAAGTGTATGAATTAAAAGTATATCATCAAAATACCTTGAAAAGTGGTATTCAGTAGAACAACTAATAGAATGCTGTGAAGATAGTCACATAATTAGAAGGTGAACATGGAATCACAGCTTTTAGATACAGATTGTGGAGTATGCAGAGGATGGTGGAGTTTGCATGGACAGGCTGTGGAGTTCTCAGAAATCTGCTATGAATGTTGGGTAATCCTGTATGGAACCAGGATTGGACTCTACAGTCCTTGTGAGTCATTCCAACACAACATATTATGTGATTCTATGAATTGTATGACAGTATGACTTCTCTAACTGCTTAATAAAGTGACAAGTGAAGCTTCATGTAATGCAGGCCTAACGGATTCTGAAGCTTCGGAGTAGCAGAAAGGATTTATTTGGAAACAGTCACACTGGCACACTGATAGGGGCCAGGACCACAGTAGAAGCATGAAACACCACAGCCCACAATTCCTCACAAAAAGAGCCAAATAATAGGAACTAGGTTATGAATTCAGTTTGTCCAGGGAGGATCCAAGCAGTCTATGACATGTCTGTGTGGGAAGACAGTCACTGAGCACTGCAGAAACAGGGACAGGACTGGTGTTGAAGATACAAGACCAAGATGTGGAGCTTATCTCTGAATGAGGGGGGTGCACTGCTAATGGAGGACACTGAGAAGACAGAGTTACAGAATGCCTTCCTTTCTTCTTCCTTTACTGCTAAGACTGCCCCTCAGGAGTAGAATCTTAGAATCATAGAAAAGACCTTCAAGATCATCGAGTCCAACCACAACCTAACCATACTTTCCCAACTCTAACAACCCTCCGCTACATCATGTCCCTGAGCACCACATCGAGACATTTTTAAAACACATTCAGGGACGGTGACTCAACCACCTCCCCGGGGAGCCTATTCCAGTGCTTAACCACCCTTTCTGTAAAGAAGTGTTTCCTGATATCCAGCCTAAACTTACCCTGGCACAACTTGAGGCCATTTTCCCCTCATCCTGTCACCTGTCACCAGTGATAAGAGACCAAATCTGCTCTCATTGCAATCACTATTCAGGTATTTGAAGAAAGCGATAAGGTCTCCCCTCAGCCTCTTCTTCCCCAGGCTAAACAGCCCCAGTTCCTTTTATTCGCTCCTCGTTTGGCATATTCTCCAAGCCCTTCACAAGCCTTGTTGCCCTTCTTTGGACCTGCTCCAGCACCTCAGTGTCCTTTCTGTACTGAGGTGCCCAAAACTGAACACAGTACAGCGAAATACAGGGGCAGGATGAATTCCCTAGTCCTACTCACCACACCATTTCTGATACAAGCCAGATGCCATTGGCCTTCTTGACCACCTGGGTACACTGCTGGCTCATATTCAGCCAACTGTCCACCAGTACACCAAGGTCCCTTTCCATCAGGCAGCATTCCAGCTACTCCTCCCCAGGCCTGTAAGCTTGCCTGGGGTTGCTGGGACCAAAATGCAGGACCTGACACTTGGTCCTAATGAAACTCACATAGTTTACCTTGGCCCATCAATCCAGTCTATCCAAGTCCCTCTATAGTGCCTTTCTTCCCTCAGGCAGATCAACACTCCCTCCCAACTTGGTGTTGTCTGCAAACTCACTGAAGATGTATTCAATCCCCTCATCAAGATCACTGATAAAGATGTTGATTAGGAGCCCTGGGGGACACCACACATGACTGGCTGCCAACTGGCTTTAACTCCATTGACCACAACTCTTTGGGCCTGGCCATCCAGCCAGTGTTTTACCCAGTGGAGCTTACGCCCATTCAAACCGTGGGCAGACAGCTTCTCCATGAGAATGTTGTGGGGGACAGTGTCAATGGCCTTTCTGAAGCCCAGGTAGACCACATCAACAGCCTTACCTTCATCCACTAAGCAGGTCACCTTGTCATAGAATGAAATCAGGTTTGTATGCTGACATGAGAGCTATTGGACTATGGAATCTGAATCCATACATGCCCGTGAAGAATCATGCAATCCTTGGACACCCAGCAGCAGTCTCCAACACAATTACCCCAAAAGAAACTGGGAGTATGCCCATCCAAACCATGGGCAGCCAGTTTCTCCTTGAGAATGTTGTGGGAGACAGTGTCAAAGGCTTTACTGAAGTCCAGGTAGGCCACCTCAGCAGCCTTACCTTTATCCACTAAGTGGGTCACCTTGTCATAGAACGAAGTCACATTTGTCAAACAGGATCCACCGTTCATGAAACCATGCTGACTGGGCCAGATTCCCTGATTGACCTTTAATTGATTCATGATGGCTCCTGAGATTATCCATCCCATAACCTTCCCTGGCACTGAGGTGAGACTGATAGGTCTGTAGCTACCAGGATCATCTTCCCGGCCCTTTTTGAAGATGGGTGCCACATTTGCCAGTCGCCAGTCCACCGGGACATCCCCAGTTAGCCAGGACTGCTGAAGGATGACGGGGAGTGGCTTGGCAACCACATCCGCCAACTCCCTCAGCACTCTAGGGTACAATCCATCTGGACCCATGGACTTGAGAGTGTCCAGCTTTTGGAATAGGTCCAAAACCATCTCATAATGGATTATGCAGGGCCTATTCTGTTCTCTATTCCTATCTTCCAGCGCAAGGTGCTGTGTGCCCAAGGAGCAACTAGTCTTACTATTAAAGACTGAATATAAGGCCCTGGAGAAGAGAGAAGGAGAGAGAGAGTCTGGGGAAAGGAAGACTTTATCTTCATTGAGGAGGATCTGGTCAGAGATTGTCTAGAGGAACTCAACGCACACAAATCTGTGGGCCCTGACAGGATACACCCATGAGTGCTGAGGGAGCTAGCAGAACTGTTTGCTAAGCCACTCTCCATCATCTTTGATAGGTCATGGAGAATGGAAGAGATGCCTGAAGACTAGAAGAAAACCAATGTCACTTCAGTCTTCAAAAAGGGCATGAAGGAGGATGTGGGAAACTACAGACCAGTCAGCCTCACCTCCACCCCAGTAAAGGTGATGAAACAACTTTTTCTAGATGTCACCTCTAAGTAAGTGGAAGAAAAGAAGGTTATCAGGACTAGTCAAAATGGATTCATCAAGGGGAAATCATGCTTAACCAACCTGGTAGCCTTTTATCATGCTATGACCAGATGAGCAGATGGGAAAGCCACAAGCAGGGCTATTGAATCTGGCTCTCATAACATCCTTGTGGGTTAGCTCAGGAAGTGTGAGACAGATAAGTGGGCAGTGAAGTGGACTGTGAACAGGCTGACTGTCAGAGCTCAGAGTGTTGTGATCAGGGCTGCAGACTCTAGCTGAAGGCCTGTAACAACCTGTGTTCCCCAGGTGTCAGTACTGGGTCCAGTCTTGCTTAATAGCTGAATCAGTTACCTGGATGAAGGAATAGAGTGCACCCTCAGCAAGTTTGCTGATTATACAAAGCTGTGAGGTGTGGCTGACACACCAGAGATCTATGCTGCCATTCAGTAAGATCTAGAATGACTGGAGAGATGGACAGAGAGGAACCTGATGAGGTTCAAAAAGGGCAAGTGCAGAATCCTACACCAGGGGAGGAATAACTGCATGAATCAGTACAGGTTAAGGGATAACCTGCTGGAAAGGAGTTCTGCAGAGAAAGACCTGCATGTCCTGCGGAATAACAGGTTGGCCATAAGTCAGCAGTATGCCCTTGTGGCCAAGAAGGCCAATGGTATCCTTGGTTACATTAAAAAGAGTGTAGCTAGCAGGCCAAGGTGAGGTGATCCTGCCCCTCTACTCTGCCCTGGTGAAGCTACTTCAAGAGTACTGTGTCCATGCTACTCAGCTCAAGAAAGACAGAAAACTTATAAAGAGAGTCCAGCAGAGATTCACAAAGATTATTAGGAGCCTCGAACATCTCTCTTATGAGGAAAGGCTGAGAGGTTTGGGACTCTTCAACTTGGATGAGAAAAGACTGAGGGAAAAACTTATCAACAGTTATAAATATCTAAAGGGTAGGAGTCAAGTCTATGGGACCAGGTTTTTTTCAGTTGTGCCCAACGACAGGACAAGGAGGAATGGGAACAAATTAGAACACAGGAAGTTCCAGATTAACACAGGGAAGAAATTCTTTACTGTCAGTGATGGAGCACTAGAACAAGCTACCCAGACAGGTTGTGGATTCTCCTTGTCTGGGAATATTCAAAATATGCCTATTCTTGTGTAACCTACTGTAGGTAATCTGCTTTACCAGGAGGTTTTGATCTCTTGAGGTCCTTTCCAATTCTTATGATTTTGTGATTCTGTTATTTCTGCCCTGCTCCTCCATTCTCTGGGATGATGAAGTGGAGCGGCGGGTATCACCTTTCCTATCACTCTGCCATCAGGTTCCTGATACCCATGGACTCATGTTAGCTTTGAATCACTTCCTCACCCTTGACCTACGTAGAAAATGAAATTAAACACCTAACACCTTAATGGCCTGATGGCCCTGTATCTAATTAACCATTCCAAAAGGCCAGAAGTGTTTCTATCTAAAGCTTGGAATTCAAGCATCCGTTTCCAAAGTAATTTTCTGCCCACGGGATGGAGCCCTAATTGCTGTGCTTCATGACTTGCTACCAGAGTGAAAAAATGTTAAAAACAGTTTCATTAAATGCAGTGCAGCTCTGGATTATAAAGATAATTAAGTTTGCAAATGTAATGATCTGTATGATGCTGAGTGAATAAAAGATATGAGGAATTCCTAATAAATATACAATCCCCTTAGGATTAAAACAATTTCCAACCTAACATCACATGTTTTAGCTGCTAGGCTTGCCTAATACACTTGGTAAAACAAGGTTAAAGAAGACATTGGAGACTTCTCCTCAGGTAACCTGCAAGTGCAATAAACCATCAGCCTGGAGGAAGAGGTTACAGCAAGTCCACTCTGGCAACTCACTGTGTTCAAAGTCCCTTTGGACTCCACGGGATACGGTTGGCAGCACAGCTCTCAGTGAAGGATCAGCCAGGGAACTTCATTTTCAGGCTCAATGAAATAAAGCCCCA
Organism: Gallus gallus; assembly: GCF_016699485.2. NCBI lineage: Eukaryota > Metazoa > Chordata > Aves > Galliformes > Phasianidae > Gallus > Gallus gallus. The sequence goes on from NC_052572.1 coordinate 13,653,745, forward strand.
GTGTTTCACAGTTCATTTCCTTGACCTGCTAGCCTGAACTCAGGGTACAGCTCTGATGTCTGATCTCTCAGTTGCTCTTCTCATAATGATTTTTCTGGAGAATGAGGAAAAGTAACCCTTTGCAACACTCAATGTCTCGTATTATTTCCATGAACGGGTTTTTTTTCCAGTACATGTTTTCAGAAGGGCTGAGCAGAGCAGAGCAGAGCAGGGGTTTAAGGTACATTATCTCCTTTTTCTCATTTTGAATTGGGCTTACGTGGGCAAGACAACAGAAAGGGAAAGAATTCAAGCTCCCAAATCCACACTGACTGCCATAATCTACACACAGATTTTAATGAAATACTCTGAAATATATGTGTGCAAAGTGATAGATTTCCAATTTCTGCTGCTGTAGAAATCAGAAACTTAAACTGGCTTGTACTGATGCTGTATTTGCACCCTATAAGAGATCCTTGGTGATTTCCACATGGTAATTGCAGCTTTGTGAAGCTCACTGACCCTAGGATGAAATCAGAATAGCTTCAGATGGCAGGAACGGAGCTGGGAATGTAAGCATCAGCAGCTCAGAAGTGGAGCCCCAGCCTGGAAAGCTCTGGGAAGAGTTCAGTGTTGTCCACAGCAGATATGAGGGCAGCCACCAGCAGCAGCATGGGCACAGTCAAGTGGAGAGGATGCTATCAATGAGTTCTTCTCTCAGTCTGTTCTCAAAAAGGTTTGCCCCAGCCCAAGTGTGGCATCTTTCACCTGGCCTTGCTGAACCTCATTAGGTTCTCATTGCTCCATGTTCAAGTTGTCCAGATTCCTCTGGATGGCATCCATTCCTCCTATCATATCAACTGCACCACTCCTCTTACTGTCATCATCAAACTTGAGGAGAGAGCATGTGATCACAGATCACATATAGGGGTTGGAAGGGACCTCTGGAGATCATCGAGTCCAACACACATACTGAAGCAGGCTCCCTGCAGTAGGTTGCACAAGTAGGTGTCCAGATTGAATATATGCAGAGAAGTAGGTTCCGCAACCTCTCTATTGTTCCAGTGCTCTGTCACTCTGACAGTAGAGAAGTTCTTCTTTGTGTTATTTACGGAACTTTCTGTGTTCCAATTTGTGTCCATTGCCCCTTGTACTATTGATGCATGTCACTGAAAGAGTCCATCCCAATTGACTTGACTCCCGCACTTTACACACTTATGAACAGTTATGAAATCTCACTGTCCAAGTTGTTACTCAAGATGTTCAAGAGCACTGGTCCTAAGACAGACTCTTAGGGGACATCATTCATCACCAGTGTCCACCTGGACATAGAGCTATTGACAACATCCAACAAATGCTTTATCCACTGAATAGTCCACCCTTCAAATGTATGTTTCTCCAATTTAGAGGTACTGATATGTTGGACCATGTAAAATGTCTTGCATAAATTCAGGTAGATGATTTCCGTTGCCCTTCCTTTATCCACCAGTGCTGTCAGTACATCATAGAAGGCCACCAGACTGGTCAGTCATGATCTGCCCTTGATGAAGCCAAACTGGCTGTCTTCAACCACCTCCCCATCTTGCACATGTCTTTACATTTACATGTGCCTTCCAGGAGGACCTGTTCCATGATCTTCTCAGGCATCAACAGATTGATGCAAGTCTATGTGTAAGTATGTCGAGATCATACAATACATTTTTATGAATGGGAGAAAGCACATATTGATTCTCAGCATAAGTATTTTGTTGAAAATGTCTGTGTTGAAATGATGCAGCATATTCATCAGTAGCTACATGGTGAAGATAGCCTGATAATGTTTCCTTGCTGTTATGTCAAGCATATGCCATTTGAAAGGAAGGAGTGTAGATGTGTTATTCCACCAGCCATATGAAGTGAAAAAGCTAGCAAAACTCAATCTCATTTTTAGAATTTCATTTTTGGAAGAGTTTTCCATTACTGAAAGAGAAATGACAGTGGGAGGTTTGTGAATGTTTGGGGTGATAAGCAGCTTGAGTGGCACACGGAGGAGATGCAGTGAGTAAAATCTTTGTCCCTTTGAAGTCAATAGGAGGTTTGGCTCCGAATGTGAGGGAGCCAGACTTCACCATCAGTTTTGCCTTTCCTTGAATGTAGCAAGAGCTTTGCGAGTCACACTGTTGGCTAAACAGCCACAGGTTTGTGGAAGTAAAAGGAAAAGCATGAGCTACTTTTTCCATTGCAAATGAGACCCAGGAATATGCATTGATCTACTGCATTTCTCCTCTTCCCTGAAAACAACCTTGGGATCCTAGGTTGAAATTTTTCTTGATCTGTTTGGACATAGATGACCTCAACCTTCCAAACCAGAGGCATCCCAAAGGGCAAATGCAGTGCTTTGAAACTGCCTTCAGAGAAAGCAAAGGAATTTTGAGCAATATGTACCATGCACACATGCTTTCATACGTGCACCCAGGATTCCATCTGGGACATGGTGTGTCATCACTCTGACTAGTTCCTCCACTGCTTTTCACTATAAAACCTTCTGGAAGTTTCCTTTATTAGTAGAAGCTCTCTGAGCACTTTCAGGAAGTTAGAGAAGTTCAGCTGAGACTGGGCTGAAGTGCTACCTCCTTTCTGCTGCACAGGGATGGGTAGTAGGACAATGAAGAAGAATAATAAAGAATAATGTGAGAGCAAAGGATTTCAGCAGCTGAGTGTCTGCCAGCAATGGATAAATGGTTTGCTGACCAAGAAACAAAACCTTTAGAAAAAAATATCTTCACAAAAGTACATTGGAAAAATCTGAACATCCTTTTACTGTGCATCCAGTGCTTGTAAAAAAGGAAGTCCTGCTAGATATAGAAGGAAGTTCTGGCACTTCATGTACACATAATTCATAAAGAAAGCTTTTAAAAGTAGAAGTTTGAAAAGGCAATGAATCTTTGCTAAAAGTGCCTCTGTCTCTGGGAGATAAGAGGAAATGAGAAAGGAGAAAGAAAGGAGAAAGAACAGTAATTTCTTTTAAATTCTCCTTTCAATCCACTTGCAGCATAGCACCCACAAAACACTGTGCTGTGGCTAGGCAGGCACATGGCAGCCTACCCAGAACAAAAGTGCCTCGCTGCTCCCTTGCCTCTTCCTCTCTTTGCAACTCACCTGCTGCCCAACATTGATTTTTTTTTTTTACTGTAATAAATTCTTTAGCTCAGTGTTTCTCACACTGACATGGTAATAAGGACCTCTCCTCACTAATGTAATGCAAATTCATAGCCTGAATTCATACAGAAGCATTCAGGTGGTCAAAATATGTATGTGTGATGCTGGGTCAGTGTTTTCTTTGGCATCTCTGCTGCTTTCCTCCATGGCTGCTCATGCAGTTGGCACTCCCCCATATCCAAAAGGAGGAATTGCTGGGAATGTTGTGTATTCTTTGGTACTACATTTTTGCCCAAAGAAAGGTGCCCACATTGAGACCATGTCTGTTTCCTGAATTCTGAAGGCAAAATATCTCAGAAGGATAAATGGTGGGCATTTAAGCTGGGGTCTCTAAAATGTTTATTAGGGGGAATATGTATCACTGCTGATGTTTTGTCTGGCAAAGCTTGAGAAGTTTGAGGTACTTACCTAAAAAGTTATATGGAGTACCTAGAGATCGTGTTATTTCTTTATCGACTGTAAAAATCAAAGTATATTAATGGGAAGAAATAATTGTGAGTCTGGTAAATCAGTGCCAGTACTGGCAACGGGTTTTAAATGTTTAGATACCTCTAGTCTTATTAATAACTCTCAATACAAAAATCTGCAATGAATTTTTTACCTCTGTTGTGATTAACTTTAACACTATGTAACCCGTATGTTTGGTACGCTGTGCTGATTAACAACTTGTATGCATTCGCATACAAACATATGCAAAGGATAAAACACGTGAAAGTTTATCTTTTTTTTTTTTTTAAAGCAGAACACATGCTGCACATTGCAAAGCCCTGTTTATAGAAGAGCAGCTAACTGTTTGCACCTGCTTTCATTCAGGGTAGGAAAAACTCAGAAGAGAGGATGACCACTGCCTAGCGCTGCTGGCACTGGGTCTGTTCAAACACCAAGGAAAAACTAATTTCTCAAGAACAATCTTTACTTTTACAGTCAACCTTTGGTAGCAATTTTTTTTGTGTGTTTTTCTTCAAAACTCCATCAACACTCGGGTGAACAGAAGGCACTGCTCTGCAAGTTTAATAACCCTCCAGACAGTTTACGATGCTTTTATGCTCTAAATCCAGATTGTGGCTAATTATTCTCCTCCATCATACAAAATGTTGTAATCCTGCACTTCCAGCCATCACCTTCAGAAGAAAAAAAATGCAGTACTTTTTCCCCAGGAAACCTGCTGCAGATGTACGTTGGGTAGCTTCCTTATCACTTTGGTTAAATTAAAGCAATATTTTAAATATCCTGAGCACAGATTTTGTTTGTCTCTCTGATAGCAGCGTCTGGTGGAAGACCAGTATATGTTCTTATTTCCCTGGCAACAGAGCCAGCAGTGACCCATGCCACTCTGCATCTCTATAGCTGTCTCTGTGTTGTGAGGATGAGCTCCCTGACCCCATACCCACCAGCAGCAAGCAGGACACCAGACCAGATAATGTCAGAGAAATGGAAATCAATAAAATGATGCAGACTTCTCTGTTCAGGTGCCAGGGGTATGTGTGTGCTGGTGCATTATGGAGGCTTTGCCTCAACATACAACCATGGGACCACAACGCCTACTGTCCCTGGGCTGGCTTAGCAGGGATTCTCATGGAAAATAGAGTAATGGCACAGCAAAAAATATTTACAGTCATGATTCACTGTTACAGTAGTTGCCACCATTTGCCAAACTTATTTTGCCATTTGAAAGTTATTTCCTCTTTGAAATAAAAGATACTTGCATATATGATGGTTATCATGTTGGCAAACACCATGTTTCTAAATAACAACTGTAAAACTACTGAGGCTTGCCAAGTGTAAGTGTAACAGATAGCACTACTTTCCTGGAAAAAGAACAGTTTAGTTAAGGTGAAATTTGCTTTGAAATCTGAGCTTTAGCAAGTGAAAGCTGGTGTTTATGAAAGAGACTCCGAGCCATTTCTTAGGTGCAAAGCTAACACCTGTGGGTTACAAAAAAAAAAAAAAACAACAAGTAAACACTCCCTTGAGTTAACATTTATCCCTCATCCCTAATTTACACTTACTAGAAAGCCATAAAACCCTCTAAAATATCAGCTTTCATTCCACTGCTGAAAACACAGTGGTGTTTATTACAGCCCAAAAATATTGGTCAGGAGACAGCAAGGATGGAGCAATGGTGTACGGGCTGTTTCCACTTTACATAGGGATTAGGCTCTGAAATTGGAGGGATGATAGAATCATAGTATCACAGAATTACCAAGATTGGAAAAGACCTTTAAGATCATCCAATCCAACCATCCACCTATCACCAGTATTTCTCACTAAACCACATCCCTCAGTACAACATCTAAACATTCCTTGAACACCTCCAGGGACAGTGACTTCACCACCTCCCTGGACAGCCTATTCCAATGCCTGACCACTCTCTTGGAGAAGAAGTATTTCCTAATGTCCAATCTGAATCTCCTGTGGTGCAACTTGAGGCCATTCCCTCCAGTCTTATTGCTAGTTATCTGGGAGAAGAGGGTGACCCCCACCTCGCCACAACCTCCCTTCAGGTAGTTGCAGAGCATGATAAGGTCACCCTTGAGCCTCCTCTTCTCCAGACTAAACAATCCCAGCTCCCTCGGCTGCTTCTCATAAGACTTGTTCTCCAGACCCTCCATCAACTTTGTTGCCCTTCTCTGAACACACTCCAGTGCCTTGATGTCTTTTCTGTAGTGAGGGGCTCAAAACTAGGTGATGTAGGCACATGGGAGACTCCAGAGCCAGGTCAATGGCATCAGGCTCACGCTGCTGCTCCTGGTAGCAACAGTGAATGACAAAGAGGTTTGAGTTGGAAGGGAACTCAAAAACTATCTAGTTCCAACTTCTGCCATGGACGAGGTTGAAACCCATTAGATTAGACTGCGCAAGGCCTCATCCAGCCTGGCCTTGAATGCCTCCAGGAATAAGAAATCCACAGCTCCTCTGAGCAGCCTGTTTTAGTGCCTCACCATTCTCTGAGTAAAGAATTTTTTTCCTAATATCTAACCTCATTTCCCCTTCTTTTAGTTTTAAAATGTTACAACTAGTCCTATCACTACATTCCCTGACAAAGTGCCCCACTCCAGCTTTCCTGTAGGCCCATTACGGTACTAGGAGTCTGCTACCAGGTCTCCCCAGAGCTTTCTTAATCAGGGTTTTATTTCAGCCTGGCTAACCACAGTGCCATTACCAAATTGCCACACACTTACTATCACCCAGTAAGATTTCATCTTCCCACCTGTCAAATCACTCTGCCTAAGTGGTCACTCTCCAAAGCCAACCTGCTGAATTTCAGTCCCAGGGCAGTAGCTGTTTGCCTCCTGCAACAGCTTACAGATCACTTGCTTTTTTTCCTCGACTTGCCTAAGTCTGTACTAACAGTTGCCACCCATCATTATTTTTATTTTATTTTATTTTACTTTATTTTATTTCATTTCATTTCAATATCATATCATTTCATTTCATTTCATTTCATTTTGCATTTCATCCTTTGGGAAATATATCAGTGAAATCTTCCTGCAAAGCACTGTCTTTTCACTAGGACTTCATCCTTTGCCTCATACTTTTGTCCTGAATTTGAAGTGCCAAGCAGTGGAGTAGTTTAGTTACACTTCATTTATGTGTTTTAGCACTCTTGGTAGAATTTTCATTCCAGATGTAAATCAAGCATTGGAAGAGGCTGCCTAGGGAAGTGGTGAAGTTGCCATCCCTAGAGGAATTTAAGAGATGTGTCAGTAGGTCAGGTTGATAGTTGGATTTGATGATCTTGAAGATCTTTTCCATCTTAGATGACCCCATTATTCTGTGATGTTTTGTAAAGCTTCCCTAGGAGAGCTGCCACTTACATTTTTTTAAGATTAGCTACTGAAATTTTCATCATTAGCAGCTGATGCTTAATTTAAAAAGAATGTAAAACAGTTGAGATCGTATGTGTATATTTTTTCCTTCATAAAGTGGTAAATGCTTGCAGTGGTAAAAGCCTGTACTTAGTTAAACAGTGGATCAAAAAAAAAAAAAAAATTTAGAATTTACCTGACTCCAGTTGTACATTCCTGTTGACATTGCTGCTGTAGCTCAGGTCTCACTGACAGCAACAACAACAACAACAAAAACAAATAAATAAATACAGTTTATCTTTGGGCCAGAGCAATCCCAGGTGTTTGTACAATCTGGGGGAGATCTCCTTGAGAGCAGCCCTGTGGAGAAGGACATAGGGGTTCTGTTGGATGAGAAGCTGGACATGAGCCAGCAGTGTGTGCTTGCTGCTTGGAAGGCCAACTGTGCTCTGGGCTACATTAACAGAGGAGTGGCCAGCAGGGAGAGGGAGGTGATTGTACCCCTCTACTCGACTCTTGTGAGGCCCCATCTGGAGTACTGCGTCCAGGCCTTGGGGCCCCAGTACAGGAAGGACGTGGAGTTCTTGGAGCGGGTCCAGAGGAGGGCCACTAAGATGGTGAGAGGGCTGGAGCACCTCTCCTATGAGGAAAGGTTGAGGGGACTGGGCTTGTTTAGCTTGGAGAAGAGAAGGCTCTGGGGAGACCTCACTGTGGCCTTCCAGTACTTGAAGGGAGTGTATAAACAGGAGGGGGAATGGCTGTTTATGAGGGTGGATAGTGATAGGACAAGGGGGAATGGTTTTAAACTGGGACAGGGGAGGTTTAAGTTAGTTATTAGGAGGAGTTTTTCACCTCGAGGGTGGTGACACACTGGAACAGGTTGCCCAAGGAGGTTGTGGATGCCCCATCCCTGGAGGCATTCAAGGCCAGTCTGGATGTGGCTCTGGGAAGCCTGGTCTGGTGGTTGGTGACCCTGCACAAAGCAGGGGGATTGAAACTAGATGGTCTTTGTAGTCCTTTTCAACCCAGGCCATTCTATGATTCTATGATGATTCTATGATTCTATCTTTTAGAGCAAACAGTACCAAGTTAGGCATGTTCTTCTATTTCCCTAAACATTTTAACCAAACATAATAAAGTACAAATTTTGGCATCAGTGAGAAAGCCCCTGGAGCCACAAGAAATGCTAGCTGATCCTGTAACATCAAAACAGCTAAGTATGCATCTAATTTCTTTTTGAGTTACAGAAGAACTTCATTCACGTGAACAGTAACACCAAATTCATGGAATTAATTGTGTACTTAATGGTATCAGCAGACTTGTGTATCTTCTGTAATTTGGGATACAAATTCCGATTCATATGCTTTTGCCTGTTGTTACCTGCATATTGCCTCCCTACATGAGGCATGAGGTGTTTGCAAGGAGAAGGTGATCCTCCTTAAAACTTAAGGAAGAGCTGCATGGCTGCCTCTGAAATGAATGGCAAAGGTCTTCAAGTGCTTCTGCAGCCACAGCATGGTTGAGGTTGGAAGGTACAGCCAGAGGTTCTGCCTTGCTGCCTGAGCAGGGTGTCTGGGCCAGATGGCCTCTGGAAGTCCCTTCCAAGCTTGGTCATTATGAAAAGCAAAAATTTGAAATTCTCTCCTGTGTGTGCAGATATACTGAAGAGAATAAGGTTTTTGTTGTATGAAACCACTGAAAAAGGAGAACCAGACATGGGGAAAATACAAATCCACTCCAGTTGTTTTAATGCTTACCTATTATTTGCATATGCTTTGTAATGTAAGGTTGGAAATAAATCTCTGTAAGTTATGCTCTCTCTGAATTGCAGATTTTATGCCTGAAATAGTAAAAGCACCCAAACTGTTTTTGGCTTTGATACTGCTTCCTTATAGAAATGTATAAGATCTAAGTGCTAGAAGTTTTGTTATTTGTCAGCAGTCTCTTTTTATTAGCCATTACACTTCATGTGCACTTGCTTGCTTCTGGCAAGCTCTTCTTAAGTGGCATGACTTTATTCAGTTTTGTTATTTTAATTAAAGCAGGCAGCCTGTGATTGTTAGAGAAAAGTTCCCACCTTAATTTTGTACCCTATAACTTGTTCATAAATACAGATTTCTGCAGCACAATGATGAGATCGTTCTGGGTTTTTCAGTGTATGCTTAATAGTGCACCAAGAAACAGACATCCTGTGGGATAATGAAAAACCAGTTTCAACACTGCTTTACATCTGTTCCAGTAAAACTAATTAATTCAGAGGTGAAACAAGCTATCAGTGGGTTTGCAAATTGCACATCCCTTGGAGGAGCCAGGGGCAGACTTTTCGATCAAAACCACCTCAGTGCTACCAACCAGTGCCTGTCTGTGACTGAGTGGTTGCGGAAAGATAAAGACTAAATCCAGCATCTCAGAAGCCAAGAAGGGTCTCAAGAGACCTAGAGACAGCCATGGGGTTTGTATGGAAGTGTTGGAGCTCACGGTTGGACAGCAGCACCAGCTGGTGACTGATGGACACGTTCTCCATATCTTCACCTGTCCCCTTCTCAAGGCTCCCAAACAGACCTAAGGTCTACCAAACACCCATTTCTTCCCGCAGATTCACAAAAGCACAATTGGTTCCAAAAGAAGAGGATGAGAGGCTAAGAAAAGGGGCCTGTCCTGTATCCTCTCCAGTTGGAGTGGAAACACCATAGTGGATGACAGCAGAAAAATCTTCTCACTCTGCAGGCAGCCCCAGATACCACATGCTCACTCTTTCAAAAAATAAGTAAAATTTATGTGAATAACCAAGGGTTCACTAGGGAGCACTGAATTTCAGGGGATCACTGAAAATTTGGAGTGACTTTCTCAGCAGAAAAGCACTGGACAGGCCTCACTGCTACCTACAACTCTGAAGCAGCTAATTGTTGGATTTCTTATATCCTGAATCCTGGACTTTCCACTTTTAGTTCCTTTTTTACCATATAGAAATTGAAAAGCATTGTAAAATGTCTTCACTAGATGTTTCTGAGATTGGTTTTCAGCCATGGTACACCTCTTCCAAAAGGCTAGAAACATAGCTGAGACTTAGTGATTATACATATGTATATCCATTTGGCTTTTCCTTTGGCTGCTTCTCTGCAGTGTGATAGATTTGCAGATTTCTCTAAATGGTGTACATGTTCTTTTACAGATTTTTTTCTCTGGCCTGTGTGACTTGAAAAAATGCCTTAGAATAACCCTGGAGAGTTAAAGAGGAGGTTCCTGGCTCAAGAAGTAGCCCCCTGTGCCTGCACTGTGTAGCACAAACACGTTAGCCCAATCGACAGGCAAAGCCCATTTGTGAGAGGCTTCTGCCTCTTTCCTTGCTCTCTAGCAGACGCATTTCTCAAGAACAGAATTCCCCAATGAGGCTCTAACCAGTAAAGGAACACAATGGCTCCATTTAAAATTTCCCTAAACAGCACTAAAACACTATTAGTCCCTGCCTCCTCTGTGATCCCAGAGCACAAACAGCCATCACAAACAGCACACCAGGCTGTTTGTCAGTGCCTCAGCACAAGCAGGAATCATTTACTGCTTGATTCTTCAATCAGATCCACAGGCTTTCTTTTGGGTGCCTCTTTTAGTCTCAACCCACACAAGTCAGTAAAACTGTAGTCTTTTAAAAGCAAATATTGTACCTTCTCAGTTACACTCTCATTTAAAAAGTAAATCAATAGAGTTTGTAACTGATAGCCAGATTATGATTGCTTTTAAGATTCTGGTAACTTTCCCACAAGGTAATCTGACAGCATATGAAAGCATAATAAATTACATCTATTTATTACAAGGAACACTCATGTATTCAATGGGCCTGTTCTAAAAGAGACCATAAATGAGATTTAGGATTTTAAACAGCCTGAGAAACTTCCCTTCCTCTTAGCTTCCAGCTGTTTGGGTTTTATAACATTTTTCTTCTGTCTGAAAAGAGTTTTAAATAATGGCTTAAGAAGTATTTTTTTTTCTGTATATGAACACATAGAGGCATATATGAGCATACCTCTACTTGTATAACAGAGCAGAAAGCTTCTTTTCATGTTCCTCTTGCAGAAACTAGAGGAGGTAAGCCATGTTGCAGAGCTTGTCAGAAGATGCTTATGATGGAGGAGGCCATGATCAGCCAGCCAAACCACAGCCATGGCTCATAGCAGCACTTGCCATGATTTAAACAGTAATTAAAGGTAATGAAGAAAAAATAATCTTCATTAAAAATTACCCTGTTTGATAATTTGAAAAAGTTATATTTCATGATTAGAATCTCAACATGATGGACGTGGTGACTGGGAAGTGGGGTGGGACCAGGGCTGTGCTGTGCCTACAGGCACAGGGCAGAAGGATGTTCTCTGGAAGACCTGCAGCCTCTCATCTCCCTTCCAGCACCCAGAAATAAGAGCTGGCTGGCACAGCTCCAGGATAACCCTGCCCTACTTCCAAGGCAGGGCTGGCAGGCAGCAGCCTTGGTTCCATCACCTGCAAGGAAGGTGAAGAAACTGCTGTGCTGGTTGATAGCTGCCCAAGTCTGCTTCGACAGAGACCAGTTTTTCTGTTTCTTTTCTGTATTTCTTCTTCTTTTCTTCTTTTTTATTTATTTGTTTTTCCTCCATCCTACTCCAAGGGGAAAAGCAGCCAAAACCTTAGTTTGAGTGCCATTACCACCATATAAACACACAGCAGATGCTTGTGTGCACCTAGACATGATGTTTATGTACACCAGCAAAAAAAAATACAGATAAGAAGAAGCAAATGTTGCTTGCATAGCCAGATAAATATCTGTTCAACATCCTCATTCCAAAGGGCCCCTGCACTGTGGATGCTGTATGCCTGTTGCTTTGGGAATCTGGACACAGAATGGAGAAAAGGCACCCTGGCTCTTCAGCAATCTAAAACACATTTTATTTCATCCTGCATTTCAGTGTAAATGCTGTCAGATGAAATAAATAGTTGCTCACAGCTTTCTACTAATGCAACTGTAATGACAGCTTGAAAAGCTTAAATTCTCATTATTCATACATAAACAAACTCTGATAATAATGTTAATTTTCATTTAAAACTAGTTCTGAAGAAATTTTTAGGGCTTCTGAGACTACTACCCAAGACAACCATCGAACTATATGTTTTCTATATGTTTCTGCTTGTCTTAAATCTAAGTTTTGCTGAGAAATTTTTTCATAAGAATTAAGTCTAAATTTCACAGTTTTTATGGATTTAATATGTCTTGATGGAGAGGCTCAAGTGGTACCCTTGTACCATGGTGGCCATCATGCACTGCCAAACCATGGCACTGCCACGGCATGGCAGGGCACATGTGCTCTTGTGTGTTCACCTGCTAAACTGGCCTGAAAGATGTGTTGCTTTAAGTGACTAAAGATAGGAAGAAAAATGCAGTTGAAACCATGACAGCTTGCTATTTTTTCCTCTCCTCCCCTACATTTTAGTCTGTTTTCGTGACTGCAGATGTTACTATAGACACCTAATCAAACTCAGGTCAATCCCATTACACTTGGAGCAGTGCTTTAATGCCAGAAAAGGCCAGAAAGCTGCCCTTCTGGAGGCAGGAGATTTCCCCAGAGTGAGCAGCAGCTTTAATGCACCAGACCCCTGACCCTGCTGCTAAGCCACTTATATCCAACTCCCAGCTACAGCAGGAGTGGTCAGAGCACACTCTGTTGGTAAAAATTACCAGCCACTTGTATTTAGGCAGTGCTGGTGCTGCTCCCTGCCTTGAGTCATCCCCTGTGGTGTTAAAGCTCAGGGGAGGATGAATGCAGTATTGCTGCTGGCACATCCTAACCAGCAGTGCTGCATGTGGGGCTGGCTCATTTTACTGCCTTTTAGCAAGGACCAAAAGGCAGCCCACCAAACTGGTTTCAGAGTATCCAGAATCTCCTAACACTCACATTGTGGTGGACTACCTCAAAGTTTGACCTATGCAGTTCTCTCGAGATGAATTGGTGTAAAACAGCGTAATGATACAGAAGAAGTCCTCACTCACGTTGTCATTCATTTTAATCTTATTCTCATTTTATTTCCCTAAGGAAAAATTGATTAACTTTGTGAGAATTATAATTACATGTGAGTTTTCAACTACTATAGTTCTTTCACTAAATTTCATAATTTTGGTAACACAAGGATACGTACAATCTCTTCACAAGATTAAATAAGACTGAATAACTACGTTAAGCTGCAATACCACTTAAATTACATAGCTGCTTCCACAAACGTAAGCACTGTGTGTCTCTAAGAAACTTTGCATTTGTGATCTGTCAAAGCAACATTTAGATGGAAATTTGAAGTCAGCTAAATTACATGTTGTAGAATTTAAGAGTAACATTTTTAAAATTGCCTTGAATTTGCTGGACACAAAAGAAGAAAAATAAACTTATCAAATCATATTCTGCATCAAAAAATGATTTATTAAGAATAGACCTTTTCCTGGTGACAATGTCCTTCAAGATTTTATATCCAATAAATTTCACTTCCACACTTCATTTTTTATCCATAAACTGTAAAACAAGCATGTCTATTTTTCCTTCTCCCAACTGATTTTCGCTTTTGTGAGGAATAATCTTTTGTAGATCTATTTGAGGGAAATGGTCTCTGCAGATATAAAACAGGCTATTTCAATCAGAAGTTGTTTCACTGCTTTAAACAATTCTTTTCCAGATGCATAGCCAGTGCTATTTCAGAATTTTGACATGCTTTGAAAATGTGATAGCAGATATGCATTGCTTGGCGTTATTTTTCTTGGGGGAAGCTTGGTTCGGTTTTGTTTTTTGTTTGGTGCATTGGAGATGTAAAAGTATAATGTATGTTGAAGTAGAAGATGGGTCGGCAAGATATTCAGGAATCAAAGGTGCCAACTCACATGAATGTGTCTGTCAGTAGGGACAGCAAAGTTGCTTAGGTGAGTGTCTGTTTAGACCCTACCATTTCATGAGATCAACTTCAAACATAAAAGACCAAAATATTCTTCTTTCTTTTTAAGGACGTGTTTTTCCCTGTTGATGCTCATGTGGTGATTTCATAACGAAAAGGTCACCTTCTCCAATAAATTTACAGAAATGATCTATATGTTCCAGTCCTTTCATATCACAGCATGTCCATGCTAGATGAAAAAAACAGATTCTTTGTTCCAGTTAGAGCAAATATTAACATTACTTAGTCAATATATTAGTTTTGGCCTAAACGACTCGTGAAATACAAGATGGTTAAAACAGAAATGGAAGAGTGTAGGACAGCATAAAGAAGGTTTTTACTGATCTTAGTGTGAGCCTGTTCTTGGCTCTCTGGGACTTCCTGGAGCATCTTTCTGCCAGGATGAGGAGGAGAACTTGGCTCAGCTCTCTTACACTTTTCTCTTTGACCAGAATAAGCTAATTCTGTCATCAGGGAGCCATGAGATGAGTTATAGTAATAAAAAAGACATTGGCAGTTCAAACTATTGTCCATAGTGCATCTTAATTATAAAAGTCATTAGAAATAAACATTTAATATCTGTAATCTTGACATTGTCTATATGAGACTCTATTCCTTTTGCAGGAACCATGAATTAATTCCTGAGATATCAAATACTCAATTTCCTATTGCAATTAGTGGGAGTTTGCCAAGATCTCATTTGAACCCTAGGTTCCTTCAAAGATCTTGGTCTTGCCAGTGCAACACTGAAGCACTGACTAATACTCATATACATACGTACATATGGGTGTATATGCATGTACATATGTATGTATACACATATGTGAATGTGCTACTCGGTTATATACGTAATGTCAGGTGACTACTCCTACTCTCCTTAGCCACTGGGAATTAAGTATATACCTTTTTTTGTAATAATGATTGAAATTCAGAAGGCCAATCCATAAGTGGCTGTTGCAATCCATTATAATTCATTTCTTTTTTGTGTGATGTTACATTTTCTGGTATATTACTCTCAGACCATATTCTTAAGCAGAAACACCTAACATACCACTTGTAAATATACTGCATACAAGTTGGTATGCTGAACAGTTATGTGCTCTTTTTAACAATGCTATCTGTACTCAAACTGCAGCAATGACAGGGCTTTACCTCCCTCATTGCAAGCAGTTATTATCCTGTCTTTTTCCCCTAGTTTTATCTTAGCCTATTTTACTTCTGCAAGTTATAGCTTTTCCATCGTTAAATTAGTTCTCTTGCTATTAAGTAACTTCCATTTAAGACAGTAAAGAGCCCACTGCAGATAGCTGTGTGTGGCACTCTTATTAAGTTAACCCCTCTGCAGCAGGAAGGCTGAGATCAGACATTGGCCCTTTTCAGTCCAAATGTCATTTCCAAGAATAATTTCCCCTCGTTGCTTAGCAACTTCTCTTAATCTTGACTTTCTCTCGTTCATATCAATATCCAGCCCCTCAGACACATCACAAAGCCAAGGCACGCTTCCTCCAGCTTGCTACTTACAGTGGCCTGCTAAGAACAAGCAGAAATTCCCTTGGACTCATTTTCATTGTTTTTTCCCAATAGAATGGTTTTTACAGTTGTTTTGCCCAAGGAATGCATAAAGCATAAGATATGCAGGCAACAAGGAAATGGACCTGCTGTTGCCTTTGCGCACAGGGGCACAGGGAGGTCTGAGGAGTCACAGCAATTAGGTGTTCGCACACCCTTTCCCCATGTGAAAACTATCACTCAGGCTATCACTCAAAATACAAAGCATGATCAAGCTTTCTTGACATATAAATTTATATCTTCAAAAGTTGGTGCCCTGCTAGTTTATAATTGTTTGTGCACAACTCTTTCACCTTCTCTCCTATGCTGCTCATGGCCATGCCTTGCAGATTGCACTGGAATATCACTTTTTCCTTGCAAATTAGTCATTGGCCAAAGCTTTCCTCATATACCCATGCACAGCTCAGAATTTCACAAAGTTGGCATCCTGTTAACTAAAAGCAAAACTGCCCTGTGTGTGTCTAAAGAGCAATTGGCAAAGTCTCTTTCTTTAAAGGAAGCATTTTATCTGAAGGGTATTTTCCAGTCACACAGATTACACAAATATATGGAGCTCTACTATTTCTCATCCCTATTATTGCACTGGGTTATAGTGCAATATAGAGACAAAATATCACCATAGCTTCATATGGTATGATTTTGACTCTGCTAGCCTCCCTGTTTTCTTAGGCATAAATAACAAAGATGTGCTCTGAAGTTCTGTGTGGGAACCCCACTGGCACCTTATGTTTCTCAAGCTGTAGGAAAATTACAACCTCCTCATCCTGAGCCATGCCAGTGAAGAAATTTCAGCTGAGACTTTTAACAGTTTTAAAATCTCCTTCACCCTACAAAGTGAGGCACATAGCAGTGTTGGGCAAGGTCTAATGACCCTTCTGAAAACCAAACAATTTAAATTCCAAAATAAAGTCCCTTCAGGTTCTTGGTGACATCTAGGACTTTCAACAAGATAGGATAAAAGCCACTATTCTATCACCTACCTCAGTATTCGTAATCATGTGCAGTCCAGATTGGAGACTGCTAGTCAAAGATGAGAAATAGAAACAGTTTTTAACCCATCTGGAGGCATCAAATGGTTACCAGGCTGTCAGCAAGTCAGCAGCCAAGAAACATGCCCATGAAGAAATACAACTCAGCTGAGTGGGACATAATCTGATAGGCATCCATGTACAATGAAATAAGCATTAACCAAGTGAAGGTTTCCAAGCACATCAAGGATAACCAAGACCTAGGATTGATCAAGACAACCGTTGTCAATACCAAGATTATAGCCATCTCCCATTGGATGTTCCAGGTCACTATGTAAAAGAAGCCTTTACTAATGGGCAGAAGAACAAGAGGACAGTGCATACTGTCTCCCTGCAGGAGAAAAGTACAAGTTTTTTATATCAATTGCAGGAATTAGATAGAACAATGAAGACATCCAGAGAACCACTTCTATTGATGATATGCCCTGAGACCAGTGTGATATGAAACAAAACTAGGCAGATCAGGGGAAAAAAAAGTCTCCATTTTTTTTGTCTCTGTTAGTGAGATAGGAACGGGAAGAAAATAACTGAGACACATCGTTAATAGTTTTACTGAAGTGAAGCAGTGTTTGTTTTGAAAGACTGGGAGACTAGTACCTCTTGCATCACAGCAATAATTATTGAAAAGAAAAGGCAAGCAGATCAGTAATGAACTTATTACTTCAGAAAATGTATGGGAGTATGCAAAGGAGAAAAAATTAACACAGATAGTAACCCAGCAAATCATGAATAAATTGACCTACAATGACAGAAATTGTGAAAAAGATAACACTGCAATTGCTGGAACTTGCAGCAAGAAGAAATAAGGATTGGAAATTTCTCATTTACAAGAAGATATTTAATATAATTGGCATTATAGAAACCCAGTGGGAGTATGTGCATGCCCGGAATGTTAAAAGAAATCCTTATAACCTGGTTAAGAGGAATAAAGCAGGTAAAAGGTAGGTGGAACAATTATACCATGTGTCATAATTTTGGTTACTCATCTCAGGGACTTGAAACCACAGTTCGGAGCACAAACAAAGCAGAGAAGAGTGGACAGCACTTGAAAGGGGGGTTACAAGCTTACAAGATGGTAAGCTTTTCTTTTTTTCTCTCTTTTTCCCATATTTGACAAATACAGATAATCTGAAGACATAATATTGTTTAGAAGAGTATATATGTAGACAATAAGACTGTTGTCTTAGCTAGTTTGCTATATGGACATTTTCATCTTTGATTTGGATGCTATCTGGCATGCTGTTGGATCTCATCTTTGCTTATTCCTTCAGTGTGCTAAATGGTGCTTTGATTTTTATTTCCAACTTTCCGTAAGTTTTCATAAATTTTACTTCAACATTGAACAGAGTTTTCTTCTTCCTATAGTTTCATTATTTGTATTCCTGCCTGAAAGTCTTTCAAAGTCCAAAAGTTTTACCTGTTCCAATTTGTTTTGAATACTTTAAGGTAAGAATACTGGATTAGTATCAGTACTGATGAAAAGGAAACAGTTCTTTTCTTGTGTATGAAGAAAGTTTTAGGCAACTTCATCAGACAAAAGAGAAGGAATAAGTATAGTCATTGTAGTCTTTATAAAAAGTTTTGAATCATCAAAAATTGACACTCAAGATGACTTTTTTTAGCAAAAGTTCATGTTGGATAAATGAAGAGACAAGAAACTGGATTTATAACAAGGAAACAAGGAGGAATGGACAAAATGAATATAATATCTAGCTTGTAGTATAGGAAAACGTAATAATAAAAGTTTAAAATGTTAGATAAAAATCCATGGCAGGCAGAGCAAAGAATAAAGAACTTCAGTTTAAGCCCTTCTGTAATTGTTTATTGCTCTGTCTCTGGAAAAGGGCAAAATGAAGATGAATTAATTTCATGACAGTGATAAAATGTTTCACAGGTCAGCAAAAACCATGGAGGTACACCAAGCTACATATTGGGGATGAACATCTGGAACAGTGGGGCCAGATAACTTCTTGACAAGTCATGAATTAGGTTTTTTTGGGAAAGATTCCAGGCAGTTGATTTTCTCTATAAAATAAAATTCAGGAGTGGTCAGAGAAAATACCTGGTGGCTGGAAAAGCTGCAACAATGTCCACCCTTCAGTAGGAGCAAACAAGATGACAGATGGTGGGTTAATTTGATAGTAAACTCAGGCAAAATAGTGGGAAATCAAATAATCAACTGTAGGAGATTCAGCCCACAGAAAATGAGCCATCTTACATCTGCCATAGCAACACATTTGCCACTGCTGTTCTTTATTCTACCCAAAACAGTGAAGGTTTTTGCTCTACAGATGACAAGATCCAACTAATCTCAAAGGCTGATATCTGCTTGGCCTTACCCCTAGATTTCTGCCTTTGCTGTGCTTCTTGCCTTCATCCTTCCTCTTTCCAAAGCCAACACTCTTCAATTGTAGATGGAGAAACAACTTATTAATTGAATCTTCACTGGTTGCTGTAAGGTGGAGTCTATCTAATCTATCATAGTAGTTCAAACAATAAAGAATTAGAAGACAATAATTAACCTGAGTCAATGTGATCTTCTGGAAAACAAGTCTTGCCAGACAACTGATTTAATTCATTGAGTGGCTAAAGGTAACTCACTTGAAGTCTTGAACATTCAGAATGTATGCTTGACTGAAAAATGAGTGGTCTAAAATATCTTCAAAGCACATGAACTGTCTAATGAGTTGGAATGCTTCTTACAAGATAATAGAGAACAAATGTTCCCTGAATTTTGAAAAAAACATCATTAGTTATAGTTTCTGGAGCACAGCAGCTTGCTCATAACCTTAGCAGTAAGTGAAAACATGAAACCTACTCAGTGATACATAAAGTGTGCATGGCAGCAGCAGAACACTGTAAAAAAGGTACATGAATTTGAGGAAACAAATTGAAAAAAAAAAATCTTATGAGGGAAGGACTGGAAGAAACAGTATAATTCATCAAACTCAGCATGTGATAACTGAGACAAATAGGTGTAACCCAGGGATGTTCCTGGACTTTCTTCTAAAGAACTTAAGTAATCTAGCCCAAAAGGTGTGATAGGAGGTCCCTGGAACAACCTTCTACTCAAAGCAGCTCGGAGGTCAGAATACATGGCTCATGACTTTCTCCAGCCTAGTCTTGAAAAGAATCATATCTTAGAATCATGGAATGGCTTGGTTTGGAAGAGACCCTAAGGATCTCCAGTTCCAACCCCCTGCCCTGGACAGCATTGCCATTAACTAGATCAGGCTGTCCAGGGCCCCATCCAACCTGTCCTTGAATATCTCCAGGGATGGGGCATCCACAGCTTCTATGGGCAGCCTGTGCCAGTACCTCACTGTTCTGAGGTGTTCTCAAAGCCTTCCCTCCTCCAGGCTGAAGCAGCTCCATCCCTCATTCTCCACTTGCACATCTCCCATTCTCCACTCCACTGGTGCTTCAGCTTCTAAGCGTTCTGTTGGACCTGCAATGGACTCACTCCATCTAATCAACCATTTCTTCAGGTTTAGCTGTACAACAAAAGGCTATCAAAGTACTTCCATTGCTTTCCCAGCAGAGATCTATTATAAAAATAGACTAGTGTGGATCTTGCGTGTAAATTTTGATTTTTGGGGGGGGGGGGGGGCATCAACATATAACAACTCCATTGGCCAAGCAGTATCAATAAGATGTTCCATGTTCCCATTTCAGGCGGCAGACAGCGGTATATATCTTTGAAAAAAAAAAAAAAATTAACCTTGTAAAAGATTGGGAAACTATTTATCAGGGATTAAAAGAATTTAGACTGGATTTGATCCCCACTGCACCTTGTAGACCAGGATCTAAACTCATCAAGAAAAATTCTGCTTTCTAAACTGAGAAGTCAGTCAGTTAGACTGTCTATGTGCTGCCAGGAAACAAAACTAACTACAGCAATAAAATTGCCAATCTGTAAAAATTCATTTAACTTGTTACATGAATTTCTCCTAGTAACAAGGTCTCTTTGGACTTCTTTATGTGAATATCCTCTTCAAATAATTCACTCTGTGACCTGGCATGGAAAGCATCATGACATTTCTTCATGTCTTCATCTTGACATTTCTTACTTAGATGCTATGCAATATACAGATTGTATTAAAACAGCTCAGGATTATTCTTTTTGAGGACTGGTTGTCATGGTTCTGTGATTTTTGGTTATTGGTATTCCACATACAGAAGTGTCATGGAACAGGGCCAAACCAGCCCATAAACCGTTGACACTCGTTACTCTACAATGCAGCTATTTCCAAAATATGTCAAACAGTAAATCGGGTAGTAAATCAAATCTCATTCGATTTCTGGCCAACAGAAAATGAAAATATTTGTTGTCCAAGTTACATGTGACAAATCACACATGTGAATTTCTCTTTGAGGTCCGGTTTCCACTCTTTCAGCTCTACTTTTTGTACCTAACCCAAAACACTGTTCCCCACATGGCTAGCCTTTTAAAAATGTGCTTCTGTTGAAAATAACCAATTCTCATCACCATCCTTAAAATTTACAGTGTTGAAAACATCAGAGATATTAAAGTAGAGATGTTATGTTTGCAGAGTACATCCTCTAATGCCAGAACTGGATTCATCCACAATGAATAAACCATCATATATGCTGTGCACATTATGCTCAGAGAAAGCAGTTCTCTTGCTGTTGAAAGGGGCTTTATTAACTAATTACACAGTAATAATCAGAACATGCTGATCCTGGGGATTAATGACCAGAAGGGTTTGATTGTTTCTATGCACACCTTGGCCCATTAGCTCCCAGCAAGCCCCCAGTTATTCATCTTCAGGAAACTGCATTATTCTTATTGGCATATTAAACTGCATATCAGAGCAGAGCCTTCAATTTTATGGATAGCTTAATTTTATTGGCTAATGCAGAAATAGTTAGTGTGTACAGCAAAAGGAATGAATGTCATGTACATCAAATTAATTGGGAATAAACCCTGAACTTTCTGTTCACTGGATAGTCATAACAGATTTCCCTTTAGCAATGTGACAGATTTCATTTAATCCTGCTGTACTTTCTATCTGCAACACTATTTTTCTATTGTCATATTGTTTTATAATTTTTTAGAGATGTATCCATAATTAAAATAGTAATTGCCATTATTCACAAAATCACAAAGTCTTTGAAGAAGGGAGGGAAAGGAGCAAGTTGAATTTTGTTGCTTTCAGGTCTGGCTTTCATACCCAGTAGCAAGGCCCAGTAACAGCCATGGGAGCTCAAGAGAGGGAGAACAAGCAGTCGTGGCAGAAGCAGTCCTCTTTCCTGAGGGAGACAGACATTAGGAGAGGGCAAGTCCTCTTTCCTGCTGAATACATTCTTCCTTCAACATCATTTTCTGCAACATAAAATGTAATAGAACTGCTATATTAAATCCCAGCTAGACTAAGTAATTTCTTATGATATGATTTTCTAAGACAAAATAAAAGAAACTGAACTTCTCCCCAGACTTGAAACTCGCTGCTAAGGCTGTTAGACATAAAACTAAACCTAAGGGCTTTGTTGTGCCTCACTCCTTGCACTGTGCAGCCCCACACATTCCCCTGCCTCTGTCCCTGCACACACTCCTGTGGTCAGGCAGGCTTGGGCTGTTTACCCCAGGTGATGCTCTGCACCAAGCAGCAACAGAAGCCTTCAGACACATACATCCTTCTGTCTCAATGGCATGAGCATGGCAGTGGGGTGATAAGCAGCATAAGGGGGCAGTTCTTCAGCTAAGCATCTTCTTCACCAGTAGTGTCAAGCTACTGCTTGGGGTTTTAGTGCAACATCAGTTGAGACTGGCAGCAGGGCCTGGTCATGCTTGTAGGCACAGCATGGCTACCATGGTAATTTCTCAGCAAAAAACAAGTGGGACTCATACCACTTCATAGAAAAAAAAGTAGTCTCATCATTTAAGCAATAGACAGTATCAAGGACATCAGACTTCCCTTCAAAAAAACTGAATTTGAGTGAAAAAAAAGGTTACACTTCTATGCTTCAGTCCTGTGTGGAAACATGAGCAGTTTTATGGTGACTGTTACCCAATCTGTTCCAAGGACTTTAATTAAACCTATCTTAATTTACCTATTTGCTATTCGTTTGAAATCTAAAAAAAACAAACAAACAACAACAACACAAACCCAATAAACAACCCTACGTATTTAGGCATTAAGTTTGAATGTATCTGTGTAGGATCACACAGTCAAAAACAAATGTTATTTTTCCTCTTCATTATATAATCCCAGTCTTCTGCAATCATTCATTAACAAAATCTCACTTTATGTAGCTAAAAGACCAAAATGTCATTTCGAGCCATCATACTACAAATGAGACACGAAGTCCAGAGAGATCTGAAAGTCCAGCAAGAGAAGCAGAGAGGCACAGTGAAGCCTGTGGGGAAATACCTGTATCAGAAGTCACCCCATCTGCTGCCTGGCCTGGCACATTCCCTTACCCTATTGCAGAGTGTGTATGTGTACAAGGGCTGCTTTGAAAGTATTCTGTTACATGCTGTTGCCGTGTGACAGATGGCAGCAGAGGGGCAGTCTGGCAAAATGGCATCTGACATGGAAGTGCAGACGAAGTAAAGATGTGTCACTGAATTCTTCCATGAATTAAAAATGGTGCCCACTGACGTTCATCATCACTTGCTGAATGTTGATGGAGACCAAACGGTGGATGTGAGCACAGTGAGGCGGTGGGTGGTGCATTTCAGCAGTGGTGACAGTGGTTCATCTTCACTGGTGCAGATTCTTACAAGTGGGCATGTAGGCTCTTGTTCATCGCTGGCAAAAATGCATGGCTAATGGTGGTGACTACGATGACAAGTAGCGTTTTGTAGCTGAGTATTTGCTCTATCAAATACTGTCATTTTGCTGTCTGTATCTGTTGTATTTTGCATGGAAATAAATAGGAAGCATTACTTCAGGAGTGACCTATGGAGTATTTCATCAGTGTATCAATGTGTCAGTCTCTGGTGAAGGCTGCAGAATTTTATTCCACTGTGCATGGAAATGATCAGTATGTTTCCAGCAAACTCCAATTTCAGGGCTCTCAAGGTAAAGTCAGGTTTATCTGAACTGTCCTTTGCTGTTTTCCTGTTCTGAGATTTAATCTTGAGGCAAAGACAAGGGTCAAACTTCCAATCATGACTGAATAGTCTCAGGATAACCTGTTAGTTATATAATTAATTTAAACATTTTAAAAATTACCACAGGGGTCTCTATGTGGGGAATGAAATACTGTAGGCCTTGCAGAAATGTTAAGCTTTGAAGGTGAATAAGGACTCATTTTGCAACCTGCTGACATGTGATGGTCAGCAAAGACAAGTCACCCCTGTTGCAGACACGGAATAACGAGAAAGGATGAAATACATCTCCACCTCAGACGTACAAGGACACGGAGTCTGACAAAGGATGAAATGCATCTCCACCTCAGACATACAAGGACATGGAGTCTGACAGGTGAAGGTGCTGACAACTGGAACAAAGCATCAAGAGGCAGAAATGTTTGGCTGTCACTTGGTCTCTCTGAATCAAGACTGGCTATCTTTCTGGAAAATAAATCTTAGATCAGGGTGAAGCTTTATTGCACATGACATATGGGTCAGACTAAATAACTAGCATTATCTTCCAGCGTTAATATCCATTAGTCAGCCAGTCAGAACAGTGAATGAAAGGAAGATTGCGTGTTCCAGTAAAACCACATGCAGAAACTGATCATCCCCCTTCAGGGAACATGCTGGGTTCAGTTCTCAGGACTACTCCTAGATGGTAGGGTCTTTTCCCTAGGAAACATTGCTTCTCTGCGTTCAGATTTCTTTTGTTGTTTTATGAGACAAAGCACAGGAGCAGTACATGACTTTCTTTGGAGCTCATGATTTCATATCCTATATCTGAAAATGAAACGTAGCATGAAATTTACTTTTTGCCCTAATGTGAAATTGGATAAGTAAAAGCAATTTCTGAACTCTTAGTAAGGAAAGCTCCCTAAAAATTGGTGAAAAGGGCTCCATTCAGTTAAAAAAAAAAGTCGTATTTGTACTTTGGTTCACAGTGATTTGATTACCATCTGATGTAAGACAGATGATACGGAATTACAGAAGAAACAACATACAAAAGCAAAAAACCAAATTATTAGACTTTTTTGTTGTTGTTTTCAGTGATGTGCTGTCTGATCCTTGGCTCCCTCTGAGTCTGTGTGCAGCTGCAGTTAAAAGAACTTCTGCAGTGAAACACTGACTCTGTTTGCAACAAGTAGGAGACAAGTTTTCCTTTAATAACAGAGCTCCTTACTGTCATCAGGAAACAGCATCAGCACACATCATTTATCAGAATAAGGAGAGATGTACCCATGTACCCTTAATGCCAGCGGTGCTGAGCATGGGAACATAACTCCTTGCGGAGAGCAGCTCCATTTGCATTTCACAACAACTTGCAAAGTACCTAGAAATGCTGTTAAACCACTGTGGCTTGAGTAAAATGACAGTCCAATTTGTGATTAGTACAAAGCAGAAAGACAAAATATAATGTAAAGTAAGACCTCCACTAGACCGTAATGAATTATTTCTGACATGGTATTGAGGAGTGATTTGGCTGCGTGCAAGAATAACACAGGATGAATGGCAAACTTTGAGAGCTTTTATATGCCAATAAATTAAAATCATCTCTGTGGAGGAATACACAGACACACAAACTTGTATGTGCATAGTTTTGGCTGAGAAAATTAGTTCTGAGCTATGCCTCTGGAGAAGTGATGGATGAGTGATCAAAGTTTCAGACAGTGCTTGGCTGATCCTGCTTGGGCAGCCCTAGTGGAGGAGAGGATTAGCCACAAGCAGCAGCCTGAGCAGATGCAGATTGAGCTCCCAAACAGCAAAGCTGGTATTATTTTGAGGAATACTGTTGTTGTTGTTTCTGCAATAATATTCCAGGTAGCACTGAAACATTTGCTCATCCTGTTTTGGCAATATTCCCCCCTGCTGAGAGCTCTGGCACAGCAGAAGTCCTCATTGTGGTAGCCGTGGCTTTAGCTCGGGTTTTCATCACAGGGCTGATGGCCATAGGTCGAGCTCCTTGTATTCTGCAGGCACTGAAGGGGCCTGGCTGCAGCTGGACCAGCATCTACCAGCTGTAGGAAGGGCTGAAGGTACTGCACCAGCTCTGAAACCCCGAAAGCACTCTGTCTCTCTCCTTGCCTGTCACGTTTGTTCACCAGCACTTCATGTCCCTGCTGTGCCTGGGAAAGGCTCTGTGGATACCAAGGATTGCCCAGAGCCCCATAGCAAGGCCTTCTGTGAGGGAACTTCACCATGTGAGTCAGCTGCACCAGCCTCAGTGCCTGAAACCACCATGGGCCCTCCTGCAGTGAAACTCCAAGCACCACCTTGCATGGGACCATGAAATACTCCTCAGGTGGTCAGAGTGATCGTGGTGAGGCCTCTCACTCACCAGGCCCTGGGCTTACCTCATCCAGTGACTAATCTTAAGTGGTATTATTATAAAATATAAAAAATGAATAGCTAACATAATCTGATTTTTAAATGCAATGGATACACTAAAAGCCATTTGTCTTCAGTATGGGAGAATGCAGACTAGTGCAGGTGGACGGCAAGACAGGTGAGAGCAGCAGGCTAGGCCCTGCAGCAGCGTGAAGCGTCCCAAAGCAAACAATGGGCCAGGAGCCGTGGGAGTTTTCTTTTGGAATACAGCAGCTGCACTTAAAGACACCATGGCAAAGGACTGTTACAGCGAAAACTTGTATTTGTACCACAGCAAAAGGCACAAGCTGTCGTTAACAGCATCAGACAGGAAAGAGAGGGAGTCTTCCAACCACCAGAGCCTCAGCCTGGGCGATGGGCAGAGATACGTGTCAAAATGGGCCTGGCAGACTTGTGAGTGGGAAAGAACAATCATAGAATCATAGAATCATAGAATCACCAAGGTTGGAAAAGACCCTCAGGATCATCCAGTCCAACCATTCACCCATCACCAATGGTTCTCGCTAAACCATGTCCCTCAACACAACATCCAAATGCTCTTTAAACACCACCAGGCTCAGTGACTCCACCACCTCTCTGGGCAGCCCATTCCAGTGCCTGACCACCCTTTCAGAGAAGTACTATTTCCTAACGTCCAGCCTGAATCTTCCCTGGCGCAACTTGAAGCCATTCCCTCTAGTCCTATCACTAGTCACCTGAGAGAAGAGGCTGACTCCCAGCTCACTACAACCTCCCTTCAGGTAGTTATAGAGAGCAATAAAGTCTCCCCTGAGCCTCCTCTTCTCTAGACTGAACAGTCCCAGCTCCTTCAGCCGCTCCTCATAAGGCCTGTGCTCCAGACCCCTCACCAGCTTTGTTGCCCTCCTCTGGACACGCTCCAGGGCCTCGATGTCTTTCTTACAGTGAGGGCCCCAAAATTGGACACAGTATTCAAGGTACGGCCTCACCATTGTTGAGTACAGGGGGATAATTACTTCCCTGTTCCTGCTGGCCATACTATTTCTGATACAAGCCAGGATGCCATTGGCCTTCTTGGCCACCTGGGCACACTGCTGGCTCATGTTCAGTCTAGTGTCAATCAACACCCCCAGGTCCATTTCCTCTACACAGTCTTCCAGCCACTCTGCCCCAAGCCTGGGGTTATTGTGGCCAAAGTGCAGGACCCGGCATTTGGTCTTGTTGAATCCCATCCCATTGGCTTCAGCCCAGCTATCCAACCTATCCAGATCCCTCTGTAGGGCCTCACTACCCTCAGGCAGATCAACACTTCCAGCCAGCTTGGTGTCATCTGCAAACTTACTGAGGGTGCACTCAATACCCTCATCCAGGTTATCAGTAAAGATATTAAAGAGGACAGGCCCCAGCACCGACCCCTGGGGAACACCACTCGTGACCGGTCGCCAGCTGGATTTAACTCCATTCACCACCACTCTCTGGGCCCGGCCCTGCAGCCAGTTCCTTACCCAGCCAAGGGTGTATCTGCCACACAGTGTGGCAGGGGAACAGACTTGATGGCACAGGAAGGCTTGGCTCTTATTTGCCTATCTGTGGGCAGAAATATTCAGTCTGAAATTTATAATTTTTCCTCAGTGTTTTCCTGGTGCTGATGCCAAGTCACAGTGATGAACTGTGCTTTCATCCTTTCTGTGTCTGTCAGTGATTCATTCCCATCCTCACATTGGGCTTAGTTTTGCTTTCATTATTTTTGCCACCAGAAATATAGCCATAGGCATGCTGTATTAATAAGACATAATAGTTAAAAAAAAAAAAAAAGAGTTTGTCCAAATTAATATTCCTATAGTAAATATTTCTATAGTAAAATGTTCTGCAACTACACTTTTTTTTTCTGTAGGAGCGGTACATCACAGAACAGGAAGAATGGCCCATGCCTGAATAGAGTATCATGGAAACCTCTCAGATACAGCAGGGTTCTGTGAAAACAAAAACAAAAACCTGGAAAATCTATACAAACCTGATTAGATACGTGTACATGGAAGCAAGAAACAAAGTTAACACCACACATCAGATCTTCTGCAGAAATAAACTGCCAATTGCTTTATGTGGCATCTTGTGAATTTGTTCCATACTCCTTGTAAATCTGAATGTCATACAGGAAATAACAGTCTCCAATTCAGACTTTCAAGGAAAACAGTGTTTAATGTCATTAATATGTATGTAGGTTGCTCCAAAAGTAGTGCCTCCTATTTATTTCCATGCAAAACACAGCAGATACAAACAGCACAATAACGCTTTTTGATTGAGCAAATTCTCAGCTACAAAACATTTTTTTTCAGTTTAGTTACCACCATTAGCTGTGTATTTTTGTCAGCAATGAAAAAGAGTCTGCATGCCACACTTGCAAAAACCTGCATCACTGGAGGTGACCCACTGTCATTGTCACCACTGCCAAAATGCACTACGCTCCACCTCACTGTGCTCACATCCACCGTTTGGTCTCCATTAATGTGTCAATGAATGTCAGTGGGTGCCATTTTTTCTTCATGGAGGAATTCAGTGACACATCTTTGCTTCCTCTGTACTTCCATGTCAGATGCCATTTTGTCAACTGTCCTTTGCTGCCATCTGTCACGTGGCAATAAAATGTATTGGGATATTGATGGAAAGGTTCAAATTCTGCTGCCACACTACCAACATCTGCCTCTGGTGTTGTGGGTCAACACGATAAAATAAGAGGCATTAAATTCAGAGCAGGCCTTGTCTCATGCAGGAATGAGCTACATGCCCATTGTTTCTGGTGTAAACCTGTTAAGGTTTGTAGACTCCAGTTTGTTTGTTTGTTTTTTAAAGCCTCTTTCACCAAATGTAGTATTTTTGTAGTCACATCTTTTGGAGAATGAATAAAATTATCTCAGCACCATTGTCACGGCCTGCTTCAGCCTGACATTGGGAATTATGTGTTTTTTGCTAAGTAGACTTCCACAAAGCATTGGAGTGCTCAATACCAGTAAAACCCAGGTATTGGTGTGATTGAGAAGTTGTCATTCAGTCAGTGTTTCTATGTTTTATAAACACAAACTGCAGAGAGCATATGCAGGACTTGTGTGAGAGAGCAGATGGCCATGAACCACAGGCAATTTTGGAGAACAAATAACACTGGGCTGCCTACTCCACCTGGATGGTCATGGGAAGTTTCTATTTCCTGTTTGTGACCCCAGCGTCTTTTGGCAGTGTTGACACTGGTGTTTCCATCACAGTGCAAGTCTGCTGCATGTCGTCTCATGATCAGAAAGAGGGAATTCATGGAATCAGAGTCACAGAACAGCTTGGATTGGAAGGAATCTTAAATCCAGTTCCAGCCTCTCTGCCACAAGCATGGCTTCTGTCCACACCAGGCTGCGCAGGACCCCATCCAACCTGGCCTTAAATGCCTCCAGAGATGGGGAATTCACAACCTCCCTGGGCAAACTGATCCAGTGCATCAATGACAAACAGGGCAGTATGACAGGTGTGCCAGGATCCAGTAGCTGGTGTTTGAATGTACTGAATTTATTTATTAAGTTATCCATGATTTTTTTATTAACTAACTCATAAGACAGTGCTTACAGATAATAGTGTAAAGTAAGGCTAATTATTGCAAGTTGTACTTTCCAAACAAAAAATATTCTTCCCTACTGAAAGACACAACATCAGTAGGAAATAGTATTCCGAAAAAGGGGCACTATTCACAGGGGCATGGGCTCTCATATTCACATATGCATATTTGCAAACACTTCCATACAGCCCCTGGCTTCTGATCAGTGGAGCTGCCCGGAAACCACCCTGGTGTTCTTGCTGGACAGTTCGCTCTTACTTGTGATCTGACTCTTTCGGCATTTCCTAAGGCAATTTCCGTGACTAATGAGCTAGTTTGCTTTTTCATCCCCTAGTAATCAAAACTGATCACAAGAGTCTAATTCTGCATGCTATGCTCTGCTCCAACATGTGCTGCAATGCCACTGATGTGTGTTCCCCAGGGGTTGCTACTGGGCCTGGTCTTATTTAGTATCTTCAGCAATGACCTGGATGAAGGCACAGACTATGCCCTCAGCAAGTTTGCTGGTGATACCAAATTGGGTGGAGTGGCTAACACACCAGAAGACTGTGCTACCATTCAGAGAGACCTTGACAGGCTGGAGAGATGGGCAGAGAAGGAGTCCATGAAGTTCAACAAGGGCAAGTGACGGTTCCTGCATGTGAGGTGGAATAACTTCCATGCACCAGTACATGCTATGGGCTGACTAACTGGAAGGGAGTTCTACAGAGAAAGGCCCGGGTGTTCTGGTGGACAACAGGTTGACCGTGAGCCAGCACTGTGCCCTTGTGGACAAGAAGGCCAATGGCAGCCTGGGGTGCACTAAAATACGTGGACAACTGGTTAAGGGAGGTTCTCCTCCCCCTCTTCTCTTCCCTGGTGTGGATACATCAGTAGTACTGTGTCCAGTTTTAGTAGTTAGTAGATAGTTGATTAGGGGCTTAGGGAATCTCTCTTATGATGAAAACTGAGAGACCTGGGCCTGTTTAGCCTGGAGAATAAGAAACTAAGAGGGGATCTTATTAATGTCTACAAATATCTCAAGGGTAGATCCAGGCTGTTCAGTGTGGTTCCTGGCAACACAACAAGATGCAGCAGGCTGAAACTGAAAGACAGAAAACTCCATCTGCACATGTTGGTGACCATACGTATAGCAGGGGGGTTGAACTTAGATGATCATTGTGGACCCTTCAACCCAGACAATTCTATGATTCTATGATATGATTCTATGAGACAAAACTTTACTCTGGGGGTGACTGAGTACTGGAACATAGGGGTTGCAGAGTATCCTTCTCCAGAGATATTCAAAGCTCTCCTGGATGTGATCCTGGGTAATGTGCACTAGGTGACCCAAGTGGTCCCTTCCATCCTCATCTTTGATGAGGATGGTAAAATCTCTGTGAAAATCTTCATTTAAATAGAACTGTGTCATTTCACCTTTGAATGCTGGGGAAAGGGTAAAGCAGGCAGATGGAGAAGAGTAGTTCTATTCACCTTTTGACAAAAATCACCCTGGACTAAAGCTTTTGCAAAAGAACATTTGTTTTTTCTTCGCAGTTATTTGCATGGTGATACACAGTGCTATTCAGAACTCACAGGAATGCTAGGCTAGGAGGACTGTCAGGTCACAAGGTGCCAGGCACCAGGTGTCTGGTGTAGAGGCAGCCTGGAACATCTGCCCATCTGCCAGGATATGCTGCTGGCTTCAGCATCCCTCTGCATCAACCTCTGAAGCCTACAACAATAAACCAACATCCATCCATTGGAAGACAATGAGAGCGATCAGGGGCATTACTCATATTTCCGGCTTTATGGTGGCTGCAATCAAAGCAAAACCACCACTGAATGGATCTAGAATGGGATCCATGCTTATGGTTCCAGAGAAGGTACAGAAAATCCTCAGTGTCCCTCTCATTTAACATTTTGACACCATCAAAACAAACATCCCGCAGCAGGGTGCATGCTGGCATGACCCTGGCTCAGCCAGGTACTTGTGCCAGCTGGAGGCCAAGTAAACATGTCCTTCCCAGCATGTTGAACAGTTGAAACCTGACGTTATTACAGCACAAATTCACCGTAAGCAGAGGAACCTGGACACTTCAAATGCTCTTTGGTTTCCATTTGATACAAATGAGGTCTCATGGCACCAGCATCATCCCTTTCCTTCAGTGAATCCCTCCTCACATACCCATTTTGCCCCAGGCTCAGCATTGCAGAACTACTTCTTGCATACAGTCCCCCCTTTCCCTACCAAAGAAAGTTGTCAGAACTTGCCTCTCCAGATGTCCAGAGACCATCTCCTAATTTACAGCAGCAATTTATTCATGATTAGTACGTGGCCATTTGATCCTGTGCCAATAACATCCTCCAACTCACAGAGCTCTCCTCAGCATTTACCACCATACACATTTATTAAGAGGTATTACATCCCTTCTAACCTTTGTTGATCTGGCTGAATACGCTAAAGACATCATAATTATTTTAAAATACAATTACCATTTCTGCCACTGAGAGAGAATAGAGAGACTGCAAAGTCCAGGGGACTTCAGTAGTAACAATTACAGCACAGATATACCTGCCTTAGAAATTTTAGCTGCAGATGATCATTAATTTCCTGAATTTGTATTTACTCATGTAATACAGTCACTCAGCAATGATCAGGACTCCCACTGAAGCTGAGGACAAGTCCCTTTATGCTCCACAACAACAAACTTGTGTAGCATCCTGCCTGTGTCAAAAGCACAAAAACAAAGAAAAGAGGCCCCAGAACTACCCCACCGCCTTCCTTAGAGAGCTGCACTGGGAGGTGGAGGAAAACAGGAAATTCTCCCCATCTGTTTGCATGGAGAACTCTTCACCCTTTGTCACACCCACCCATTTCCTCCCCTTCCCCAGAATCCCTCAGAAGGTGCCTCCAGCTGCTGCACAGGAGGCAGAAGTGTGATATGCTGAGAGGTGATCCTACAACGGGTACTGAATGGTTGCCCACTGATGTGCTGTCAGACACCCTCGGTTCTGCTTTCAATCAAGACATTTTCATGAAAAAACCCCAAACATATACATATAGATCATACTTTTCCTTCTCTTCTTTAACCAATCTGTAATTTGAAGATACTTATGTTTCTTTCTCTGACATGCCAAAGGCTGAATGACAGGTAAATGAACCAGGAAATTCGGCCCCACGTTGTGGAAGTGCCCTGTCATTAAACCAGGAGCGCTCAAAGCAACAAACACTCACTGGCTGGAAAGAAAAAACTCTCTGATTTCAGTGGCAGTCTTCTCTGAGGAGTCACTGTGCTACATTCTAATGACTCTTTCAGCATCTCTAAGTGCCTGGAAATTGCATTATGTGCATACATCCTCACGTACATACATCGGTATGAAGGATGTTTCCATTAACACTAGAGGAAAATGCTTCTACTTGCATAGAGGAAGAAGGATGCTATGGCTCTGTGGTCTAATAAACTTGTAAAAGCTGTAGGAAGTGGTGGTAGCTATACAGATATTTAACAGCAGAACAAGGTCAAGTCACTAAATTACAAAGTTAATCCACTCTGACTGCCCTAGCTATTCTAGTTAGTAGCAAGGATGGAGTGAATTTACATAAAATTCACTCTTCCCTCCCTTTACTTCTTATATAAGAGTTATTACTTTTCATTTATTTTTCGTTCTTAAGCATAAGTGGCATCACAAAGTTACCAGAGGCCACAGTGTGGACTCCAGAAATAAGAGTAAGGTTTTGCCTAGGTCATCTTTAGTGAGTTACTACATCCACACAGAGAGCATCAGCTGGGGCAGACAGTTTGTGCCCAACGTGAAAAGGAATACCCCATAGGTGGACTGACTGCTCTGCTCTTCAAATAAGGAAGGGTTGCAGGAATATATTTTCTCTGGATGTGAAGGCAGAGAGATGAAGGAAAAAAACAAAAGCAACATTTGACAGAACAGCTTTACCTGTGTTTCTTTTATATGAATATGACTCTGGGGCTAGTATAGTAAGATTAGCAAGCACACATGGTCAGGACTTGTGTTTGGGCAGGTCTTGCATCAACATAGCAAGGGGTGAATCCCCCAGTTTGAGCACGAAGCATTAGGCAGTGCAAGGTCCTCTGGGATGCTTTGGTAGTTAACTTGCATGAAGAAATAATACAAAAGAGAAAAATCATAGCAGAGTACTCTTTTCGTGAGTGGATATTGCCTTATGTATGTTTCAGAGCACAGCCTGACATTTACACATTTTTAAAACAGAGCTTAGTATGGTAGATCCACATGCAGCAGAGACGAGGAACTGCCTCCCTGTGTATCCCAGAGCACTAGCACTGGGAAAGCAGTGATGCTGGACTGGCATCTCACAGCACTTGGATGGATGCTTTCAGTGTTGCTTTGCCTTGTGTTGATACTTTGGACTCATTGCAGCCAGAAGATGCAGAAGGATCTAAAAATGTTGATTCCTGTCTTCAGGCACTGGATCAGCACCCCACCCCCTCCCCCGGGGTAGTGGTCATGGCCCCAAGCTTCCAGAGTTCAAGGGAATTCAGATTTATGGTCTGAATTTTGGGTGATCCTGTGTGGAGCCAGGAGTTGGACTCATTGGTCTTTGTGGGTTCCTTCCAACTTAGGATATTCTGTGATTACTTCTACTGCATATGGGCTCTTTTTTTTTTTTTTTTTTTCCTCCTTGCTAGTGTTCAGTTGCTAAGAAACAAACAAACAAACAAACAAAAACCCACAACCATCTAGGTATTTTCAAAAGACACTTAAGGAAAGTGAGACAAGGTTCAGGTTCAGGCAACCTGCTGCAAGTGGATACAGCAAAGGACAGATCCCTAAAGTGCTGCATATGACGGGTCCCTGTCAGTCCCTGTCTAGCCAGAGTGCCCCAGCATAAGAGTCAGGGACATGACATCTATGAGATGTTCCTGGCTCGTGTCAGTTACTGAGGTGTCACCATGAGTATCAGAAGTGTTCAGCCCTGTTGCACAGCAGTGACGTTACAAGACAGGACATGATTGGCAGCATCCAGCAAAAGCTACAGGTGGACAAATGGCACCTGACACACCTGGACATCGCATAGGCAAAAGAGATGCTGAAACACATCTGAATCACAGAAGATGCTGGGGTGGCTCAGATAGCTGCCCCATTTGTTGCCTGTCTCACTGTTCACCAGGCTGCACACCAGGAAAGGGACGTGGGCTAAGAAAAAAGTCCTATACACCCATGGGAATTACCTGCATGCACTCACCTGCATGGCAGACATTCCTCCCGTTGCTTAGACTTAAGCTTGGTCTTTCTTCTGGTCAAGCAATGGTGAGCACTACTGTGTGGCACAGCATTGAGCAGCACTGCAGGCAGTCTGTAGGAATGAGACGCCCGACCTCCTTTGTCTCAGCCTCAGAAGACTCAGATGAAAACAAGGTCACATTGTTACCTTGGTACATGTCTGAAGCAGGTAGGTACAGCCTTAATTAGGGTAGATAATGCCAGAAGTATAAAATCCTGACATAAGATAATGTCTCTTGGTGGTACATAAATGTCAAGACATTCATGGAAGACAAGTGTTGCAGCAAAACAAATATCTATATTTTCATTACACTGAGTGATGGATGAAGATGCAAATGTCACCATATGGCTGAGGGTGCCATGCAGGTGAATGGAAGCACTTGCTTACAGCGCTCTGCCTCAGCCTCCTTGCAGGTGCTCATGCTGGAAGGGAGCTGGGCTCTGCTGCAGTGCTCGGCCCGCTGCCTGTACAACACAGGTATATGAGAAGGAAGGCAGCACTGGACCCTTCCCTGGCTCCTTGTGATGGAACTGCCCATTAGGGCGTACGAGGACTGGGATTTAGCATGTGTGCTGTGGAGTGTGTCCCTTCCCTGCTTTCCTTGCTGAATTAATCCTTGTTCCACTGATGTTTTCCATAACCACAGAGCATGCCTGTGCAAGAGAAAAATACATATTTGAGGGAGAAAGGGGAAGCAGGGTGCCAAGACCCCCTTCCTCGAAGTTCCTAATATACTGAGTATTTGAGCTCCAAGATGCATTGAGGACACAAACAGTGAATTATAACAGGATGCAACTTGGATACAGGGCTTCACGGTGAAGATGATATGACTTTAGATAAAAATCAGCTTTTTTTATTCATAGCCATTTTGAGAAGTCTCTAACACTACTGACAGCAGAGATAATACATTAAAACAGCAAATAATAAATGAAGAACAAAGAATGCTTTTACAGTCAGCTACTCCTTTCTTCCTTTAGCCTCATTTTGTTTACTGTTGGCATTGAGTGATACTTTGCATTTCAGAGCTTCTTACACAGGCCCTGGTTCCATCAGCACGCACAGCTCTGACTGCTGAACTCGGTGGTCATGGCCCTGCACAGCATTTTGTCTCTCTGCTGCAATGGCAGCAGCCCAGAGCCTTGTGCTTCAAGACATTTTGGAGGGTCTTGCAGTTTTATACAGCTGCTGAATCCCCTTGGGGAAGGGTGGGAAGAGAGAGAGAAAGAAAGACTTTTGTCTTTTCTTCAGGTATGAATGGACCCATTGAGTAGTGCCACAATGGAGCAAAATCCTCCTGATGCTAAAAAAATACATTGAGATTTAACTTAAATAAAACAGACCACAAACATACATCATTCAGAGCTAATTGCTGTGAAAAGCAGAGTTTTCTTGAGCAGCCTGTTTAAGCAATAAACGAATGACTGAAAACATCCGTTGATGGTTTTCTTTTAAGAAATGACAGATTGGACTTTAAAACACTGTGTTAAAACAGACTCTTGAACAAATCAGACAAACTTTCTCTTTTTTACTACACATTAATTACTTTCATTCATTTAATAAAATGTTTATCATGGTTTTGGCTATGGCAGAGTTAACTGTCTTTGTAAATGTACAGTGAAATGCTTTGGATTCTGGATGAGAGTACAGTTGGTCCCCCCATGATGTGCTGTTGTTGAACAGTACTTACACTCAAGGACATTTCAGCTTCTCACACTGCCTGGTCAGGGAGGGGCTGGGGGTGCACAAGGAGCTGGAAGGGAACAGAACCAGAACAGCTGACCCAAACTGCTCAATACTGCATCCCATTTTACATGGCATCATGCTGAACAGCAGAGCTGGGGTAAAGAAAGAAGAAGGAAGGATGTTTGTGGTGATGACATTTGTCTTCCTGAGAAAATGCTACACATGCTGAGCGCTGCTGTCCTGGCAGTGGCTGAACACCTGCTTGTTGATGGGAAGAAGCCAACAAATTCCTTGCAGTGTTTTGCTTGTTCTCAGGGATTCTGCTTTACCTTGTGAGCTGTCTTTATCTCAGCACAGGGGTTCTTGCACGGTTACCTCCCCGATTCCATCCTTCATCCCGCCTGGGGACAGTGAGCAAGCAGCCGTGTAGTGCTGAGCTGCCCACCAGGATTACAGCACATTTTTCCAGCAGTGCTTCGTGCTGTGTGTAATCCACAACACAATGTGCTTATTTTTAAGATAAGTGATTTAACAGAAACATTAAAACAAGACAGAGCCAAACAGTTAAATTCCTTTCCTGTAAAGGACCAGAGGTCAATCTTCCTTACTGTCATCATTTCAGTCTCTAATGCATTTATTTCGTTAAGATTTTTTTAAAATCAAATAATCCTTTAGATAGTATAGTCCTATTTTTGCAGCTATTACTGTTCCAAAAGAAAATTAGTTTCTACCCCTTCCCCAGTCCCTGCAGGTCTTGTGCAGGGGCCACAGCACTATCCAGCTTTGCCTGCATGTGAGCTTGCCCATCAGCTGCAAGTGCAAGAAAATACAAAATGTTTGGTGAACAGTTTCAGTGCTGTTTGTGTGCAAACGCACACATGGCTGGAGAGGAAGCAGGAACACAGCTCCAGCTTTCCCCCCTTCCAGCAACCTGAGCTTGTCTGCAGGCAGCCCTGACCCATCTCCAGCCAAATCAGGTTTATTGGGCTGACCGTGCTTCATCCAAGACAAAGGAGGGCCACATGTCAGCCACATGGTCACTACTTGCTCAGGAATGCAAGAAGCTGTGGGAAACCATTAAAGGCTGAGCAACTCCTGGGAGAAAGGATCAGCCTGCAGGATGCAGGAGGGAAATGAGGATATATATATTTTAACTCTACTCTCTGTTCTGACAGAGTGTTCTACTTTTGTTCAATTTCAGAATGTGTTGCTCTAGCTCTGGACTTCCTACCCCATGAGGGAGAAAGAGGTGCCTTGGCTGCCCTTGGAGCTGAGGCTGGATAGAGATATCTGCAAATGTTTCCCCAGAGGCAATATGAAAGGCACATAGAAATAAAAAGAAACATCAGAAGTTGTAAAACTTGCCATTTGTGATATCCTGGAGTGATTTAGGTGGGAAGGCAGCTCTACAAATCATCCTGTGTGTGACCATGTAAAAGGTAGTTTCTACACTCATGCTTGGGAACTTCCCATATTTCACCACAGAAGTCTGATTCCATCAACATTTCAATACATTCAATCAAATACATTTTCCACTAAATGAAGTCAAGAGACACAGAGGAATACATACACAGACCTGTAGAGGCCCTGCTGCTGTATGTAAACCACAGCTTCTCTTGTGTGATGTTAATCTTTGTCCCAAAGTCATTTCCTGTCTGCCTGTTGCAGGGCAAGCAGTCTGCTCTGTTCCCACTGTCCTTTGCATGACAGGTTCTGCAGTGCCCAGTCACACTGACAGTACGACTGTTCACATGTGTTAATAGTGATAGAACAAAGGGGAATGGTTTTAAACTGGGACAGGGGAGGTTTAGGTTAGTTATTAGGAGGAAGTTTTTCACCCAGAGGGTGGTGACACATTGGAACAGGTTGCCCAAGGAGGCTGTGGATGCCCCATCCCTGGAGGCATTCAAGGCCAGTCTGGATGTGGCTCTGGGCAGCCTGGTCTGGTGGTTGGTGACCCTGCATATAGCAGGGGGGTTGAAACTAGATGATCATTATGATCCTCTTCAACCCAGGCCATTCTGTGATTCTATGGTTCTATGACCTGTTGAGATCCTACACTTTTTAAGACAAGAAGACCATGAACACGCACAGAATCTTGCCTTTTGCTCAGACTTGTCCTTCAGAGGTTAAGTCCTGTGTTACTCAGTGAGGTAGCTTACAAGGAGACTCTGACAACACTACCAAGCAATGTTGTCACTACCTGTACATAACATAGTGCAGCTAGTCATACCCTTGGCTGCTAACAATTCCTTTTCCACACATACTGTAACCTACTAATAACGTTATTTAAATATATCTCTGCACAAACATCAGAGTGCAACCTTCAGTGCTTCGGTGCCCACCAGCACACCCTTGCCACACTTGATGAATACACAGGAGAAATTGACTACTGAGTCACAGAATTCAAGTTGCTGGGATTTATTTCGGGGACCTTTTCATTTAGAATTTCTACAGGGACAGAAAAGCAAACAAAATGCAAAAAAGAATCATGCTTGTGCCTTCTGGCTTGGGCAAGGCTGTACCTGAGGCTGGAGTTACTCATGTGCCTGCCTCCTGCCTCCCTGAGGTGCTCAGTGGCAACACTTTGAAGAAGCCTGTTTGGACCCATTAAAAATACATGAGCATCTGCCCAGTTCCTCCTGCTCTAACACATGCAGCCATTACAGGCTGACAGCAAGAACTGTGTTTGAGCTCCCCCAGGATCCAAAAAGTAAAATTTCAGTTTCCATGCTTACAAGCTCCATGGCACAATGTTCACACACAGTGCAGTACATCACATTATGGGCAAGGTAGCTTGGTGAGGAAAATGGGATTTTTCTTTCTGTATACAGATGTGCTGAAGGCTTGACTTCCTTCCTCCCAAAACATCTCCAGGAATGTGAAGCCCTCATTCTTTTGAGTCAAAACCCAAACACCAGGAATAGCCAGTTATCCCAATAGAGAAGGGCAAGGGCATGGTTTAACAATGAGGGTCTATAGTTGCATCACCTCGAATCACAGAACCATAGAATACCTTGAGTTGGGAGACACTCATAAGGAAGGATGACTGAGTACAACTCCTGGCCCCACACACGTCCACCTAAAATGTAGACCCTGTGTCTAAGAGCATTGTTCAAACACTCTTTGAACTGAGGCACAGAGCCACAGCAGCTTTTGCTGCCCTGGAGGCTGCACTGTGCTCCCAGCTCAGGTGCTCCCTTGTGCAGCTGTGCAGGCCCCATCACAGCCACTTCCTTTGCCCACCCAAAATATGAGCGCCTTTTGAAAATATATGGACTTAGGCTGCATAAATCAGAGACTGAACAAATCCACCCCTGTTAAAAGTGTGCATCATTTTTAATCTGAATTAACATTCAATAAAAATATATTTTCTGTCTTAAAACAGTACCATGCATTACTTACGGTTTCATTTACATTTTTAGCCCAGTCAATAAAGTACGTCTCTCAAAGCCACATCGATAACTGAATCTCACTGAATTTTTAGCCTATTTCCATGACACCACTCTTTTCTCATTCTGTTGCAGCCACAGCAGCACTGACTAGAGGAAACTCATGTTCTGTAGAGCCTGCTGTAGATTTATCTTACAGATGTGCATGGTTTATGGAAAGATTCTTGACAGAATTTAAAAACAAAACAAAAGAAAACCCTCAAACAACAACAGGACAAAACATCCAGCCTACAAAAAAGCTGGCACATTTTACTAACTGTGGGCAAAAAAAAAAAAAAATTGTGCTACTTCACCCTGGCATTTCCTATGTTCTCTTAAGAAATCTAAATTTGGATCATTATGCCATAAAAATTTCATGGTAATTGCTAATCTCACCAGCTTTAGGTACAGAGCAAATGCTCCTTAAAATCTAACGATGAGTTGCTCTACCAGTTGTTCAGAACAACATTGTTCAAAAGATCTGTTCACTTAAACAGATGACTCTCAGAAAATGAGGAAGAGCCCATGTAGAGGCTGCAGAAGAAGCAGGAGAAAATCAGTGTAGAAAACGGGAAGAGAGATAAACCAATACAAGAAAATTAGCCCGGTATATCAAGGAGTGGTAAGTTGTGGGAGGAAAGGTGAATCACGTTGTGGTAGGAAGGCAGCAATTAAAAAAGCTATGAATATTACATAGCAATTTAATTTGCTTCCATCAGTCACTGCTACAGCAGATACCATATGACACCCTACTGGGAGCTATTAGTTCAGATTGCAATTTTTGCCGTGGTGCACATCCCCGCAGGATGATTCCCACCACCACCAGGTGCTGGTGAGCTCTGCTGACCTTCTACCTTCGCACAGGTTGCCTGGCCACCAGCACAAACTATATCTGTCAGACTTCTAGCCACCAGATCTCTTTCCCCAGCACAGTGGTGCCTAACATCAGCCACATCCCTCCTGCCAGACCACAACCCCTTGGGGAAGGACATGAGAACCTGGCTTTTTTTGTAGGGAAACAGAGAAAAACAGCCAAGCCTCTCAGAGCATGAGAGTAATGCCTCTTATTTTATTATGAATCTGAAAGTAATGCCTCTTATTTTATTATGTTGGCCCAGAATGTCAGAGGTGGATGTTGGTAGTATGGCAGTAGAGGCTGAACCTTCCCACCAGTATCCTGTTACGTGTTGTTGCCTTGTGAAAGATGGCAGCAGAGGAGCAGTCTGACAAAACGGCATCTGAAATGGAAGTGCAGATGAAGCAAAACTGTGTCACTGAATTCCTCTATGCAGAAAAAATCCTGGACTCATTTGAGTTGGAAGGAACTCTTAAAGGTCATCTAGTCCAACTCCATTGCAATGAATGGGGAAACCTACAGCAAGAACAGGCTGTGCAGAGCCTGGTCCAGCCTGACCTTCAGTGCCTCCAGGGACTGGGCATCTGCCACATCTCTGGACATCCTCTTCCCCTGCCTCACCACCCTCACTGAAAAAGACTTCTTCCTTGTATCCAATCTAATTCTCTTCTCTTTTAGTCTGATACCATTTCCCGTTGTTCTGTCACCACAGACCCTGCAAAAGAGACTGTCTTCTTCCTTCTTATACCCCCCTGTAGACACTGCAAGGCCATTCTCAGGTCACCCTGAAGCCTTTTCTTTGGCAAGCTAAACAGCCTCAACTCCCACAGCCTGTCTTTGCTGTGAAGCTACTCAACCCATTGGACCATTTTTGTGGTCCTCCTCTGAACACACCGTAGCAGCTTCACTTACCTCCTGTACTGAGAACTCCAAATCTGGATGCAGTACTCCAGGTGAGGTCTCACCAGTGCAGGGTAGAGGGGTAGGATCACCTCCTTTGATCTGCTGGCCAAGTTTCCTTTGATGCTTTCTGGACTGTGAGAGAACTTCACTGGCTCATGTCCAGCTTCCCATCCACCAGTACTCCCAAGTCCTTTCAGCACAGCTGTGCTCCTTTCTGGTGTCTCCCAGCTTGTACCGATAGCAGGGATTGTTGCCATGGCCCTGATGCAAAACCTTGCACTTGAAAAATGGCACCCACTGACATTCATCAACACTTGCTGAACGTTTCTTGGAGACCAAACAGTGGATGTGAGCACACTGAAACTGTGGGAGTATGTTTAAACAATGGTGACAGCAGTTTACCTCCACTGCTGCAGATCTTTACAAGCACAGCATGCAGGCTTCTTTCATGAATGGTGGAAATGCAGAGATAATGGTGGTGACTGTTGAAAAATAATATGTTGTAGCTGAGAATTTGCTCTAACAAACAGTGTTCTTGTGGTCTTTGTTGCAGTTTCCATGGAAACAAATAGGAGGCATTATTTTTGGAGCAACCTTCATACTTGGTGGCACACCAGATTGGATTAAATAAAACACAAAGTCTGCAGTGGGTTTTGATGTAACCCCAGAGTTCAGCTTTGCCTGTTCTATCTGCGCTATCCTTTGACCACAAAACAGCCCCAGACATTGAGGAGGTGCTCAGTGTTGGTATCCACATGGCCACACACCATCTTGTTGGCCATATCCACCAGTGCAAATGGTTTGTTGTAGAGAACTGATGTTCGGTGTAGTCTCAGAAGAAATATTAGTGGTATAGTGAGTATGTAATGAGAAGAAATCTTGTTAAGCATTGCTTCTGTGTGAGCTGTGCTGTGTTGGGGAAGAAACTGAGCAGGGCTGAGGCAGTCTCTGGGCAGGCTGTCGCCTGGTGATAGCCCTGGGAACTCTGAGCATGTGGGATCCATTTATGTTTCCAGAATCTATGTATGGTGTTTAAACCACATTTTGAGGTGCTGAGTCAAGATCCTGCAGCTCTGCACACTTCTTTTATGAAAATGATGCAATGAACAGACTCACATCAGCAAAGGTTGAGCAAAGTGTTGGCGTCCCAGGGTGGGTAGTGAGGAATGTCCCACATCTCTCCAGTGCCTCTGAAGGAGAACAGGAAGCTCATGAGCTCAGCTCTACTGGCAAAGCAGGGCACAGGCAAGGACAGCTTCTGCACATTTTGCTTGAGCATCTGCAAGTGCGTTTGCTGCCGATATTTGCCCACCGATTTCCCCATGGAGGAAGCCTCCAGGAAAGCACCAGGAGTTTGTCTGGGGAGAAGAGAGCTCAAACAGCTGTGGAAGCAGAACTTTCCAGAGAATATCTGGAAGCTGCCTGTTTTAGTTTACAAATACATTGAAAACAAATGCTTCAGCTGCACTGAGGAGGAGCATTTTGATATTTCATATTCCCAAGTGGCTTTCACTTCTGAAGTGTTTTATTTCGCATTGCACTTT
This sequence comes from Gallus gallus, assembly GCF_016699485.2. Taxonomy (NCBI): domain Eukaryota; kingdom Metazoa; phylum Chordata; class Aves; order Galliformes; family Phasianidae; genus Gallus; species Gallus gallus. Next base: position 13,696,984 of record NC_052572.1, read on the forward strand.
ATTGAAAATATGAAATCTATTTCACTGAAACAAAATGTTTAAATTTAAATCAATTTGAAATTAATTGCTTTTTATCTCATTTTATAAAGGAAATTTTGATGTTTTGGGCTCTCTTTTCACTTTGCTGTGAAAACAGAGACATTTTGGGGCTTTCCCAGGAAAAGGGATATTAAATTTCAACAAGCTCTTGTCAAAAAAATCTCAGCTGTTGCATTCACAAGCATATGAATTGAGGAGTTTTGTCCATACCTACAGACAGTGATTTTTCATTCCATTTTTTTCCTGGAATTAGCAAAGATTTGTGAAGAAGGGTAAGAGCCTGGGGAAGAGTCTAATTTGTCATTTCTTAATGGTACAGATGTAAAACATTATCTACATCCCTATTTACAGCTAATAGCAAGATAACATACCCAGGAGACAAATCATAGCCTCTTCAAAGAGCTTGTTAGCTCAGAAGCACAACATCCCACAGCACTCAGCAAATAACAAAAGCTTGAAAAGGCATTGTTAAGTTTATTGTCAGAGAGTAAAGATGATGTGAATGGACACAGGACTATAAATAATACAATTTCATGAAATGCTGCTGAAAATTGAATATGGCCCCTTTGTGGGAGATGGCAGAAGTGAACCCTGGGAAGGACACTAGAGGCAGTCCTGCCCCAGCTGCTTCAAAAACCAGTGGGATGATGCTCAGCCAGGCCAGTGATACTCTCTAAAGGCCCTCACAGCCTGAAATCTCACCCAAATCAGTGCTGCAGTGTGAGGAATTCCAAGAAATAGTCCTGTAATATTTCCCTCTTTCTAACGGTGGCTTGAGAACTTCCATTATGAGCAGTCTTGGAAATGGTCTGGATCTTCAGCATAAAGAGTGGTCAGACTCTGGAATGGGCTGTGCAGAGAGGTGGTGGAGTCACCGAACATGAAGGTGTTCAAGAAATATTTAGGTGTTGTACAGAGGGATGTGATTTAGTAAGGATACACTGGTGGTAGGTGAATGGTTGGACTAGATGATCTTAAAGGTCTTTTCCAATCTCGATGATTCTATGATGTTATGAAGAGAAACAAGGTCAGAGAAATTAGCCTCTTACCCTGCCTCGTTGCTTCTCTCCTGGAGCAGGTTTGCTTTTCCCCAGAGAATGATTTGCACTGGAAAAAAAATGGCTATCGGCCCAACTTGCCACCCCTTGGAGATTAACTGAATAATTTATTATGTAAAGGACATATCACAAGGGAGTATATACATAGCCAAATCTACCACACACTCAGTAAGAGCTGAAGCAAAGGTTAAGTGAAAGGATGAAGTGTTAATGATCCTTCAGATGGGAGGAAGCATAATAACTCTTCTGGCACCAGGAAAACCAACAACAGTTTGCCAACAACTTCCTTCAAAACAAGTTACACATGGCTTCTTCCAGACATGGGCAAACACCAAAGTGTTCTCTTGGCTTTGGGAACCACTTCCTCTCTGAAATGCTATTTGAATTGTAAAATGAAGTGGTTCACCCAAATATGCTCACATTTTCATAGAATCATAGAATGGTTTGGGCTGGAAGGTATCTTTGAGACCATCTTGTTCCAACCCCTTGCTATAGGCAGGGACACCTCCCTCTAGACCAGGTTGCTCACAGCCCCATCCAGCCTGGCCTTGAATGCTACCAGGGAGGGGGCATCCACAGCCTCACTGGGCAACCTGTTCCAGTGTCTCCCCACCCTCACAGTAAAGGATTTATTCCTAATATCTAGTCTAAACCTACCCTCTTCTAGTTTAAAGCCATTTCCCCTCATCCTGTCACTACATGCCCTTATAAAAAATCCCTCCTTTTCCTTTGTTTTGTATTGTATACCAGGACCCCTTAGGGACAATTCTGTAATCTGATTAAGCCAAAGCCCTGAACAAGCACATGCTGAGCAGGTTGAGGGAGGTGATCCTGCACCTCTACTCTGTGCTGGTGAGACCTCACATGGAGTGCTGTGCCCAGATGTGGAGTCCTTACTACAGGAGAGATGTGAATTTGTTGGAGCTCATCCAGAGGAAGGCCACAAAAATGTTCCAAGGGATGGACCTATGAGGTCAAAGAGCTGACAAGGCAGACATCCTGGTGGGCATCTGTTATAGACCGCCGAGCCAGGATGAGGAGACAGATGAGGTGTTCTATGAACAGCTGGTGGAAGCTGCGCCATCACCGGCCCTTGTCCTCATGGGGGACTTCAACTTCCCCAACATATGCTGAGAATACAATTTAGCACAGAAGAAGCAGTCTAGGAGGTTTCTGGAAGGACAACTTCTTGATGCAGCTGGTAAGAGAACCTACAAGAGGAGCTGCCCTGTTAGACCTGCTGTTCACAAACAGAGAAGGTCGAGTGGGACATGGTAGAGTTCTTGATTCTTGGTGGAGTCAGGAGGGGGAACAGCAAACTGCTACCTTGGACTTCCGGAGGGCAGACTTTGAATTGTTCAGGAGACTAGTAGGGGGAGTCCCCTGGGGTTCAGTCTTAGAGAGTAAAGGGGTACAAGATGGCTGGTTGCTCTTCAAAAAGGAAGTCTTAAAGGCGCAGGAGCAGGCTGTCCCCCTGAGCCGCAAAATGAGCCAGCGCAAAAGAAGACTGGCGTGGATGAATAGGGAACTATTCTTGAGGCTCCAGAAGAAAAAGAGAATCTACCTCCTGTGGAAGAAGGGACGGGCAACCCGGAAAGAATACAAAGAAGTTGTTAAGATGTGCAGGGAGAAAATCAGAAAGGCAAAAGCCCAGCTTGAACTCAACCTGGCTGCTGGGATAAAAGGGAACAAGAAACTCTTTTATAAGTATATCAACAGTAAGAGGAGGACCAGGGAGAATCTCCATTCTTTACTGGATGAGGCTGGGAGTGTGACCATTGAGGATAAGGAAAAGGCAGACATTCTGAATGCCTTCTTACATCTGTCTTTAAAAGTTAGACCAGTTATCCTCAGGTTTCTCCAACCTCTGACCTGGCAGCCTTGGCTGGGGAACAGACTAAACCGCCCACGATTCAGAAGGAAACAGTCAGAGACCTGCTACTCCAACTGGACTGCCACAAGTCCGTGGGACCGGATGAGATTCACCCGAGAGTGCTGAGAGAACTGGCGGAGGCAATAGCCAAGCCGCTTTCCATCATCTTATCAGCACTCCTTGTTGATGGGTGAGGTCCTAGAAGACTGCAGGCTTGCCAGTGTGACTCCCATCTACAAGAAGGGCTGCAGGGAGGATCTGGGAACCTACAGGCCTGTTAGCCTGACCTCTGTGCCGGGGAAGATTATGGAGCAGATTGTCTTGAGGGAGATCATGCGGCATGTGAGGGACAATAGGGGGATCAGGCCTAGCCAGCATGGGTTCACGAAGGGCAGCTCCTGCTTGACAACCTGATCTCCTTCTATGATCTAGTGACCCATCTGGTGGATGAGGGAAAGGCTGTTGATGTAGTCTACCTAGACTTCACTAAAGCCTTCGACACTGTCTCCCACAATATTCTCCAGCAGAAGCTGGCAGTCCATGGCTTGGACAGGTACACTCTTGGCAGGGTAAGGAACTGGCTGCAGGGCCGGGCCCAGAGAGTGGTGGTGAATGGAGTTAAATCCAGCTGGCGACCAGTCACGAGTGTGTTCCCCAGGGGTCGGTGCTGGGGCCTGTCCTCTTCAATATCTTTATTGATGACCTGGATGAGGGCATTGAGTGCACCCTCAGTAAGTTTGCAGATGACACCAAGCTGGCTGGAAGTGTTGATCTGCCTGAGGGTAGCGAGGCCCTACAGGGGAATCTGGATAGGTTGGATAGCTGGGCAGAAGCCAATGGGATGGGATTCAACAAGACCAAATGCCGGGTCCTGCACTTTGGCCACAACAACCCCAGGCAACGCTACAGGCTTGGGGCAGAGTGGCTGGAAGACTGTGTAGAGGAAATGGACCTGGGGGTTTTAGAATCATAGAATCATAGAATCACTAAGGTTGGAAAAGACCCACAGGATCATCCAGTCCAACCATTCGCCCATCACCAATGGTTCCCGCTAAACCATGTCCCTCAACACAACATCCAAATGCTCTTTAAACACCACCAGGCTCGGTGACTCCACCACCTCTCTGGGCAGCCCATTCCAGTGCCTGACCACCCTTTCAGAGAAGTACTATTTCCTAACGTCCAGCCTGAATCTTCCCTGACGCAACTTGAAGCCACTCCCTCTAGTCCGATCACTAGTCACCCGAGAGAAGAGGCTGACCCCCAGCTCACTACAACCTCCCTTCAGGTAGTTATAGAGAGCAATGAGGTCTCCCCTGAGCCTCCTCTTCTCTAGACTGAACAATCCCAGCTCCTTCAGCCGATCTTCATAAGGTCTGTGCTCCAGACCCCTCACCAGCTTTGTTGCCCTCCTCTGGACACGCTCCAGGGCCTCGATGTCTTTCTTACAGCGAGGGGCCCAAAACTGGACACAGTACTCAAGGTGCGGTCTCACCAGTGCTGAGTACAGGGAAATAATTACTTCCCTGAAAGTAATTTTCAGGGATTAATTTTCATTGACTCTAGACTGAACATGAGCCAGCAGTGTGCCCAGGTGGTCAAGAGGCCAATGGCATCCTGGCTTGTGTCAGAAATAGTGTGGCCAGCAGGAACAGGGAAGTAATTGTCCCCCTGTACTCAGCACTGGTGAGGCCACACCTCGAGTACTGTGTCCAGTTTTGGGCCCCTCACTGTAAGAAAGACATTGAGGCCTTGGAGCGTGTCCAGAGGAGGGCAACAAAGCTGGTGAGGGGTGTGGAGCACAGGCCTTATGAGGAGCGGCTGAAGGAGCTGGGACTGTTCAGTCTAGAGAAGAGGAGGCTCAGGGGAGACCTCATTGCTCTCTATAACTACCTGAAGGGAGGTTGTAGTGAGCTGGGGGTCAGCCTCTTCTCTCGGGTGACTAGTGATAGGACTAGAGGGAATGGCTTCAAGCTGTGCCAGGGAAGATTCAGGCTGGACGTTAGGAAATAGTACTTCTCTGAAAGGGTGTTCAGGCACTGGAATGGGCTGCCCAGAGAGGTGGTGGAGTCACCGACCCTGGAGGTGTTCAAGGAATGTTTGGACGTTGTGTTGAGGAACATGGTTTAGCGGGAACCATTGGTGATGGGCGAATGGTTGGACTGGATGATCCTGTGGGTCTTTTCCAACCTTAGCAATTCTATGATTCTATTATTCTATGGCAGGCTGAAAGAGCTGGGGCTGTTCAGCCTGGAGAAGACTCCAGGGAGATCTGATAGCAGCCTTTCATTATCTAAAGGGGCAGTGTAAGGAGGAAGACAACAGACTCTTTCACAGGGTCTGCGGTGACAGGACAAAGGGAAATGGTTTCAAACTGAAAGTGGAGAGATTTAGATTGGATATAAGGAAGAAGCCTTTTGCAGTGAGGGTGGTGAGGCACTGGAGTAGGTTGCCCAGTGCTCCAGTTCCATAGATCGTGTGTAGTTCCGGGTACTTGGTTCCCAGAAGAGAAGAACTACCTACTACATACCCCAGAGGACTTTGCATTGTTCTGATTTCATTTTCCATTCAGAGAGAAAGATAAACCTGTTCTCATATCATGAGACATTTCCTCTTTCCCCTTCTGCTGATCTAGGCAGCATGTGAGCTCCCTAGATTATCTTGCCTCAGAGTAAGGCCTTCAGCTTTTGGATACTCTCTCTCATTTAATTTGATTTATTAGCTTCAATTCTAATTGTATTGTATTATGTTGTATTATAGTGTGTTATCTTGCATTCCAATATCTTATTTAGTAAATTAGTTTTGTTTCTTCTCAGATCATTGTCACTGTTTTGTTTAGGCCCATCTCCTTATCCTTTTCCCATTTCTCCCTTTTTCCTTTCCCAGGGTGTGGGTCCATGGGTCCACTTGCTCCATTAGTCATGGAACTGGGCCCAACCAGCCCGTAAACCATTGACACCCATCCATGGAGACATTCAAATCCAGACTGGCTTAGGCTCCAAGCAATCTGATCTAGCTGTAAGTTTCCCTGTTCATTGCAGGGGAGTTGGACTAGATGACATTTAAGGGTCTCTTCCAGCTCAAATGATTCTAGGATTCTGTTACTCTCACCCCACTGCCCCATGTGCTCTCACCATACTGTCTGAGTGGCTTCAACACCAAGCTATGAATTTTAAGGCAGTGTTGTTTGTAGTATGGTACACAGTCCCTCTTACAGATAATGCAATGCTGAGCTGGCTGAAGAGATTTTATATTTTTTTAAATGCAGCGTTTCCAGCTCTGTGCCACTTACCACCATTATAAGGTGCCAATCTGCTCCTCCTCTGCCATTAATCTGCACTTGTGCATTTGCCTGAGATTGTGCTGGTAGAATTTATGGAAGAAAACAAACAAATACAAGCTGTCTTGTTCCAAGTGAGAATCTGAAATCCATGTATATATATTTGCATGCAGTGCAAAGTGTGAAAGAAGTTTTTGTGTCTGTACATGGCAGGTGGGGAAGGGAAGCCATGGGGCAAGGCGCAGGGAAACACCTCTCTGTCTGTGCTCTCTTAGAGATGACTTCTCAGCTGAAGGCATTTGTCATTTATTGGGATTAGCAAACATCCCTGAAATCTTATTTTGAACTGTATCACAACAGAGGACTGTGCTTCCAATTTAATTCACCTCATGGACACAGCAGCTTTCCTTCTCTGTTGTCCTGGGCCTTTGTGGCAGGAGCCAGCCAAGAATTTACCTTTCCTTCTGTATTTTTCAGCCTGCTCAGGCATTACATACCCATGGGTGCAGACCCAGGTGATGTGCACTTTGTTTGCAGCTTTGGCTGTCTCCCCATCTCTCATATGCAAGGTTGCATATGGAATGGATCTCACCAGGGTGACAATCAGCAATAATAAGTAGGCCCCTCAGTGGAGAAGATAAACAGCAAAGCTGATGCTGATGATGTATTCAGCAAATGAAGTTATTTTCCTTTTTTTTTTCATTTTCCAACTTAAAGGTTCAGTAACACTAACCGGGATTGAGCTGCATTCATTTTTTTACCATGGTTTTTTATCATTTGATTGGTTCACCTGCAGTGGAGCATGGTGGAACTGGAGCTTCTTTCCTGGTATGTGTTACCCCTGTGTAATTACACAGTGAATGACTGCTGCCAGGTATGATTTTCCCCAGTCCTACTGAGTTGTGAAACACTATGAGAACAGATGAGGCTTGGAGTGCTGAGCAGCAAGGAATTCCCACAAAAGCTATTCTTCTGCCCTCATTCTTTACTAGGTTTTTAGAGAACATCTCAAATTACATTTAGTGTCAGGGTTAGGGAAATTAGGGGTTCTGTTTGTCAGCTTAACCTGCTGTCCCTGGGACTGCACAGGGGTCCCCTTTCCACAACCAACACACTGGTGCTGTTGGTCAGGGAGAGCTCAGCTGCCTTATCTGCATCACAGGCAAAACCCTCGTAGGGACAGGCTTTGGGGTGGGTACGTTCTCAAAGGGATTGTTCTTCAAGGGTCAAATAGCTGAGCAGGCAGAGGCTGACAGGGGCAGTGATACAGGGAATTATCCATTGCCACCTCTCTGCCTTTTGCAGTGAGGCTATCAGTGATTCTCACCATTCCCTGGTTCCCCTGTGACAATAGAGATTGCTGCTAGATTTTTGTCCTCTTTGACAGAGATTATTTTCAGATTGCAGCACTTTTGCAGCTCTACGCCCAAACCAGTCTGTGCAAATTATAAATGGGGCTTTGCGAGGCAGTGGTTTATTCTCTATTGATCTGCAGTCTCTTTTCCTCACTGCGGCAGTTAACACATCCTAAAAATGTTGGCTTGCTCTTAATGAGAACATGGATATGCTTTGCAGACTAATTTCACCATATTTCTGTTTTACAGCTAGCAGATTTATGCAGGTTTTTTAAATATTATTTTTTTTCCAGGCTGTTGGTTGCCTTAGGGAGAAAAGAACTGAAAATGTCCATATGAATCGATACAGCAGCAGAGAGTCAGCGGGTATCAGCCTGTAAGCTGGAAGAGCGGGGAGGTAACAGCATAACCTCCTCGTAGAACCGACAGCAGGATGGAGAGGTGGTTTTGTGCCAATGCACCCCCGGGCCTCAGCCTTTTACTCTGAAGAAATCCTGGGCTATGCACAGCCAAGGTAGACAGATGTGATACAGCCCTGTCCTGTCGCTGTGCAACACACTGGAACAGTATGGCACCTTTGCAGTTGTTGGACAGCTGGTACATGTTGCCAATGGCTGTGGACTCTCCTCCTTGGAGATCTCCAAAACCTGCCTGGACACAGCCCTGAGCACCCTGCTCTGGGTGTCCCTGCTGGAGCAGGGCTGGAGCAGATGGAATAGAGTTTGTGCCAGCCTCAGCCATTCTGGAGTTCTGCAACAAGACAGCAGACCAACTCTGCTCTTCTGGCTGTGGACAGATGGACACACACTTTCACCTTTCTGCCTGGTCTGCAGGAGGAATCCAGGCCATCAGGCAGCCTGCTGGAGTGAAGCAGCCCCAGCAGCATCCCAGCAATGGGAGCTGTCCCTACAGGAGGATACCACATGGAGTTGATAGTGGGAAGAGAGGCATGATTTATTCCAACAAATGCAAGATGAGTAGACAGAAATGACTGGCAAGACAGTGTTTCTGATTATAGCTTTAAATTTTGTATATTTAGGGAAACGTATTAGACAACTTTTCCTGCTCTGGCCCTGCACAGCTTGCTTTATTCACAGGCAGATATGAGAAAGTGTTAATTGCTCATACTGCCAGATTTCCCCATTACCCACAGGGGTGGGGGGAGGACTCTTTGCCGGATATAGGCATCAGAAAGAATTTCTAGTCCTCACTCACTCACCACCTAAACAAATTAGATAGAATTTGTCCTAGAAATAATGTATACTTCATGTAGGTGGTACCAAAGCGCTCCTTCTGCAGCTTGCCTTTATTTTTTTCAGGTAACCTTTAAGTCTGCTATTCACATTGCTTTTGCTACATTTGTGCAAATATTCTGACTCTCCTGGCTGAAGATTTGCACTGCTTTCTGCAACATGTATCCCTGCATTGATAGAAGTTTTCACTTCCCTTTACTACCCACATAGTGCGTACTCTCCGGCTGATGGATCCAAAGGGAACACTTAGGACTTTATAAAAGAAAAAGGAGAAAAAAGAGAAGAGAAAGGCAAAGAAGAAAAAGAAGAAAAAGAAGGGGGAAGAAAGGAGAAAAGGAGAAGAAAAAGTACCTGATGTAGACACTCGGTAGAATTTGCTTAACATAAGTAACTCCACTGGAAAAGGGAAAGCCTCACACTGAGCTGTATTGAGATGCCAGGGCACCGCAGCACTCGGATCACTGGGTCTGTTAGCACCTTCAGGTTCTCTTCTGTGCTTGCTATTTTGGGACAAGCTTCGTGTGCTTTGAATCTTCCTGGGAAGAGTTAGGAACCAAACCGTGACACTCCTCACTGGTTTCACATGGAGAAAGAAGCACAACAGCCATTCTTAAGGAGGTTGTTGCTATGCCACTTAACGTTGAAAATCACACAAGCCTACCTGGTGAGAACCTCCCACAGTCAGGATGATGGACATCCCATTTGAGAATTGCCTACAATCATAAGGTTGGGACAAATATGATGCCTTGCTTTGCAGCAGCTGCAGTCTAAGTGCCTACCACAACTTTACAGGAATTTAACAGTTTCTCTGTGGAATGCATGTTCAGGGGACACATTTCAGAGCACAGAAATTCTAGTCCTAGATTTCTATTGGTGATGGTTCTATTTGCTTCTGCCAGACATTACAATAATAAAATCACGGAATAATAGACTGGCTTGACTTGGAAAATACATTAAAGCCCACCCATTTCCAACCCCTGCTGTGAGCAGGGCTGACCCCACCAGCTCCTGTTGCCCAGGGCCCCGTGCACCCCAGCACTGAGCACCTCCAGGGTGGGGGCACCACAGCTCTCTGGACATCAGTGCCAGCACCTCACTGCACTGAGTAAAATATTCCTTCCTAACATGTAACCTAAATTTCCCATTAGTTTAAAAACATTCCCCATTGTCCCAGTACAATCAGACTGTATAAAAGTTGGTCTCCTCAGCTGGTTTCAAATAAAATAAAAATGTATCATGAGAGTCACACTAGGATTCCATTGCCACTGAAGGCAAAAGCTTCTTTCAAGTCCTCACTTTTCAGTGTATATCTAAATATGTTCTGGAGTACAAACAGCATAGCTACTCTATATTGGTGCTGTTTTTTGAGTTTACTCTCAAAATCTGATGTTATGTAAGTACATTTGGATGGAACTTCCTTCCACCCACAGCTGTCACCTGAAGTTGCACCCTTAAATACTCTGTCATATGCTGTGGTGCAGGCATCTTCACAGCTAAGACCCCTACTCTACAGCAGTAGATCAGCATAGGCAGAGGACTGCAGTGCATCAGAAACAATGAGATACTGCAAAACAGGCAACAATAGAAGACATGCAAGATGCCACAAAACTGCTCAGATATATCTGTAATTCAGTGGTTTTGTTTTCCTCCTGTTAGACCCATTCTCTGAAGGGCACAGAAGGAAACGTCACCTTCTGCATTCATATGAGTGTATTTCAGGACCACAAGTACTCTCTTGGCTGTGCTGTCATTTACCTTAGACTGTGTTCCTGAGGATGAGAGAATGCTGAGTTTTGACCACACACATAAATTACTGAATAATCTCATTTCAGAGCAAGTCATCAAGGCTTTTTTTCTGAGACTAAACATTTTTCTTCCCTTACCAGCTTGCTTTCCTATGATAAGGGAGATAAAATACTATGACACACATACGCGTATCTTCTGTTTGAAACGGTGACCTCATTCGCCACAGACAAGCATTTTCATCACTTTGCAATCATCCAATTTATCATTCGCCAGGTGGTTAATGGAATTTGCTTTCATTTGTCACCCAGTACTATTTTCAGAGCGCAGCCACACACTAACGTCAATAATAAACATCTCAAATGCCATCTTTTCTGTGGCAGCTTCAATCAAAAGGTAAAAAGCACTTCTCTAAGGACTATATATGCAGTCCATTATTTGACTTGATTGAAAAACAAGTCATTACACAAATGAATGTGATAATTATGTTTGAGATTGACCCAACATAGAAACTGACGGGAGGAGGGAACGTGAAGCACACAGCCATTGGCTGAGTTTCAAACTTTATGATTTCTATTTATCAGATCCCTCCACCTCCAGCCAAGAAGCTGAGTGTTTTTTATGTGTGCTCAGGTATGACGTGCTGGTATGAACACAAGCTAATCTTTTAATGCTCATAATGGCAGAACAGAACACCGTGAAAAAACAGTAATGACAGATGCAACCTGGGATTTTTAATCTTTATTTTATTGATTGTTTTGCAAATACATAGAAGGACTTTGATGTATAGTTTGCAGAGCTTACAGTAAAATTACATTTTACATCATTCATTTTTTGCTTTTCCAGGGATAAAGTCAATAAAATATGAAACACGGTCTAACATAGGTAACAATAGAATCACCGTCTTCTTCGGAACAAAAAGCATCATCTGTCCTTGTCTTGAGAATGCTGTGAAGCACAGATAACCTCAGTGATGCCTCAATAAACATTCATGCATATCAGCTCTCTTACAGCCGTGGAAGAGAAATAAGAATCTGCCATCTGTCTAATACCAACCATCACAACCACTGCTCAAGAGTATAGCTATGAGCCACGCTTGGGTCCACAGAGAATTAAATCACTTTAGAGTGCTTTAATTTCTAATCCTGCTTTACAGATCTCAGCTAAAAAAACTGGAGTCACAGCTTGTTGTAATTAGCTTGTGCAAATGCAAGACATTTTCATAATACCAGTGTTCTACCACAATACCATATCCTCAAAAGTGCAAGTGTGACATGCAGCTATTTCCACCACTGGTGTATTCTGAGAGCACCCATTCTCCTCGCTTCCCCAGCCTTCAGTACCATATCCATCTTTGTTCTTTTGCATTACGCCGATACAAATAAGAAATCAAATATTTGTCAAGTAAAAAAGTCTTCAATCTCTCTTCCACACTGCTCATCAAGGGTGGCCTCCAAGCTGAAAACATAACGTGTTTCACAGATCTTAGCTAGTTATTCTTCCTGTAAGGGAGGCAGAAAGACATCCCCTTTTCCAGGAAACAAGGCAAAGAAGAGCACAGATGACAATTCTCAAGGCAATACGTGGAGAACTGGAAAAGCTGAAGTGCAGTCGTTGGCTCCTAATTCTTTGAGCCAGAAACCAACGTCCTGAAGTCCCAGACATTATCAATCAATAGACTTTTTATAAGCCATATATTAAAGACAATAATGGCTTCTGTGCGTATGCCAGCAAAGCATAGTTCTATGGAAGAAGCAGCATAAACCTGATGCCACCCTCGGACGTTTCTTCCATACACTATATATTCTATAATTATACGCTGTAATTACCTAATCAGTTCTATGACTAGTGTAACAGAGACAATTGCAACAGATCAACATTTATTTTCTGGATTTCTTTAAGACGCCTCCCACTATTTAAACACTTTTTTCTGGGTAAACTATTAACTCCCCTCTCCTGTACACAGTTTTTATATACCCTTCAAAAACAGCATCCATTCAGGGTGCTCCCCATGAAAGCTTTAAATGGCAATGAAAAAGAAACCTTCAGAGATCACATCCACCCAACCCGTGGGCCTGAAGGCAATGCTAGGCACCTTTTGCTGTGTACTGCACCACAAGGGTCAGAATTGTCACTGACATGACTTTCTGGAGTGTGATAGAGGTCTCTATGCTGCTCTATCAGAAACTAAACTTGTTTCATAGAGCTGAAAATCACCCTTTGTTACACAGAGACTTAATCTGCAAAATATCTGTGAACAGAAATTCTGCCTGCATCTTAGATTGTTCCACAGAAGTAGAAATGGCCAAACTTTAAGAAAATTACTTGACTGAAACAAGGGAATGACAGAGAATAAATAGAGAAAATATGAAAATTGAAGCTAGGTAAAAATGCGTGCTAATCCTGGATTAAGGTATTCTAGAACACTTTGATCAATGCAGTGTCATGTCTTGCATACAAATTAGCTATTAAAGAAATCACTTGTAAACTGTGGAACATTAGAACATACCTAGTCTATGTACAAGACATTTCTTTTCATGGGCTCAGCATTATGGCCTTGCCAACGCATTCAACCTATTCAATGGCCTACCACCCACTAGTACACATTAGATCAAGTCATACAGCTTAGTTATTATGGGATTATTTTTGTCTTAGCATAAAGGTGCTAACAAAGGTATTTTGTTTATTCTTTTGAATAACAAGAACAAGAGCATATTCCGGTATTAACAAGAGATTATCAAAGAACTGTTTAGGGTAAATACAACTAAACAAAAGTAATCTCTTAAATCAAAGCAGTTTAACTGCTATAAAACCCAGGTATGGGTCAAGTCTAATTTTATAACTATCCCATGGAAAAATAATTTTTCTCATTTTAGAATGGAGAAGTGCAGCACATTTTTCCAATGCAAGGTTACTAGTACAGTCCAAAGGCTAGTACTGGAGCTAGATATTGCAGGAATTTCATATCCTAGAAATTATTCCCTAGAAATGTACTATATGCCTTCCACATATGCACTGAAAGCCTTGTCCACACAGTATCAGAATTCCCTTGTACATCATGATCAGATGATCAGAGGACTGGAGAACCTTCCCTACAAGGACAGGATGAGAGAGCAGGGGCTTTTCAGCCTGGAGAAAAGAAGGCTTCAGGGGGACCTTATAGTGGTCTTCCAATACCTGAAGGGGGCCTACAGGAAAACTGGGGAGGAACTTTTTATAAGGACATGTAGCGAAAGGACAACGGAAAGTGGCTTTAAACTAGAAGAGGGTAGATTTAGACTAGATATCAGGAATAAATCCTTTACTGTGAGGGTGGGGAGACACTGGAACAGGTTGCCCAGTGAGGCTGTGGATGCCCCCTCCCTGGTAGCATTCAAGGCCAGGCTGGATGGGGCTGTGAGCAACCTGGTCTAGAGGGAGGTGTCCCTGCTTATAGCAGGGGGTTGGAACGAGATGATCTTAAAGGTCCCTTCCAACCCAAACCTTTCTATGACTCTATGATCATATCCCAACACTGCTCATCACATGTATGAAAGGCAAATTTCTTTGTGCATGTATCGTTTACATATTTTTAGTAACTTAATCTGTTCCCATTCTAACATAAAACATACATCAGGAATTATTTTCACTGAAGGGCCTCAGTGTTCCTACTTAGATGAATGACAGAAACCATTCTTCCTGGAAATAACACTGTATTTTAGTATGTATATTTCCAGTCAATTCATGCTCTGTATAATGAAGATCCATTGTGCTAACAAGGGGTGAGACCTAGTGCAGTCATAACTACGTTAATCATTTGCAAAAACGATTGTCTCATTATTGCTTTGCTTTTAATCAACTGTATTCCCTTTTGAAGAAAACTCCCAAATGTCCACAACATTCTTGTCCCCTGCTTCTCTGTGTAACACTAGAAGAACAAACCTCACTCCAGAAACAGTCTTCATTTGTCTTTGAATGGAGGTTGGAAGAAGGATTCTAACAGCAGAGGAAGAGTGGGTTCATATGGAATAGCTGTACAGCTAATCAATTGTCTGCAGGGGGACAGAGACATTTTATCTTCCTCCTGCAAACTATCCCCATTCTAGCTTGTACAGTTTAAATAGAAGGGTCAGAGTTGGACTCTGGGAGGTGCAAGTATCTTAATGACAACAGACAGACACAGTGGAAACAGCAGATACATTCAGGGCTAAGGACCCAAATGTTTCCATTAATACAAAAAGTTTTGTCAAAGACTTATTCAAAGGTTCAGGAAAAGAGAAGTCCACATTACTGATGTCTCTCTTTAGCTGCATGCATTTGCTATACACCACTCCACAAGAAAACCCACACCTTTAGAAGAGAAGGAACATACTAAGTATTGTAGTTACAGAACAATGGGGTGATCTGTAAGTTTAATGATTTCAGCAAAAGCAGAGGCAATTTTAAGATTGCCCAGTAATTTTGTGAATCTCTGTAAAAAATGTACTATTTGGCAGTGAGACTACAAGGCGTTTTTTTCTGACAATGTTCACTAACATTTCAGTATAACATTTGAAATTTTGGGAATATATTCACGATTCCATTAAAATTGGTAATGCTATGAAAGAAAAATTCCATTTAGGCTGATAGTCCTAGCCTGAGCTTAACCATCTGGAAACTACCTACAAAGCCCTTAAATAAAAGAAAAAAAAAGAAAGAAAAGAAAAACAGTAAAACTGCAAAACAGTCATTGATTCCTCTTCACTGAGCTTCCATTTCGAAACAAGCCTTCTGGCAAGTCAAGCCCAGACTCCACTGCAGGTTTAAATCTGTCTCATTGGTATCAGTTTTGGTGAAACCTAGAAAGGAGAGAAACAAAACAGAACAGTTGGCATACAGATATAGCAGTACAACCCATAGTTCACTTTGGTCTCTAACTATATGCTACTGAAGAATAGAGACTTAAACCCATTTACTTGAGGTATTTAAGAGATCAACACTCTCACCACTAAACTTTCTGATGCATAAATATGGGACACCCATGGTGCTAGTATCCAGCCTTTATTTATTTTGAGTTGGCTTCCTAATTTAAGAATGCAAGTGAATTAAATCTGGACAGATGAACCTGTACTTGACCCTGCTTACTGTGTGGCCTTCTTGTAGGACTTCCAAGAAGGTACAGCTCAAGTCAAGTAAAGCAGTTACTCAATTACACAATGCACAAGATGGTGTACCAACATCTCAAAAAATAGGTAACATATTGGCCCATAACTTGTTATAGTTTTTCTACAATGCTTGCCATGAATAGCAATCAGACAGGTAGCTTGAGAGGAACAATTGTTTCAACTATAATCTCCTAATCCACTTGCATTCAGTTACCAATACACTGAATAATGCGGGGGCAACAAAATAGGTGATATCCAATACATAACTGAATTATCACAGAAGTGTTAACCAAGGAATCCTACAATAATAATTTCCCTTTTTTACTCAGTAGCCAAGATCATTGTGGTTTTCATCCCAATACACTTAGAGAGAGGACACTGCCTATCAATGATAGGTCTGCTAAGAAGCAGTTAAACAAGTTGTGGAACATGCATATTATCAGGCAATATACAATCAAATGTATATGCTTACTAATTTTATTTTTTTCTGCTTTAAAGTTGCCTTCTTCCATTCAGTGGTTCAAAAAGTGGGAACTGGGAGAGTGATGCTCCCCCCCCCCCCCCCCCCCCAGTGTAAGGAAGATCAGGCTCATGACCACCTGAGGAACTTGAATGTCCATAAGTCTATGGTCCTGATGAGATACACCTGAGAGTCCTGGGAGAATTGGCTGACGTGGTCACCAAGCCACTCTCAATGGTACCTGAAAAGTCATAGTGGTCAGGTGAAGTCCCTGGTGACTGGAAAAAAGGCCACTCGACATGCATTTTTAAAAAGAGTAGGAAGGAGGACTCAGAGTACTACAGACCTTTCAGCCTCATCTCAGTGCATGGAGGATCATGGAGCAGATCCTTCTGAAAGCTATGCTAAGGTACTTGAAAAAGAGGGAGGTGATACAGGATAACCATCATGTCTTCACCAAGGGCAAGTCCTGACTGATCAACCTTGTCACTTTTAATAAGGGCATAACTGCATCAATGGACAAGGGAAGAGCCACGGATGTTATCTGTCTGGACTTTAGTAAGGCCTCTGACATGGACTCCCATAACATCCTGCTCTCCAAACTGGAAAGATGTGGATTTAATGGGTGGACTGTATGACAGATGAGGAACTGGTTACAAGATTGTACCCAGAGAGTGGTGGCTGATGTCTCAATATCCTGGTAGAGATCAGTGACAAGTGGTGTCCCTCAGCAGTCACTATTGGAATCAGTGCTCTTTAACACCTTCATCAGTGACACTGACAGCAGGGTGAAGTGCATCCTCAGCAAGTCTGTGGATGACACTGAGCTATATAGTGCAGCAGACACACCCAAGGGATGGGATGCCATACAGGGAGACCTAGATATGCTGAGCAGTGGACCCAGGTGAACCTTGTGAAGTTCAACAAATCCAAGTGCAGAGTCTTGTGTCCAGTTCTGGGCTGTCCAGTTAAAAAAAGACAGGGATCTCCTAGGAATCCAGTGGAGGGCCACAAGGATGATTAAGGGCCTGGAACATCTCCTGTGTGAGGAAAGGCTGAGTAACCTGGGTCTGTTCAGTCTGGTGAAGAGAAAACTCAGGGGGGGATCTGATAAATGTTTATAAATATCTAAAGAGAGGTGGGAGACAAATAGATGAGGCCAGGCTCCTCTTGGTTGTGTGCAACGATAGAACAAGGAGTAATGGCCTAAAACTTAAACACAGGAAGTTTGTGCTAACATCTGGAAGAACTTTATGGTAAGGATGGTAGAGCACTGGAACAGGTTGCCCAGAAAGGTTGTGGAGTCTCCTTCTTTGGAAATATTCAAGACCCATCTGGACTCTTATCTGTGCGATCTATTGTAGGATATCTGCTTTAGCTGGGGGTTTGGACTTGCCCTCTTGAGGTCCCTTCCAAGCCCTGCCATTCTGTGATTCTGTCTTGCACCTGAGTTGTGGCAACCCCAGTTATCAGTATAAACTGGGAGATGAATGGGTGAAGCACTGCCCTGGTGAAAAAGATCTGGAGGTGGTGGTGGATAGCAAGTTGGACATGAGTAAGCAATGTGTCCTCCCAGCCCAGAAAGCCAACCATATCCTGGGCTGCATCAAAAGAAGTGTGGTCAGCAGGTCAGGGGAGGTGATTCTGACCCTCTACTCTGTGCTGGTGAGACCTCACCTGGAGTACTGCATCCAGATGTGAAGTCCTCAGCACAGGAGAGTTGTGAAGCTGTTGGAGTGCATCCAGAAGAGGGCCAATGAAAGGAACACTTTCAATGTGAGAACAGGCTGAATGAGTTAGGGCTGTTCAGCCTGGAGAAGAGAAGGCTCCAGGGAGACCTGATAGCAGCCTGTCTGTATCTAAAGGGGCAATGTAAGAAGGAAGGAGACAGACTCTTTCACAGAATCTGTGGTGACAGCACAAGGGGATAAGGTTTCAAACTGAAAGAGGGGAGATCTACACTGGATACGAGGAAAATGTGTTCTACAATGAGGGTGGTGAGGCACTGGAACAGGTTGCCCAGTAATGTGGTTATGCCCTGTCCCTGGACATATCCAAGGCCAGGATGGCCCAGGCTCTGAGCAATATGATCTGGCTGCAGATCTCCCTGTTTATTGAAGTGGAGCTGGACTGAATGTCTTTTAATGGTCCCTTCCAACTCAAATGATTCTATGATTGTACGATGCTATTGTTGTAATTCTATGCAGTTGCAAAATCAATTACTTGTATTATAATATCTACAGCGAATCAAAAATAAATAAAACACAGTAAGCTTAAATAGGAAAGTGGATGAAGAAAGAAGGTGTAAATGGAAGCTATACAAAGCAGACTTTGGACTTCACTGTTTAACATGACTGCAGGTCTGCACTACCCCCTGAGGAAAACCTCTACACAGACGATCCAGGACTCATTAAATACATCCTGTTTCCAGCCTTATTTATACAGGTGCCCCAGGATGAGATCAAAATCAATTCATGTGATCTTATTTGTTTAGGGTGACAGATGGTTCCACAGGTAGTGGGCCTCTAGTTGGTTAGTTTGTCCCACTGAAACACAATATGCTGTACTCCTTCTGCCTCCTTACTCCATCTTTTTCATTTAACAGTACTGAACAAGCCAACTTACTAAAGAATGATATACAGAGGCTTTTTCCAAGCACAGAAAGGCTGTATTTCCAGTACCAATTCAATTTCCAAGTTATCCTTCCTCCAGCCACAAAATGTCATCACTTACAATGTTATGAGAATAGTCATCAAGAAAAGCTTAGTTCATGAAGAATGTGTTTACTATATCAAATGCTAATGAAATATTTTCTGTGGATGGAAACTGTTTATTGATTTTTTAAAGTTCTCTGTGAACTAGGATAATAAACAGATGTAGCAGCTACAAGTGTAGAGGAGCTGGAAAAATTCCCTGAGTGCATAAACATTCCTGAACTAGTTCCAGAAATGTTTCAACATTTCCAACTCAAAGTGGGTATGTGCCTCACTCAGTTTGGGCCTTGTCTAAGAAGAGTGACATTGAGGAAAGCACCACTGCTAGAAGATGAAGATGGTACCATTAAAACTTGTATACTGCAACGACAAAAGGCAATTACTGGAGTATGTTATCGTTTTTCTCCTGTCATAGGGTTTGGTACCATCAAAACCTCTAGTGTTTTACATCTCAATGAGCATATTACATTAAATGTACTGTCTGCAAATTTGATGCTAACAGCTGTCATTTATGCACACCACTATTCACCTCTGAAAAGGTCTGATCCCCAGGAGAGCTGAAGTGCCACAGTGTCTGCTGAACATAACAGAGGTAGTGAGAGACAATGCACCACTAGGAACTGGATGCAAATAGAATTGTTTGCCTTAAATAAATCTGGTTAAATAAGCAAAAAAGAAAAAAAAAAAAAAATTGCTAACATAAGAAAGGAATGGTTCGGGCTTGGAAAACAAGGAATAATCAAGTTTCAACTGCAGAAAGCCCCCTGAGCATGCTGCTTTAAATCCCAGCAGAGTCAGCCAATCTGGCAGCAGACTGTGCTATCAGCACAGCATTTGATATAGGCTGAATGTGCTTAACAATGGCTATTTTACAGCACAGAGATGCATGTTTATTACTTTCTTACAATACATCCTAAGCAGCACACTCTTAGTATTATTTCACTTACAGGAATTACAGCTCATCTTGGATGTTTCAACATGCTTTGTTGATGTTGAACAGGCAGGTGTATGGGGAGCAGTTTGCCTTTGTGGTCTGGTATGCCCCAGACTGGTAAGAGGAAGACTCTAGCTGAGGCCACAGGTATTCCCAACAACT
Source organism: Gallus gallus (assembly GCF_016699485.2). Classification (NCBI taxonomy): domain Eukaryota; kingdom Metazoa; phylum Chordata; class Aves; order Galliformes; family Phasianidae; genus Gallus; species Gallus gallus. The sequence continues at coordinate 13,716,978 of NC_052572.1, forward strand.
CAAGCTTGCTGACTTACAGAATTTCAACACACAAACATGTCCATGCTTATTTCATTATGTTTATCTATAGCAAACAAATCTTTCAAGGCCTGGTTCTGAATGGTGCTGAGTCCTAATAATTTCCAATGCTCTTATCAGGAGTAAAAAAGCAAGATATTACCTTTTAAGAACTTTCTGTAAAACTGAGCACTCATTATTACAATAAATAAATAAATATTTTTTTGTAAAGATTGACTCTAATGATTTTTATAATGAAATACATCTGCAAACTATGCTTTCTCAGTCACTGCTCTCATGGTCTCACCAAAGGTATAAACAAGTACAAGTCAAAAATGTTTATCTGTCAAGGCAGTCTATTTGCTAGGGGGCAACAAATCTCATTTAAATACAAAAGATAAGCCAATGTGCTGCTTTCATAGCTCAGTAGAATTGAGGGTGAATTTTTTATAACAGTCTACAATTAAGACTCTTGACTCTAAATCCTTTCTTTCTTAAATTGGGAACATACAGCAAAATGTGTCTCAAAAAGCCACAAGGACTACAAAGCTCTCCAAACAGAAGTAGCCTGCACAGGGAGATGTAGTTATATATGAAGGCATAGTCATCCCTTAGTCAATCCCATAGTTATCTATGTAATGAACATAGGTAAATGCTTATTTTAGTTTAGATCACTCTCTGCATCCACAGAGAAAAGCTGTCAGGAAAGGATCAGCTCCGTATTTTTCACCCCTTAGTTCTGTTTCAAACTAGCAAAACATATGAAGCAAAAAATCTCTGCTTTTACTGCAGCAATACAGTATCAGTGAAGTTTCTGTCCCCAGTCTAAATGAGAACAAGATGTCTCATTCAGAGAACATAAATAATCACAAGCACAACTGTTACTCTTGCAAGGGAGCCTGAGGCAAAGTCTTGAAATGTGGAAAAAAGGACTAAGGATGTATTTTCTGAACAACTGTCTACCAGAGTGCTCAAGTTTCTATTTTCTCAACTTCAAAATTAAGCAAGGGAGCTTCACCTGTTCACTATATGAGAAGTGTCTCACATCATGCAATTGTGACCTAGTCTTGCTGCCACCGATGCCAATACTATAGCAGTTTTGGTGAGGATTTCAATGACAGGAGGACAGGGTCACTGTGACCTGGAAACATCCTTTAGGAGAAAAAGGAAAAAAAAAAAGAAGAAAAAATAGGACAAAGGAAGAGCTAGTGCTCCTCCATGCTGCTGCATTAGTTAACAAATCATTCTGGTTCACTCCTTCTGTTTGCAGAGCTATACAAATTTCAGGCATTTTTAAGGAACTATCATCCAGTAGGTAATGCTGACCCATGCACATATTCTGGCGGAGGTCAGCATAGTACATGCTTTGCAAGCATTTATGGTAGCTGCTTGCTTTCAGATAAACATAGAAAAGTATACAAACCAAGAAGCATCTACATTTTTCATGCCCATAGCTCTCCTTTAGCACAGCTCACGATTTCATGCATGACCAAGGAAGCTGTACAAAGCAGACTGCACTGGAGTTCATCTTCATGAAACAGGGAATGGGTGGCTGTGAAGTGACCCCTCTAGAGCCTGGTGAGACAGATTCCAGGAGCAAAGACAGCACTACACTGCTCATCAATTGCTAACTTCAGGCTATCGTTAAAATTCAAAATTTATACCATTTCTTTGTAACATTTACAGGGAAGTTCTAGTGGTATAGTGAGGTGGTGCTAATTCTTTTTTAATAGTCCTAATAGTCTTGCTATATCATACCCACCATGCTGCTGCAAAGCTCTGTCTGCTAGCCGATCATTCTGAGCTATTCATTTCTTTCTCTAAATACTTTGGTTCCTTCTGCTTCAGTTGCCTCCAGCACAGGCTGAAAATTACTTCAGGTAATACCAACTCCCATATACACACATACATATATATTTAGATCCTCTGAATCAAAAAGAAACCAACTCCTTCCAAAAAACAGGTTCAGGACATGTAAGAACTGGTGTCTTCTTACAGCAAAGTCATTCTCTACAGTTTAATTCTATGTATATGGTTACTAAACACAGTACCCTTCAAATTCAACCTAAAGTTAATCCTCAAATTAAATACAACAGAATAACAACAACAACAAAAAGTGGCTGATTACCACAGACCCAAAACCATAAGGTCATTTCTATGTTTTAGTTTTTGAATACTAGCTGTTTAAGAGTCTCATCCAACAAAGAAAAAGAAGCTCTCTGATTACTGAAGTTTTAAAGAATTTATTTTTGTCCCCTACATCACAGGAAGAAGAATAACCTCTTTTGCATATAGAATTGCGAAGTAGGGAGGCTTGTTTCTACCGTAAATTAAGAAATAATAAAGATTAACATAAAACGTTACATAAAAAATGAATAATGGAGTAAAGCGATTTTGTAGCAATTTCCTGCACTCTACAGTTGCACGTCACTCCTATTTAACAGACTCTTTTTTTCCAGATAAATGAATATTTTCTCAGAAATGAAAAGCTCTTTCAATTATTTAAAACTCTACAAGAAAAACATATGCTATCATATTTGGGTGTTAAAAATGCTCTGTTATGGAAACGAGGGAATGAATTAAGTTCTACATGCTCCTTGCTCAGAACATTCTTCTCGCTACTAAGACCATATTCAAAGCCTTAATAACCAACTCTTTCACATAATAGCTGTTCTGCAATCTTACAATCGTGCTCTAGACCTGAAAACTCTGCAAAGAGGAAGAGTACTACCCTTTATTACCAAATATCTCCCAATTACCTTCACAGGACACAGTGTATACTGTCAAATTCACTGTCCTCATTTAAAAAAAAAAAAAAAAAAAAAAAAAAAAGCAAGCTGACCTCCCCCAGCTTTACAGTACAGAAGAAAAAGCTTTATTATATGAACAAAAGTCCATGAAGAAACTACATTTATTATTGTCCACACATACAGCATCAGTTATCTTCCAGTGTACTTCCCACTAATGAGTCAGTTTTGTGTTAACTTTAAATAATATTTAAGAAAGAATGTTAAGGTAAAAAATCAGTGGCTGTATGGATTAATGACAAGGCAATATAAAAGCAACAACTGTATTTGCTTGTAAAATTACTTACTGCGAAGTCACAGCCAGTGCTTTTCTTGATATCATCCACTGACAGTCCTTCCCAGATTTCCACGAGGGTGAGCCCCTTTTTCTTGTCCACATCAAACACAGCCTGTCAGATTCAAGTAGCATACAATTAATTTTTATTTTTAAAAAAATGAAGATCCAAGTAGCAATATTGTACAAATCAGTTAGCTGAAATGGGTTTCTTCAGTAACAAATGATGCCATTATCAACTGGTTTCACTTTTCAGACTGACCAGTAGTGATTTATTCACACCTGAAAGAATCTGAAGGGTAAGATGTGTTGATTTTGTGGAAAAAAATGGGCAACTCCTTTCCACTGCGTGAAATGAGGGCAGTGCCTCCTGCTGTGATTGCAAGATGCAAGGGAAAGGGCTGAGACATTCTTTGCTACACGACAATTATCCACCAAGAAGTCATGAAAGAAAACAGGGAAAGCCATCCTCTTTATCACTCTTTTGTTTTGCTTTTAGGTTCATAGAGAGATAAAGGGTGGCTGATCAACTTATCAGATGATCAGTTTCTCCAACAGCTATTAAATACTACAAATTTTACTATTTTTGAAGCTTGCTAAGAAAGAGAAAGTTTCTTGTTCTATTTTTAAAAGAAAGCCTCAAGTGATGCAGCTGAAGGACCATTTTCCCTGATGTGTTCCTAAGACAAGCTTTCCACTTCAAAGTCTCTCAAGCATGTAAGAACATCTGTAGAACAACATGCACTACAGTGGTGCCCACTAGATGAATACACAGGTTGCAAGTCAGTTGCCACAAAAAACATTAAGTCTGCATTCATTATCCTAAGATAAAATAAAATTTTAAAAAGCCAGTAGCAAAAGTCCAGTGATGATTGAACTTGGAAGGAAAGTGGAATCTTAAGCTCATCTCAGAAGTGTACTGAAGCTCAACTTGTCCACTAGGCACATGAGACAGACTTCAAGGTCCACAAAAGGCAAATAGTGCCTGACAAATCTGGCATCATCCTCCAGAAGGGTTACAGCATTTATAGAGAAGGGAAGAGTAACCAATGTCATCTACATGGACTTGTATGAAGTATTTGACACTTTCTTGTCTCTAAATTGGATTGGAGATAAATGGATTTGACGGATGGGCCACTTGGTGGGTAAGGAATTGGATGGAATGTTAATTTCAAGGAGTTGTGGTCAACAACTTGATGAGTAGGTAGAGACCAGAGGTGTGTGGTGCTCCTTAGGGGTCATTAATGGGAATGGAGTTATTTACTGCTATTTCTAGTAGAATGGACAGCGGGATTGAGCACACCCTTAGCAAGTTTTCAGATGACACCAAGATAAGTAGTGCAGCTGACATGCTGGACGAAAGGAATGCCACCCAGAGGAACTTGACAGGCATGCAAGGTGGGCCCATGTGAACCTAATGAGATTTAACAAGGCCAAGTGCAAGGTTCTGCACCTGGGATCGGGCAATCTCAAACATGAATATTGGCAGGGTGATGAGTGGATAGACAGCTGCCCTAAGGAGATGGACTTCACGGCTTCTGGTAGATGAAAAACAGCATGAGCCTGCAGTACACGTTTGCTGCCCAGAAAACCAGCTGTATCTTTGGCTGTACCAAAAGAGGTCTGGCCAGCAGGGCAAGGGAGATGATTGTTACCCTCTGCTCTGGCTCATGAGGCCCACTTGCAGTACTGCATCTAGGTTTGGGCCCCCCAGCACAAGAAAGACGTGGGGTGATTGGAGCGAGTCCATTGGAGGTCCATGAGGGTGATCAGCAGGTGGGAGCACCAAACCTAAGAACCTTATAGCAGCCTTCCATTACATGAAAGGGCTATCAGGGAGTGGAGTGATAGCACAAGGTTTAGTGTCATTAAACTAACAAAAAGGTAGGTTCAGATTAGACATTAGGACAAAATTCTCAGTTATGAGTGCTGTTGAAGCACTAGAGCAGGTTGCCTACAGAAGTTGTAGATGGCCCTTCCCTGGAAGTGTACAAGGAAAAGTTGGATGGGGCTTTGTGCAGCTTGTTCTAATGGAAAGTATCCCTGTTCGTCGCAAGAGGGTTGGAACTAGATGGTCTTTAACGTCTCTTCCAATCTGAAGGATTTCATGAGTTCTATGGGACTGAAATTGTTCTTCTGAGTCTTAAAAGAGAAGAGGAATTTAAGGAAAACAGACACTAGGAAGCTAGTGTCAGAACAGTCTGTAATACAATCTAAATAGTGCTGTACATTTGTGTCATCTTTTATTAAAACAGCGAGACCTGAAGAGCAGTGAGTCTCAGAAGTTTTCTGCACGTTTTTTATTTTCTGTCACTTGTTCAATGCCATTTTTTCGTACCTTACATTTGTATGTGACCAGTCAGTAGAAGACTACAGGAAAACATCCACACTTTCGTTTCTTTTTCCTTTGTTTGTAGAGGAAAAGTTGAAACGACAGTAGCAATGTACCACTGAGAGGAAACAAATTCTGCATCAGCACTTTCAAATCATTCTACTTAGCATGACAGATGGCTCACAGAGGGACTGCTCAAAGCCCTTAAAAATGTACACATCGATAATAAAAGGAGCATGGTTACAGCAAAAATCCTAAGTCACTTATCCTCTGCTGAAAAGATCCACTAATGCACTTTGAACTCTGGCAATATCACATGGACTTGCACTGGACAGTAAATTGCTTCACAAATGCAATCAAGTGAAAACAAAAGATAGCAGCAGAACAGGCTATGTGTCTCTCAAAGTTTGTAATATACACAAAGAAAGATGCCAATTGCTTGACATGAACATGCTACAGAGCTGTAGCTTTGCGTCTATATTTGAGGAAAATGTGCATTTCAGGATTTGCATCTCACAAGGCAAATTTTCAGGTAAATTTTGGGAAAAATAGCTAGACGTATTCTTTGCATATTTCTCATGGATAGTATCTCCGTTCTGATGGTGACTGCAATAATCATCCAGCATGCATGATGTCAACAGTGAAAGATTTAAAAGGAAAATAGGAGACAACAGGTCTCTGGAATTGAACTCAAAAGGAATCTTTGTCCTTCACAAGCAACAGATACTGAATATATTCCTTATTTTTACAACGCCTTTTACTGCTTTCACTGAGTGTCACTGAGAGGAGAAAAGTATTGAAAAGAATTCAAGAAAATAACTTTACCTTCTCTGTAATGATGCGGTTTACACATTGCTTCCCAGTAAGCGGTAAATTGCATTTTTCCAAGATTTTATGGACATTGCCCTGTGTTTAACAGTACACAAACAAACGTTAATTTTAAAAAACAGTGCAACCTTCTCTGAATTCAAGTACGTACATTAAAAAGGAAAATCACAGCTGCAAGCATTCAGTGTTATTGAAACATTCACTGCACTCAGAACATTGTTTGAATTCATTTTCATGGCAGATTACAACTCTGGCAATTTGGGACAGTTTCAACTAAAGCCCCAGCTATAACGAGATGACTAATAAGGGTCTCAGTGTACCAATGAGCGGGCCCCTGAGTTTAGAAGTTCAATAATTTCCTCTTCTACTGCAATGTGAGGGTAAGACACACGTAGGACCTTACTGATGACATGTAAAGGTTAGACAATGACATTGTGAGCATTGACATTACTCTGTCTTATTTATAATACATAATAAGTGCAGGATCAGCCATATACATAGGCATTTCAAACCCCTATGGTTCAAGTGCATACTCATGCTTTGAAAATAGTAAACCCAGTTTCTTTAACCACATTCAATTTCCTTTTCTTCTGTCACTCCAGAAAAGCACAAAAGCAGTCTAGGATCAGACTAGACTCATCTTCAAGTCCTACAAGAGAAGCTACACTGCCTTTATTTTTACCAGTACAAACCAGCCTGCAAATACAGTACAAAGTTATGTATCTAAAGATATCAGGATTTGCTTTAAGATACTTCCCTTCCTAGGATATCAAATGGCAGCTACTTTAGTTACTGGGTAAACTATCGCCTACTGAAAAGGCAAAGCTTCTCACACAAAGTTGGATGTGTAAGGCTTAGGTGTTTAGGTCTGAGGTTTTTTTTTTGTTTTTCCTCTATCAATTTTCAGCTATGCTTTTCAAAACTCTCAGAGGATTGCATGTCTCATTTAACCATGTGAATGCAACACTTTTTAAATCTGCAATCATCAATTTGCCTTAAGGCTTAATACATAAACATATCTCAGTTCCATTCCTGAGTAAAAACAAAACAGACTTGCAGAGCTGACAGCTTGAGTGGCTTTTGTGACCCTTAAAAGTGAAAAATTCCAACTTCTTAACACTTGAGATGGACATTACTGTATTATCAGGTAGCATGAAAAGTGGCTTTTGGAACTCAACCATCAGGGCATTATCAGAATGGGAATCCAAGTGCAATTGCAAGAATTTTTAATGTCTGAATTTATAGAGTATTTGTTCAGATAAAGAAAGAAAAGACTGTGGTGTAGATATCCAAAACCTTAGGTTGTTTCATTCTGCTTTAAATATGTAGGTTGCACTGAAAGTAATGCCTCCTATTTATTTTCATGGAAACTACAACAGATACAAAGAATAGCTACAAAACACATCTTTTCATCACAGTCACCATCATTAGCTATGCATTTTCACTGGATACGAACAAGAGCCTGCATGCCACACTTGTAAAAATCTGTATGGCCATACAGAACATGGCTTGTCTTTCATGTCACTGCTGAAACACGTCATCCACTGCCTCACTGTGCTCACATCCACTGTTTGGTCTCCAGAAACATTCAGCAAGTGTTGATGAATGTCAGTGGGTGCCATTTTTTCTGCTTGGCAGAATTCAGTGACACACCTTTGCATATACATTTCCATGTCAGATGCCATTTTGTCAAACTGCCCCTCTGCTGTCATCTGTCACACAGCAACAAAATGGAATGGGACATTGGTGGGAAGATTCAATCTCTACTGCCATCATCCATCTCTGATGTTGTGAGCCAACATAATAAAATAGAAGGCATTAATTTTGGAGCAGCCCTAAAAATTCTGTTGCATTTTTTTCTGGACACTTGTACGGGGAAAAAATGCCATAGTTTTGTACAACTTATCAAAACAAAAACTATTCACAATGATGGAAATTTAGTGCCCCTTGTTTCAGACATGACCAAAGCACATGCTTAAAAATAGTTTCCATTATATTGTTTTAGTTGTGTAGACAAGTCATTGCACCACCTGAAAGTGAGCAGCCATCACCTTATGCTGTTCTGCAAAATACATCGATAACAGTATGGGTGTAAGGACTTCTATATCTTCTAGGCAGTATTTACCAGACTGAGCACAGGTGCACAGTGGCTGCTCAAAGATTTAATAACAACACTATATTCTGGTCTTTACAGTTAACCAAAAATCAGTTTCACAAAAAATGCACTAAGAGCTATCATAGTGAATTAAACTGAGTCCATCATCCGAGTGTCTCACGATGGCCTAAACATACAGAGGGAAAGTTGAGCAACCCTTCATCAGGTATTCCCTTCCTGGTTCGTGACACGCTGTGATGGTTAGGCTTCCTAGGCTAGAGACTGTTTCTGGGCAACGCTATTTAATTGTCACTGACAAACTCATAAAATAGTTTAATCCCTTTCATATGGCTGTAATGCTTTGAGCTCCTATAACATTCTGCTAAAGATCCACGATTTCATTAGCTGACTGTGAATAATACTTCCTGTTTCAAACCTGCTGGTTGCTAGTTTCTGTAGTTTCTGTTGGTTATCCCTTAAAAAAAAAAAAAAAAAAAAAGGCAGTGACTAGCCATTCTGCATCTGTACCTTCATTACCCCACATATTTCTATGCTACTCTGCCTCACTGATATTTCTTACTCTGAATTCTTCTACGTAAGTCATTTAAAGTCCTGTCATTTTTCTTCTGTATCTTTCAGCTTTCATAAAATGTAAATAATTAAATTATCAAAAATTAAAATACTTGGGGGCAAAGGATGTTCATAGTTATTTTTAATATATTGCATATCAGAGTAAATTCTTTGGGTGTTTCTTTGAGTGTGAAGACAGATGACAGTTTCACCCTTGTAATTTAGGGTAAATTGTATTTTGTCTGCACTGGAAGGATTCAGCCTACTGCTAAGTTTGAAAATTGCAACCTGCATACTCAGGATATACTCTGAGCAAATCTATTAAAATGTTTAGCAAGCTGTCACTATTATATATCAGACAAAAATATTACAAAATACAAAAAAAAAAGAAAAAACAACACTTGAAAAGGATTAAAAGATCCTTTACAGGATGACAGATCAAACAAAACGAACTACCATAACTATTTATTGTTACATATATCTTGTAGCTTTCCACTGTACTTCAGTCCATCAGACCTTGATTCACATTTATTTACTGGAGGCTTTGGTGCCTAATGATAGATTTCTTATTATTTATTTGAAGACTAAGACAACAACAATGTCCCTATTCTAAAAAGCCTGCAGATATAAGAGATTCCAGCAGTACAGGCATACATTTCTTTTGCTCAGTAGCAAAAGAACTTGACTCTTGGGAAGAGGAAAGAGGACTCCTCTAATGCTTAGGTATGGTTGAAATTGCAATTTGTGAGAAAATCTTCATACTAAAGAAATAAATATAAATCAGTTCTGTAAGAAGTCACCCCAAATTAAGGCTTCTGACTTTCAGAACCGACATTATAGGTCATGTAATTGCTCGGGCATCACTCTTCCACATTTTCTCACCAACACCCACTTAAAAAAAAAAAGAAGTAAAAAAAACATCTAAAATATGTAACAGAAGCTATAGATGGTTTTTTGTTTTTTTTTGTTTGTTTGTTTGTTTTTTGTTTTTTTTTTCCACTTCTATACTATTCAACTTCTATACTCCATCTTCTTCACTTTTGGGCAAACAAGAAGCAGCCCCAAAAGGGTGTAGTTAGGATGAAAGAGTCCTCCATTTTAAAATATGAATAAATCCAAGAAACATATACTTGGATTCACTTTGCAGTATATTCTTACAAAAGTAAGTTATGGAAGCCTGTTAAGCCTGTAACAGGCTTTCTAGAAGTACACACCAGGAACCTCAAGAAACCAAGTTATACATACACTTGTCAAGAAAAAAAAAATAATAAAGCTATGACTGGGCTACCTATAAGGGCAAATCTGCTTTCCTAACTTTTTCAAGTTTCAGTATTCCTACTGACAAAAAACAACAAACTTCCAAACACTGTACTTAAATGCAGTAATAGTTTTGTAATAGTGTTATTAAGAGATAAATGGGCATGAGTAATTATTGTGTGTGGACTTCATTTCCTAGCTGAATTCCACAGTAACTTGAAGTTCACAATATTTATTCAGATGACATTAACATCTGAAATATGTGCCAAAGTGAATGGATACTCAGACACCTAGTTGTTGTGAGGCTGTGATAGGGATGCAAGTCAGACAAATTTGCTTTGTACTTTTGTTTATTTATTTACACATATGCATACAAGAACTACTGGGTCAGTCACAGTTTTGTTACTTAGAAATGCACTACTAGAAATCACAGCTTCTATAAAAACCAAACAAAAAAACAACAAAACCCCAACCTGTTGAAAAATATAGAAAGTGAAGATTCATTCCTTAAATCACATTTAAAAGAACTCCAGAACTGTTAATATATTTATCTTTCATATTTGCTGCCAGGCAAATTCCTTATGCTTATCCCTATGTATTCTGGCAGAGATATTAATCTTGAACATACAGAACTAATAACTTCTGGACTCACATTGATTTACAGGAGGCTTTGGTGTCTACGCCAACAAATTATGAATAACAGAAACAAACAAAAAAAATGAAATAAAAAGTTGAGTTTTAAGCATTTGATATAGTCCCCTGAGAATAAAGATGCTGTCCTTCAAACAGCTTTTCTCATAGCTAAGACTGTACAATTTTTTAAGTTTCAAATGACAAACTTTCTATGACCTTCTGTGGAAGACTGTTTATATCTACAAACCTATCCCCACAAAGAGGTCTCTAGATTAACCTCTATCATGTAACAGTATAACAAGACTGCACAGTATCATGCCAGAAAGATCCGTTTTATCAAGCTGTCAGTACCAATTTGACTGATAGCTTCAAAGGTAAATATTTTCCCATCACAACAAATATTTAGCCAAGGGGATCCTCATTTCTCAGATTATTCTGACGTGAAGAGTTAAACCTTCAGGGCAGCATCTACTGTAGCTCTGCCAATTGTTACTCTCATTAAGTTTGCACAAAGCAACAGAAAATGTATGCAGCTTTTAAACATCAAATTAATCTTTGATTTTTTCCATGGTAAACAATTCACTTACATGAGGCCAGGAAGGTATAATTGTAACTAGTAACAAATCTGTAAAATCCTCATGAAGTGGCAGAATTTAATGTAAAAAGTTTTTGTGTGTTTTGTGTTTTTTTTTCCTAGCACGGGTGAGTCACATAGAAGACAGAGCCTTACCTTGGCTGAGTGCTCCATGGTGACAACCACTTTTGTCTGGGCACTAGATACCAGGTCCATGGCACCTCCCATTCCCTTCACCATTTTACCCTGAAATGAAAATTTTAATAGAAATGTAACATTTGTACTAAAGAGGAAAAAAAAAAATACACAGCAAAAACAATATATAGGCTGCAATGGCAGGACGAGATATTCAGCTTTCTTCTGTGCAGAAAACCCACTTTATCTCACCACACTGTATTAAAAAAAAATGACTGTTTTTCTCATTCCAGGGTCTCCATGTGATGCAAACAGAAGAATAATAAGTGTAACAAGGGCTCACTATCACCTGCAATGTCCTGGTGTAACTTATACCTGAGTAGTGCCAGTGACTTCATGGGAGCCCTGACACTCAGAACAACGAATCTTGTTCCGGGGGGTCTATCGCTGTTAAAACAAAACATTATTTTTCGCAATTACAGAAAGATCATTAGTGCCCCAAAAGGGAATCTTTGCTTTTAAATTTAGCATCAAGGACATCATAACGCTCTTTACCTGGAAGTTTAGAAGGACATTGCTTGCAACACTATATCATCACAAACCACTCCTTTTATTCCATTGCAGATGTATTTGGATGTCATTTCAGATCACAGACAAATAGATGAGTTTGGATCACTATTCACTCCTGTTAGTCCCTCAGACCAAGCAATGCATTTTGCCTCCGAGACTCATTCTTCTTTTAAGGAGTGTCAAAATTGCACCTGTTATAACAGCAGCTGTACTGTGGTGTACAGATATGTATAATTCTGCTTTTTATAATGCTATGGTATTCAACCCCTGCCTGCTTCCACCATCTTAAACTGAACACATATGATCTTGGAAGGTAAGCAGCTCAGGCTTGGCAAATTTCTGATGTGGAACATCCGTAAGTACAATGTTCTGTTAGTATAAGGAAGACGGTTATTTTTAGACAACAAATGCCAGACACCCCAAGAAAACAGAATGCAATGACCTCATGTCACTCCTGAGTTGCTGGGGAGAGGACCTGTATGACAGTGAAGGTTCGAAGAAGCACAAGGAAAGGAATTTGGGGAGCAAAATAGACTATTTTTGTCCCAAATGCTTTGTATTTCCTCCGATTTTGTACTTGTTATCTCTCATTAAAATAAATCATGGACAGAAATATGATGTATGCTGTTTTATATATGAAACCTATAAGTATATGATTAAACAATTTGGAAACTTCCTACTGTAAAGTTTTTCTCCTTTGCTTCCACTTATTAGACATGTGGTTCAGTACCTTACTAGCTATGGCTCATGATACAGAGCATATGGAAGAGATTTGTCTCATTAAGCTGTCAAGAAAGCAATTTAATGAAAGTCTCTTTATCAAACCAAAGGCAATATATATAAAAATCTGTTTTCCACAGTGAAGAATAAATCATGTCTTCCAGTATCTATAAACAACCCCTTCAGAATTTCTTGTATCAGAATAATATTAATCACATTAATTAACATTTCTGCTAAATACTCCTTTGCAAATACCTAACAGCAATGAGAGGATTTCTCTGTACTTAACTTCCTGGCACTGCTCCTATCATTCTCCAACCTACTCTGAAATACAGAGCTCTCACAGAAACTGCAGTGACCTCTTGTCAGCCTGCCAGAGACTCACTGACGAGTGACTGAAGATGACACATTATCTCCCTAGTAACTCAACAATATGTTTGTACTCAGGATTATGCTATCAGTACACTCACCCCAGCAATGTCATTAGCTGGTTTTACCAGGCCTTTTAGTTCTAATACCTAAAGGGCTACAGCAGCTAGGAAACATCTGAAGAAATAAATGCAGATGAAGGTACGTCTTTTCTCGTCTGACACCTTCACATCTGAACACCAATTGAGTGGTCAAAATACAACATTAAGGAGTCTGAGTAAGCCATTTTGTTTAATAGTGATTGCTAAACAGCAGCCTTTCTGTTGGTCTATTCAGATGGAAGCAACAATGCCGATGTACAACATTTCAACAGACGTTTGTAAGTACTCTAAGGTACTAACTATGTTAGAGGGTGAGATAGTCAAGATATAACATATTTTTAAGAGAAGAAAGTTTTTAACAGAATGATATAGCGAGCCACAAAGATGCTGTATAGCAAGATGGTTACCATGTATATGGAACTTTCAAACACAGTAAAGATTGATGCCTGAGAGAAAAGAGGAAGTTTCTGGAGCCTTCAAACACTATCAGGGTCTTGAATCCATCCTCTTGTTCTGCATGCTTCTTATTTCTCCTGAAGGCCAGAACTTCTCTTCCATAGCTGATATTTACAGCTACCCTCAACATCATAGGATAAAATGCATCAGAACCAGTCTGGCTAAGTTAAAAGAACATTATCTTCTGAAACAAACAGCAGATAAACTGAGCAGCAAAGCTCAGACACTAATGATGCATTCAAGAAACAGTCATGTACACAGCACAACAAAAGAAGTCATCAGAATTACATGTAATTAGCCAGCAGAAGTATCATACATGACATTTTTCATACCACCACTGATCTTAGCATTATACAAATAAAGATGTCAGTCAGAAGGTAACATCAAAAAATAAACTTATGCATAAATCCACTCCAAACGAATAGAAATGTAGACCACAATCCTTTGTCCACTGCTGATAGCCATGTGATATGTTTAAAGGAAAAGCAGGCTTACAGTTGATTCCAAAATGAAACCTACATCATCTGCTATTTCACTTTCCATTTCTTCTGTGAAAAAGGTTGGATGAAGACAATCAAGAAAGATGGATAAGGTTGAAGAATGCTGAAATGTTTTGAAATATACTTGCTTTGTCCTTTTTCCTCCTCTGATTTTTATGACCTTGTGTGGCACAATTACAGAATTAGTGTAACTTTATTATCAGCTATGACTGCTAGATTAGGTTCAAATGAGTATAACTGAATAAACATTAATAAGAAACACCAGGAAACTATTAGGGGGAGTTTTGAAGCAGCAGAGTGAGCAATGGAACAACAGAAACAGTCAACACTGACTGAATGCAACTATTTGAGTACAGTACTGTTATGCATTCATACATAACACACTGAAGATTATTATTATTATTTTTAAGGATGTTTAAAATAATGTCTGAGTTCCATGGCTTAGCCATGCAGAAAATTACCTGATTTTCAAGAATGTTAATGAGATATTTCCTGTCATACATAGTAGAAATCAAAATTAAAAATTCAGTAAAATCCTGGATAAGATGGAAAACAAGTTCAAGTGACCAGTAATTCTTGGCAAAATTTGTTAATACATTTTCACCTCCAGCACCTCACCACTCTCTCAGCAAAAATCTTACCTCTACACATCTAATCTAAATAACTCTTCCTTTCATTTAAAACCATTCCTGCTTGTCCTACCGCTATCTACCCATGTAAAAAGCTGATTTCCCTCATGTTTATATACTCCCTTTAAATACTGGAAGGCTGCAACAAGTTCTTCCCCCAGCCTTCTCTTTTCCAGGCTGAACAAGCTCAGTTCCTTCAGCCAGTCTTTACAGCACTTGGATCACCTTTGAGGCCCTCTTCTGGACCCACTCCAAAAGCATCTTTCCTGCGTTGGGGGATCCAGACCTAGATGCAGTACTCCAGCTGGGGCCTCATGAGGTTGAATTAAGTGGGACAATCACGTCCCTCATTCTGTTGGCCAGCACTCTTCTGAAGGAACCCAGGATACCATTGGCCGTCCAGGCTGCAAGCACAAACTGCTGGCTCATATTAAGTTTTTCACTGACCAGATCTCCTAAGTGCTTCTCAGCAGGGCTGCTCTCAAGTTGTTCTTTTCCTAGTTTGTATATATATCTGGGATTACCTCAACCCAAGGGCAAAACTTTGCACTATGTTGAGCCTCGTTAGGTTCACAAGGGCCCACTTTCGAGTCTGTCAAGATCTCTCTGGATGGCTTCCCTTCCTTCTGCTGTATCAATTGCACCTCTCAGCTTGGTGTCATCAGCAAATTTGCTGAGAGTACACTCAATCCCATTATCTATGTCATTGTTAATGATGCTTAAGAGTGCCGGTCCCAATATGGATCCCTGGGGGACACCACTCATCGCTGGCCTAAATATTTATATTGTTACTTTCTATGAACAGAAAATGAAGACACTGTAACATAAATGTAAAGAACATTAGTCAAATTTCATTTACTTATCTTCCTGAAGTAAATGCTACTAACCTGAAGTAGATGCTGGCAACAGTTTCAAATGACTGAGAAAAATTCTAATGAATGCACTGAAAAACTGTATCTCAAGAATATCTCAAAACAGACTGTGACATGCTTTATTGAAATTGATGGACTTTATAATGATGAGTATTATTTCAGTGTAATGGAGGAGTTAAGCCTTTCATTTTCCTTTGTATAACATTCCTAAAACACACAATGTGCAATTGCATATTACTATCAACATAATACTACTTGCACCTGAAAGTATGGCTGCATAGAATCGTCACAATTGTTACCACTAACCTACAGCTCAGGAGTCTTTTGGCATTTGCTATTTTTGGGGGGGCCAAATAGAATTTCATCAGTTGTTCCCATTACACAGATGCCTAATGCATACCTGCCACTTCTCATGATGAAAATTTAAGAGAGAATATGAATAAAATACCAAGAGTGAGTTCCTACATTCCCTCCAATATGCAGTCTGCCAATGAGGAATGAATACAAATTACATAGAAAAAGTGTTCTAAAAGTTAGGAGAACTACAGCCAACACAAAACTCTTCCTTTATCCTTTAAGGCTCCACGACTCTTCCAACAGTAGTAATTTCATGCTACAAGGACTTTGCAGGGCTTCTAGGCAAAGGGCTTCCAGCACTTTGCAGGGCTTCTATCTACTGGGATAGAAACAGTTCGTTGATATATTACTGCAGTCTTTGATCCAAAACAGCTGTCCCTGAAAAACTTATATCTAAAATGTTAGGAAATTGCTTTTCCGAAAAAAATAGTCAGCTGGAATGGGCTGCCCAGAGAGGTGGTGGAGTCACCAACCCTGAAGGTGTTCAAGGAACATTTAGATGTTGTGTTGAGGGACCTAGTTTAGTGAGAACGATTGGTGAATGTTGGACTGTTGGACTGGGTGATCTTGTAGGTTGATCTTTTCCAACCTTGGTGATTCTATGAAAACAAATTTCATATTAAAATAATATCCCACTGAAACTTAGATTACAGGTACCTATGTAACTGCAGGTTTCATTCTTCCTATTTGTTAAACTGCTATTGTATATGCTCTACTCATGTCATGTCATAAATAATCATTAAACGAAGTCAGATTAGTAGTAGGAGATGGAGATGGTCACAGTTATTAAAAGTAATTAATCCATATGCTTCTATATAATCTGTCTAATTTGTAGTATTTCATTCAGTTTATGAACAGTAATTGTAAGAAACATTTCTAAAAAAATTTCTTACACCAACATTTTGTACAACTTGAAACAGAATGCTGACAGCTTGATGCACTCTGTGCAACAGTTACAAGACAGTGCGTCTGCATTAAAAAGGAAGACAAGGTTTGTTCAACAATTCTTCTATGTAGGCAAACAGGCACACAGCCTCAGACTGGGTTTGTTAAAAGAAGAACATGCAATACTTTCAGGTACTGAAGGATACATGTCCTTTCTTCCAACATTAACAGTAGAACATTTCAAGTCAGAAACATGCTTCTTGGGGAGCCTTCTGCTTTTAAGTTAGGTTCTACAAATGATAACTAAAAAAAAAAAAAAAAAAAAAAAAAAATCTCTCTCCTGCAAGCAGACTCAGATACCTTCTGTCAGTTTACTTTCCTTTTCTGTAGAAAAGAAATCGCAGTTCCCCTTAAGCACAATGTCAAAAACTTGCAAAATATGTACCTTGAGGTCCTGTAAAACAAATGCAAAAGGGCAACTAATAATGTATGAAGCTGCATTCTTACTGTCTGAGGTTATACTGACCTCTACAGCTAGCAATTTAGAAGATTTATTACTAAATTTTAATTGTTTCCTCATCTTCTCAGATAGATAATCTTTCCTGATAAAGCTTAAAATCTTTGCAAAATTTGTCTTCCCTTTTGACTTATTTCATTATCAACTCCTAAATCCTTTAAATTTGGCTACTGCAAGGCTGAGCATTAAAATTAAGGCTGCTGCTTCTAAATTAAAGGATGAATGCATCCCTCTCCCTGCTGGCCACCCTCTTTTTAATGCACCCCAGGATACCATTGGCCTTCTTGGCCACCGGGGCACGCTGATGGCTCATGGCCAACCTGTTGCCCGCCAAGACACCCAGGTCCCTCTCTGCAGAGCTCCTCTCCAACAGGTCATGTCCCAGCCAGTACTGATACTTGCAGTTCTTCCTTCTCAGATGCAAGACTACTACACTTGCTTTTTTTAAACCTCTTCTGGTTTATTGTTGCCCAGCTCTCCAGTCTGGCTAGGTCTTGCTGAAAGACAGCACAGCCTTCAGGTATGTCAGCCACTCCTCTCAGCTTTGTATCGTAGGCATACTTGCTGAGGGTGGACACTATCCCCTCATCAAGGTCGTTGATGAAGACATTGAACAAGACCAGACCCAGCACTGACCCCTGTGAAACACCACAAGCCACAGGTCTCCAACAAGACTCTGTACTGCCAATCACAACCATCTGAGCTCAGCCAGTCAGATAGTTCTCAGCCCACCTCACCATCCACTTATCTATCCCACACTTTCTCAGCTTTCTTATCATGATGTCGTGGGAGATGGTATCAATAGACTTTCAACCTGTTGGCCACATTTTTTATGCACCTCAAGATACCACTAGCCCTCCTGACCATAAGGGCACACTGCTGAATCACAGCCAACATGTTGTCTACCAGGACACCAGATCCTTCTCTGTAAAGCTCCTCTCCAGGAGGTCAGCTCCTAATCTGTACTGATTAGGGTTATTTTGCCTCAGGTTGCCTCTGCACCTGCCCTTGCTAAACCTCAACAGGTTCCTCATTGCCCAACTCTCCAGTCTGTTCAGGTCTTGTTGAACGGCAGCACAGCCTTCTGGTGTGCCAGCTGCTCCTCCCAGTTTTGTATCATCAGCAGGCTTGCTGAGGGTGCACTCTATCCCTTCATCCAGGTCACTGGATAAGGAATGTTAAACAAGAATGAATCCAGTACTGATTGCAGGGGAACGCTTTCTAGCTACAGGCTTCCAACAAGACTCTGTGCCACTCATCACACCCTTCTCAGCTGAACCAGGCACCCAGTTCTCTCATCACTTTCACTCATCTATCCCATACCTTCTAAGCTTACCTATGAGGATGTCATGGGAGGGGCATCAAAAGCTTTGCTGAAGTCAAAACAGACAATATCCACCACTTTCTCCTTATCTGCCCAGCCAGCCATGACATCATAGAAGGCTACCACATTGATCAAGCATGATTTTCCCTTCATGAATCTATGTTGACTACTCCTGAAAAGCCTGTTTGCTCAGCCTGTAATCTCAGCCTCATGGTTCAGGAAAATGACACCTTCCTTGGCAACACCAGATGTATCCCATTCAGCACTGTGGACTCGTAGTTGTACGTTTTATTTGACTACTCATTTTCTAAAGTGAGTAGAATCCTCACTTCCCTGAATTCTACCACTAGCCACAGAAATCATGCTACTGAAGTCTAAGGCAAAGATGTTGAATACCTCAGCCTTCTCTATGTTCTTCATTCTATAGTATGTTACCTTCTCATTATGCTTCATAATAAAAGCTAAACAAAAGAAAAAAAATTATCTGACAATTTAAATAGATACATAGATAGATTAAACCATATAGAACTTTGCCTACAAGAATACCTCAAAATACCTTCAGGCAAGCTAATAATGCTTGTTTTTCCAAATTCTGAGACAAGCAATATTCGAAGTCATTGAACATATCTAACTTGTAAATGATTTGAAAAATTATTGTCTAATTTTAAACCAAAAAATATGCTCAGTGAATGGCTTTAGGCCACGAGCTTCTTTAATAATACTGAGTTTGGCTTATACTTTTAAGCTTGAAACCTGCAGGACTATTCACGTAAATAAAATAAAGCAAAGTTACTTTCCTCTAGGTGTACTCAAAATACCAATGTTGTGATGAACACTGAGAAAAATAATGCAGGCAATGTTTTTTGTTTGTTTGTTTTCCATTTTATGATGAGCTCAATAATATTTCATATCTTTTTTTCAAAGGCTTTGCTCCAGTTACAACTGGAACAAGAGCTGTTGCTCTCTCAAGATAACAACTCAGTCCTCATCTCAAAAGCTTGACATTTGAATCCAAGATAAAGAAGAAAGATTTACATAAATCATCTTTCATTTTTCCACAATACTTAACATAAGAGTGATTTCAGATGGCTGCATTCTGATATCTTGGTGCCAGCAGTACCCAGGAAAGCTGTTACATGTTCTCTATTTTAACTTGATTAGCTTTTCAAGACCTCTTCTGCTTTGAGTCCTTTATCTTTTTTTCCCCTCATAATCAGCTACAAATATTATTCTAAATACAGTGCACTCTCTGTAATAAAAAGGCCAACTTACAGGAATCATCCAGTTGGCCAGGTCGCCATACTTAGACACCTGCATAGCTCCAAGCATTGTCAAATCAACATGGCCCCTGGCAAGAGAAACACAGTGTGTAATTAGCAGATTATGTTCAAGTAACAGCCCACAAATCTTTATGAATTTTTATTCGCATTCTCATTACAACAATTTAAAAACTGCATACCACAGAGGTAATGACCATTTTGTCACTCATAGGTTTTTCTCTTCTTCTAAATGCACTGCTGATGATTTTTCTGTCTGCCTACTGAGCCTCAAAAATGCTATTATTTTTGTCTGGGTTTGGTTAATTGCATGCACAGATAATCAGCTCTGAACTCATACTTTTAAGTGCACTCCTTCACATATTTACATACACTCATTATCTTTTCAGAGCCATTACGATTTAGTGTTTGTTTGCATCCAACCTCCTTCCCGAAAAACAAACAAAAAACAGGTGCAGATGGTGAATTTCCATTAGGGAGGTGGAATGAGGATCACAGTTCCAAGCTGAAGAAAGATAATACACTGTGTGCAAGTACAGATTAGATACTTGGAAATGACCAAAAAGTAATAGTTAAAACCTAGTTATAAGTACGTTTATACATGGCCAGGTGGTGGGAGACACAAACATCACTATGGTATCTGTTGGTTACAATGTTTTTCAATTTCCAATTGCTAGACCTAATATTCTGTAAACCATCACTCATTAAGTCCATGGTCATTTTGCAAGCTGTTAAATGTTAACCACATTTTGAAGTATTACTAATGACTTCAACCACTGAGTTTATTCCTCTCATGTCTTGTTACATACCCTCTTATCATTGCAAATGATTCATCACTAGAGAAATAAGAAGAACCAGGAAGAACAGTGACTGTCTCCTTACCTGTAAAAGAAATAAGTTACTGTTTCCATGTATTTTGTCTCTGGCAAAATAAGCCAAAACTACTAATGAAGAAGAAAGGTTTTTTATGTGTCCTTTTTTTTTATTATTATTCTGTATTACTCTGGACCCAATTACAATTCTGAAATCACATAGTGAACTAGGAAGCAGTTTGTGACTGCCTCCTGTCTGACCACCAGCAATCCCACACAAGATAGCACTGACACCAGAGGTTAAGAAATTTCTATTGACTTCAGCTTTCTGTACTAAGGTAACTCTCTTCTCAAAAAGAGAAAGAACATCTTCAGGAGATAGCAAGATTGCAAGGAAGAATGAGCAAATCAAATTCAACACAATCTACAGTGATAATGATTTAGAAAACAGAAAAATAAATGGCAGTTTCAAGACTAATTTTGCTTTCTTAAAGTACAGACAAAAAAGCTCTTCACTGTGATGTAAAGTTCTTAGGTCAAGCAATGGAGCTAGCATGGCAGTGCTTTACTTTGATTCTGTCCAGAGCTCTCTCTTTCCTCTCTTGCCAGCACTTTGAATCAGACTGAGAAATAAACCTCATATATAGAGTGCCTGTGGAAAGTCATGAGAAACACAGCCGTGGGTAGAATTATCAACCAAGCATGAGAAAATTTAGAGAATAAAACAGACTTTAGCACAAGATGACACTGAGAAGATAAAGTAACAACAGCAGGGAACAGACATGAGACATCATTAAACATTTTCCAGAAAACAGGGAAAAAGAAGACAATAAGGAAACAAAGAGGCTGAGAAAAGTAAAGGAGGGGGGAAAAAAAAGAAAAAAAAAAAAGGAAAATTAAAACTGACAACTAAGTTATCTGCTGTAATTTACGAAATTGACTTCATGTTAATTATTCCACCAAGATACTGTGAGGAAATTAAATTTGTTAGAAAATAGTATAGAATTAAGGTCTTGCACTCAAATCACAAAGAATTCAGCAAAGAATTCACCCAGACCAGTTCTAAGAATGCCTGAACTGTCCACCTTTATCAGGCTCCCAGTGAGTGGGAGAGCTGATGCAGTCTGTAAGCTGTAACATGGAGAAAGAACTCCACAAGAAAGAGGCAACCTACAGCAGTGCTGAGAACAATGAGACAGACTGAGGGCCAAATAACAGTTTAACAAGAACGCCATATTACCAGTTCTTGAAAATGCTCTCATAAAGTCTGTACCTGTAAGTAATTCTAACGTAAGGCAAAAGCCTACCTTGAAATTACAGTGAACATAACCTTTAATTGAGACATTCAAGAAATGGAGCAAACAACAAAACACGTATTTCAGAAAAATGCAATTTTATTTGCAGATAAAAGCTTGCAAGAGCCTAAACTCAAGTTTATTTTGAAAAAATGTACTTTGAGGGCTGACACTGTACCATTATAGGCTAGGCTATGAATGTGAACAGAAGTCCTATTCCTTTGCCATTTAGCTTCTATTTTTTTCAAATGCTTTTATAAATTGGGCTGAAAAGCATCCAGAGCAGTCTTAATCCAACAAAGCATCAGTGAGACTTAGCTGTTTCTGCATATTTCAGCAATGATATCACTGATATTTTGTCAGCTGAGCAGATTCATCTAATCTTGTGCCCTGGCTATTGCAGCTTCAGAGAAAGATGTTAAGGTGCTTAACACCGAATTACCAGTACTAGCATAATCTGACTTCCATGTCACATTCTAGCATCTTACATTAGCTACAACATTCTCACCTCAAAATATTTATCAATCAAACAATAAGTCAAGGTCATCTTAACATTCAAACACTAAGCCAAGACCATCCTGACATCCATATACAAACAACATTTTTTTCAGTCTTTATGAAGTTCTTGGCTATTTTTCCTTTTGTCACTCTGTATGTTCATTACAAATATACCAATATTAGAACTTATTACTAAGCTCTAATGAGGGTGCATATTGTTTTACCTTCCATGATAAATACTTTTTGCTCTTAACATTTTTTTCCTTCCACTGACACCTTCATTTAAACTGTCAAACTCAGTTCAATCATTAACTCAGCTCCCATGTGTCTGATATTTTCCTTCATACAATGCATCTCAACAGTTGCCTACGTACTGTTGAAACACTGGACTTAATTCTTTAATAATTTCTAATTTCAAATCAGATGAATGCCTTAAATAACTTCTTATTTAAAACATAAAAACATAATCCTGAATGGGGAAATAACATAGCAATATGTTAACGGTATCAATTAGTTAAACAAGTTAGCAAATGTTTCAAGTCAGTGAATGATTGCTGGACTGCACTACAATACTAAATTAAAAGCTTGTTTGATGTCAATGATTTATCTCACTTGGCTATTAAGAGTTTAATTGTGCTAGCTAATAGAGATAGAAAGGTACTTTCTACATACATACACATAAATACTTGGGGATGGGAGGGTGGGGAGTTATTAATGAAATAAGCCTAAGCTTGTCAGGCATAGGTTTACATTTTATACCATTAGCAACAATAAGAACTTATAAAGCATCACATAAAAGAATAGGTAAGGCCTACTTCGTAGAATCACCAAGTCTGGAAAACACCTCCAAGACCATTTACAACAACTGTCCACTTTCTAATATTTCTCCACTAAATCATGTCCCTAACTACAACATCTAAACATTTCTTGAACGCTTCCAAGGGCAATGACTCCACCACTTTCCTGGGCAGCCTGTCCCAGTGCCTGACCGCTCTCCTGGAGAAGCAGTATTTCCTAATGTCCAACCTGAACCTCCTCTGGTACAGCTCAAGGCTATTCCTTCCAGACCTGCTGCTAGTTATATGGGATAAGAGGCTGATCCCCACCTTGCCACAACCTCCTTTCAGGCAGTTCTACAAAGGGATGAGGTCTCCCCTGAGCTTCCTCTTCTCCAGAGTAAACAATCCCAGCTCCCTCAGCTGCTCCTCATAAGACTTTACTCCAGACTGCTCACCAGATCTGGTCCTCTTCTCTGAATACACTCCAGGGCCTCAATGTCTTTTTTGTAGTAAAGGGCCCAAATCCGAGTGCAGTACCTGAGGTGCAGCCTCACCAGTGCTGAGAGTACAAAAGGATAATCACCTCCCTGCTCCTGCTGGTAATACTATTTCTGATATAAGTCAGGATGCCACTGGGCCTCTTGGTGACCTGGGCACACTGCTGGCTCATGTTTAGCTGAGTGCTGACCAACACCACCAGGACCATTTCTTCCACACAGACTTCCTTGGCTGCTACTTCAGCTTATCACAATGCAATATCGAGGTCTAATTTTATGTGGAAACAGAACAGATACAAGCACAACTTTCTATTAAGAAAACAGAAATCAGACCACATTCAAATGCAATAAGCCATAACATGATTAATGGCTGCCTGTGTAATGCCCCGAAACGGCAAGAATTAGAGAAAAATTCAGCTGGAGAAATGCAGAGGAGCCATAGCAGGTGGTGTGGCAGGAAGGGAAAGTTCTTCCAGACAGAGCTGCTCCTTTGTGGACTTCCCCGTCCCTGCTTTCACTATAGCACCTGGGATCTGTATCCTCCCCTCAGAATGGGGAAAGCAGCCATCATCCACCCAGCCTCAGCACACAACTGGCACCTGGGAAGCAAGTTACACTGCCTCTCCAAACACACAACTGGGAATCATCTACACAACTCACTAGGCAGGAGGAAGCCAGGCTACTACATAAAGAACCTTTAAAAGCATGTCCCACTAATAAATCGAGAACAGTTTTCTTGAAAACATGACCTGAAAAGTAGCAGGAAAAGAAAAATGTATATTCACGTAACAGCTCCAGTAAAAAATCCGACTTCTGAATATACTCTCTATCACCTCGCCTGGAAAAGAGCTCCCTTCAGTAGTACTACAGTGACCAAAAGCATAAGCTCTCTAGCTAGCATATTTAATCCCTCTATTGATCAAAGCCAGTCTTCACTTAAAAGACTACAGGAAGTGAAATACATTAATTTATATGTAAATAAACCAGGAGCTTAAATGCCAAATCAAAATAAAGTTTTTATATCAACAAAGAAAAGTCACCATCCAAAAATTAAATTAATTTAAAAGATCTTACCTGCATTAATCAGGTCTGGATCAACTTCACTTTCAAGGGGATAAGGACCCTGACAATAACACAGACATATTATTTAATTATTTATTTATATTACGACACACTTATGTACAATTTGTTACTGCTAGTTATTTCTCATGTTTATTATTGAAAGCAGATCAGCACAAACATACATTCACACTTTTTTTTTTTTCTCTTTAGCACAACACAATTCCTGATACAAGACAAAATTTATATCAATTAACATATCAGGACTGATAGATACTGCCCAGAGGCTGCTAGAGTTACTAAACCAGAGAGCAGTGGTATTTGTTTTTGTGTTTTTTTTCCTGACTAAAGTGTCATATATCTCTCAGGGAAAAAAAAAAAGAAAAAAAAAAAGGTATGCAAGTGTAATAGTAATATAATAAAGATTTACTACAGCAAAAATATTATTCAATTTTTTCCCCCCCCAAATAATGCTTCATAAGCTATCTTAAAAGGCATAGTCTTGTAAACCATGCACAAGACTTGGTCTCCAGGTTCTGACTCCTTCCCATAAAACAAGTATTTAGGAACATACTTGAAATAGCACTATAATGCTGAAACGAGCATTTCCACAAAGACTTCCTCGCACACAGAGAATTTTATGATCATGCAATACAGCATAAGCTTGAATATGATTTCTACCATAAATTATAATCAGCTTAGGGGCAAGAGGAAGGAATAAAACCTAGTGGTACAACATGGTAAGTACATTGCTGCTAAGTGACCATGATATATTCTTACCAAACCTAGGACTCCATTTTCACTCTGTAGGTGAACAGTTATGTCTGGACTGATGAAGTTACTGGCCAACAGCGGGATTCCAATACCCAGATTAGCTGAAGAAAATTGGTCAAGGCACAAATAGGAATACACAGTGCAAACAGATTTAAAGTTATCACTGTACTATGATAAGAACTTGTCTTCAGAAACACTCCCGTTTTTTGTTGGATGTCTCACACTTGCACTTGAATCACTTTCCCATTTGGACTTTCTAATTGCATTCTGTCAAATGTTTAATATGCTAAAAAAAATAAATAAAATCAAAACAGTTCAAGTAAGCTACATTTCTATTGCGCTTAACTTTTTAAAGAAATTCTTATGAAGCATTCAACCACTAATAAACTGAATATATATGACTGAACAGGGACTCCAGACATGCAATACTTTAATATCCCATCTATTTCAACCAGGTGTCATTGAGAAGAGAGAGACCCAGGCTCTGTGAAAGACAAACACTGAGGACCATAATTAACTTCCATTAAACATAAACAGCTGCAGCTACTAGTCTTGCAGGTCATCACTTTAAGATATAGCACATCTGTAGGATACCATACATGCCGTCCTCAAACTCTAAAGCAGCCCGTCTGATGATCCTCTCCCTCACATTGTCTCCTGGCTTTTGTTTGGCTTTTGAGTCTTCAGGCTTTCGGATTGACAAGCGCTGCAAAACAGGAGGCAATCATAATCAGAAATTAGCATCCAGATTCGTGCATCTCAAGATGCAGAACCTTGATTCATGATTGCACTGAGGTACTTCATCTAAGAATAATGTTATTTATCCATCTCTTAGAAAGGATGACCTTTTATTCTAGCAGTTCAGTCTCACCTAAGCCAGCACAATAATCAAGATAGTTCTCTGGCTATCACTGAGACTAGATTTGTTTATTTTGTCAAGTCTGAGAAAGTATCTGATAGATATATAGACATAAGTGGTTAAGAGGAAAAAGAGGAAAAGAAGGCAACAAGCATTAGTGCAAATACTGGCAAGTTTGAGTATCATTACTCCAGAGATATCCAAATAGATTTTTTAAATGTCAGCCTAAAATTCAAATACTGCTCTCCCTCTGCAATCATTCAATTCAGTGATGACATTTTAGACTTACATGCACGAGATCAACAAATGCCAGTTACGTAACAATAAGAGGAGCTAGGCAACTTCATTTTCAAAATAAGTCTACATAATCTCACATAAATCTGTCTGTTATGTTTTCCAGAGACTTACTGGCCTTAAAATGATGCTCTCTAAATCACACACATATAAAAACACTGCAGTATTCAAGAAATCTGTAAGATCTTTTCTGTGAATTTTCTTTTACATAAATGGTTTTCTCCATGCATTTCTCCCAAGTGTGTAATGCTGCTCTAAACAACATCTTCTGTTGTATTCACATTTTCTCCTCACGTATCTCTAAGACATAAAAAACAGATCTGGCAAAATTATCCTCTGTTCCTTTTAAGCAACACAAATTTTGCACTTTCTTTTTCCCCTATGTTAGAAGTCTGTCTTCTCTTCAGCAGTCAGGATCAGTCATTATCAGCTCTCCTACACTCCCTAGTAACTTTCTTTTTATGTCCGATGTCTTTTTCCTAGAATCACTTCACTAGTGCATTTTGGAAAAATTAAGAACAATCACAGAGGGTTTCTCTGTAGCAAAAAGAAAGCTGGATAGAAAGTATGACAAAAATATGACAAGAAGGACCATGTCTGAGCCCAATTAGGCATGAGCTGTTATTTAAAGTCAGTATGAATTATGACAGATTTGGTTCTCTTCATTCCTCTTCTCCCCATTACTATTCATCATAATCAATGCTTTCATATGGACAGACATTTCCAACATATGTAGGTAACTCCAAAAGTAATGCTTCCTATTTATTTCCATGGGAACTGTAACAACCACCAAGAGCTCAATAACACTACGTGATAGAGCAAATTCCCAGCTACAAAACACTGTTCTCCAGCATAGTCAACTCCATACGCTATGCATTTTCATCAGCCATTAACAAGAGTCTGCATGCTGCACTCATACAAACTGTACTAGTGGAGGTGATCCACCATCTCACTGTGTCCACATCCACTGTTTGGTCTCCAGAAACATTCAGCAAGCATTAATGAATGTCAATGGGTGACTTTTTATCTGCATGGAGGAATTCAGTGACATACCTCTGCTTCACACACACTTCCATTTCAGACACCATTCTGTCAGACTGCCCCTCTGCTGCCGTCTCCACAGAGAAACAAAATGGAATGGGATACCAGTAGGAAGGTTCAACCTCTACTGCCATCCCACCAACATGTGTCTCCATAAGCAAATATAACAAAATAGAAGGCAATACTTTTGGAGCAGCCCTCATACATAATCATCTATGATGGAAAAGTATGAATAAAAGCATTAACAGAATTAATCTCTGTTACAACTTTGTTGTATCGTTTGCAGTAGCATTTTTCCTTCTCATTTCATTTTTTTGTTAGAATATAGGGAAGGGGGCAAGTGACAACAGAAGTACCAGTCCCCTTATCCACACTAGACAAAGAAAATCAAGCAGCTTATGTACTTTTTATAAATGTCTTCTTTAGACAAAGAATCACCACTTTACCCACTGCTGAAGTCCAATAAAAACAGAAGTTCATTAAACACAAAATGGATTTCTCCCATGGAAGTCAAAAGCTTTCCAGCTAAGATATTTCAAAAGGAAGAAACAGGGCATTCTAAAAAAAATAAGCCCAAAGAAAAAATTTTAAAAAAGAGGTTTAACATCTGTTTCTAGTCAGATCCTCAACCATGTTCCTTTGCAGAATGAACAGTTATAACAACAGTTACAATAACAGATACAATAACAACAACGTCCCTTTAAACATTAACCTAAATCAGCTTACTTAGAGCAAAGCAGGCCTTCGCAGGACTACTTAATATAAATTTAAGAACAAAATAATTTTAAAATAATTACATTCCCTTTCTTCAACTTTTCCTTTTGGTCAAGGTGTTTTTGCTTTGTGTTATGTGTCTCCTCCTCCACCAGCTTGTACAAAAACATTTTGAATAATTCCTGCCTCAAGATTAGGGACACACCTGAGAAATATGGAATTTTCAATTACACTTCTAGGGCTTTGTCACAGGAACAAAATAAAAAGAGGGACAGAGCTTGAGTGAGATAGAGGCATGGAAACAATAAAGAACAGTATGTGATGATGCCCTTGGCAGTTTTCAGTGTTTTAATATTATTGCCTCAATTTTTATTAAGTATTGGCATGTTTTATTCAGACCACAAATGACACTGTGTAAAAAAAAAATTCTATTTAATGTAAAGGAAAGAAAGGTTCCAGATTCTCCACAATGTAATGTAATCCACTGCAAGGCACAGAAGGAGCTGCAACTGGTTCTACCCGTCCATGTAAAAAGCTTCCCAGTAGAAAAAAAAAAAAAAAAAAGAAAGAAAGAAAGAAAGGGAAAAAAAAAAAAAAAAAAAGGAACATTATTGTCAAAGTCAGTTCTCAGTACAGGTATTTCCCTGGTGTCTACAGGAGGTGATCACGGGAAGAAAGAATGAAGAAGAATTTTTCATAATCAGATTTTCAACTGCAGTGAAGTGACTGAGGACCACAGAAAGTTCTTCCAGCTCATTTAGGGATTGAATAAGAAAGTCTGAGGCATAAAACACAAAGATCAATTCTCAGGTACCTAAGTAAACACCTAAGCCCCAGTACTTAGCAAAACCTGACAAGTTTTCATTGTTAACGCTTAATGGCTAGAGTAAGAATCCTGAAGAAATTCCAAAATACAACTGACACTGAGATGTGACCAATAAGATGGGCTACTTACTTCAATTCTCTTTTCAAACTTCTCTCCCTGTATCAGGCGATCAACATAGATTTTGGGAACATGAATATCTTCTGGCGCAAATGCTCCAATATCAACAATTTCTTCTACCTACAAAAGTAAAAAAGAAAACAAATATTTACAAACTATATGAAAAGAGTGAGTAGTTAACGAGTATTAGCAGATAAGTTTCTATTAAATATATAGTGGGCACTGATGAAAACCAACAAACAGGACAAAACAGATAATCCCTTTAAAATAGGCCATTTTTCATGTTTCTCTTTCCTCTTGTTTCATATACAGCAAGTAGCACATTTCCTTCAAAGGATATTTTACATGCATACTGAAAGTAGTTGATGTTTTAACAGCTCAAATTGTACAATCGCCATACAGAAATATACCATGTAACATCACAGTTGGCTGCACTTACACACAGTTCACACCCAAATCGGAGGAAATGATAAGGTAGTAACAAGAAGTACAAAACACAAGTATGAATTTAAAGGTTACAAACTCAAAAGCTGGCTTGAAGTTTCTTCGCAAGGCACTCAAAATAAGACATCTGAACTGTAGCAACTAGTTGCAAAGATCTAGAAGTTTCTACAGTTAGTGAAACAAATTCAGCATAAATGGTACCAACCTATACATAGCCAATATAAAATATGACCTAATTGGAGCACCACAGACATTGTGTTTTCCTTCCGGCTATGTCTGAATTCAGAATGCTCCAGGTGGAGATCCTGATATGGCTCCATGCCTGCAACAGAGTGCCCTAGCCTTATCTGGTGCTCAAAACCTCAAGAACAGAGAACACATCTCACCCTATCAAAAACAAAAACAAAACAAAACAAAAAACCTCATAAAACTCACAGACTCTGCCTACATCCAATCACAGACAAAATGTGTTATTACTAAAATGCTAAAGTCATAGATTGAACAATGTCCGAAACAATCTACTCATAAGGAAATTAAACAGCTTCCAAACTGCTTTATTATCAGAAACTAATTAAACTTTCAGAAATCTCTGAAGGAAGTCTAAAAATCCCAAAAAAAGACCCTGAGCATGACACATCAGTAGGGGTACATCACTTGGCAGCCATCACCAATGAAGGAACATTAAAGAATTTAAAATTTGATTTGACATCCTATTGTTACTGCACAATGTGATCAACATTAAAATCTATATAGTACTTCTGAAAGATAATTAACTCCCTACTGTGTTTTGTTCTGTGACAATAAACAAACAAAGAAATCCACCATAAAAGCAGCAGAGGGAGAAGAAAGAATTTAAAAAATAGAGTACAGTAAAAAGAATGCAGCCAGCGAGTCAAAGGAGGTGATCCTTCCCCTGTACTCTGCCCTGGTGAGGCCACATCTGAAGAACTCTGCCCAGTTCTGGTCTCCCCAGTTCAAGAAAGACAGGGAACTGCTGGAAAGTGTCCAGTGGAGGGTCATAAGGATTATGAGTGCCCGGAGCATCTCCCTTCTGAGGAACGGTTGAGGGACTTGTGTCTGTTCAGCCTGGAGAAGACTTAGAGGGGATCTCAGAAATATCTAAGAGGCATCAACTGTAATTAAAATTTAATATGTCAAAATATCCACATAGCAAAAAAATGCAACTCTGAAAAGGGATTTTAAATTTGTGTATAATGCCTGCAACATCATTCCGTTCTCCAGGCAAAATTGATCAAGATGTCTATGCGATAAAGTAAGAACTCTGAAAGGGAGAGCAGAAACATGATTTGACTGCTCTAACTCTCTATCCCAACTCTGCTCACATAAGAACTAGATGATTTAAATGAAACACTGAAGGTTGCTGGCAGCCTACCTCTTTTAGTCTTGCCTGCACCGCTACAGAGATGAAGCTAGGCCTACAAAAGTGAAATGGAAAATCTGATGGCCATGGGAACCAGCTTCTTCACTTTCTAATAAGCACTACTGTGACCACTGCAAGACAAAACCCAAACATCTTTCTAGATAAGAATGAAAATCTAAAAATAAATAGCTTGATAGCTGGTTATATTAAGTTCTCTTTAATATTGCATACTCCCTTGTAAGTCTTTTTTGTATCACATCTACAGTCTAACCCTCAATCACCTGCAGATACAAAGGAGAACGTTTGTATTAATAAATACAAGGTTGCGTGTGATTTTTAAAAAAATATTATTGTTTTACTCTCCATTTTCTTTATCCTTCTATTATTTCTCCCACGTACTAAAGTTACCTTACCTTCATTTTGCCACATACAGACAAATTCCTGTACATATCTAAAATCACCATACAACATCCTACCAAAGATACAAAATGTAGAAAAGCATTTAAAGGCAACTAATCAGGGAAGATCACCTCCTGTAGTTTTTTTAATTGTTAACATATTTTGGTGCTATTTTGACTGTCCTGATCACTTTCTCACTTTCAATCTTAATGTCAGTGATGGAAGGTAGAAAGTTTGCACAGCTTTCCTG
This sequence comes from Gallus gallus, assembly GCF_016699485.2. Lineage (NCBI taxonomy): Eukaryota > Metazoa > Chordata > Aves > Galliformes > Phasianidae > Gallus > Gallus gallus. The sequence continues at coordinate 13,749,096 of NC_052572.1, forward strand.
TATCAGCAAAATTAAAAAGTAACTTGAAGATTATATGAGTTCTCTTCTGGTAGGCTCTGATTCATGACTCAAACATTCTTCCATTGTTTCAAGAGTTTCACAGTATCAGTTTCCTTCCTGTGTATACATCCCTGCAAATCTTGCCTGATTGTTGACAATGGAAGTAGAACGAATAAATTCAAACATTTCTGAATAGTAGTTTATCTGCAAGTACAAGCAGAACATGAAAGCTGTTCTCTGCTATGATTCACAAGAGCCTTCTGTCACTCATTGTGGTATCAGCACTCATAGAATCAATGGTCACTTGTTTAAAAATATCACTTCCTTCTGTAATTTACATCCACTTTTCCCTTTTTAAAGTAGTCTAGTTTACTTTTACTTTTACTTAAGGAAATTCAGCTAGTATTCTGAAGTTTTAACTGAGTTTCCAAGGGCTTCTAGAGAAAGAACAGGAAATTTGAAGGTTATAAACTTCCAGTAATTAAGATAATGAACAGCACTCTTGGTCAAAAATTGGAAAAGAAGTTGTAATGATACAACTATTCATGACAAAATGCTTGAACCTAGAAAGACCTTTGAGTATTCACTTTTTAACCAGTTTCTAATGCCTAATTACATGCTTTGTGATATGTGAAAAGTTTTCAGCTGTTTTAATTTTACATCTGTTTTAATAAAACTGAGTTATGGCCAGACAAGAATACATAATTCTTTATTATAGGGGAAAAGTAGTCAAAAACAGAACAGGTGGAAAGAAGGAGAATGGCTGAACATGAGGAGTGGGATGGGAAAATTAACAAACCTACGCATTTCTAAATTGCTTATTTTTAAAGTAGCTTTTTTAAATCTCTAAAAAATCATCTCCATTATCACAGTACTCATCAGTTCATCAAACTGAAATAATAAAAATACTCAGTAGAACAGAACTAGAATAAAACATGTCAACAAACAACAGAAGAAATACATTTACCCCCTTAGATGCTAGATAGAAGCTTATTTTAATACTTCTTCGGTTTACTGCTGGAAGAGTCAGTATGTCACTGCAAAATAAACTGTAACATTAATAAAATCATTAGCAGTTAAAAATAAAAAAAACAACAGCTAGCAGGAAAAGTCATGTCTGTTTGGTCTACTCAAGAGAAGTCTGAATGAAGGTAGTCAGAAACTGTTATCAAACATTCCCCATGGCTAATGACAAACAAGAAAGAAGTCAGCCTTAATTATTTTAATTATTGACACTGAACTTTCATAAAAAGCTTTAGTACTGTAAAACAATAGAATATACTCTGAAAACTGCCAGAGAGATAGAGGAAAGAGCAAAGTAGGTTAATATTCACTCAGTTCTGTCTGAATGTGGGGAGTTAGAAGAGATTTTCTGAATTCTCTTCTGTGCTTTCCCAGATCTAAGATCAGCCACACCATGAAATTTCAACTCCTACCATGCTTTCATTGTAATGAAACAGCCATCAGTCAATAAAAATTCTTGAAGCACACTTTCAAATACTGAAAAGCAAGCAAACGCTAAGTCATCTGATAAAAGCAGGTCTTAGAATGAACGAAGTTGTGCTCATGTCAGACTCAGAATAAACTTCTCATAAGCATATGGAGGAGGTACAGGGGAACAGCAGAAATCTGTAAAGTTCAGTTTCACATTGAGGCTAATGGGACTGATATGATTCACACTGAAAGACCTTTTAGTCCAGTAACCCTCTTGGCAAAGAATAGAAGCTTAAAGAACTACAAGATACTTTCAGTTGTTCTATCCTGGTTTCTTGTCAACACGTAGTTTAGGAATCTCTGTGGTGGTCAAAAGCTTGGCATAGATCACCTTGTGACCACTCTGAACACATCAAAGTTTCTTTAGCGCCCAAAACATTTTGAACCACTGCATTTCATGTGCAAAAATACTTTTCACTGTGTCTCGTAATTTTACTGGGTGCTTCCTTTTCTTGCAATACAGGAATAGCAGGCAGCTGTTCTTTGTCTATTCTGTATCAGCGCAGAATCTATGTACCTTAATGTCTTTCTGCTTTCTAGCAGACTGTTATTGTCTCTGAACTTTGCAGAGACAAACAGTGAGACATGTTGCCAGTATTTCAATTCTGATCATTACAGAAGCAAAACTGACATGAACCTTCTAAGGTTTGTCATCCCATAGCTATGTATTCTCATAATTTAGAATGCCCAACTAGATTATACTCCTTTCACCTTTCTTTTCTGTAAGTCTTTAGAATTAATTCCACTTTTAGTTGTCTCTGACTTACTTAGTCGGTTCTTACACATTTCCTGCACCTGCTACCTCTGTTTCCTGAAATGGCCAATTCTCATTTCATGAGTTTAATGTTTTCCTCCAAACTGTACTCATGATAGCAAAGAAGAATACAGGTTGCACTGAATTACCTACTCTTGGTACTCATGCATAACAGTTTTGGGGTAATAACTAAAAATAAATAAATAAATAGATAGATAGATAGATAGATAGATAGATAGATAGATAGATAGAAAGTATACTTCATTATCTACAAAATACAACTATCTGTAAAGATATGTGCATGTATGCATGAGTGAAATAATCTGAAGAAGCTCTAACACAAACAGAATTATATCTTTTTTATTTTTTCTTTTCTTTTTTTTCTTATAAATGGATGGTTTTATCCAATAGGCACATTTGTGAAAGAGTAACAGTTTTCACAATATATGTCTGGTATTAGACCAACCTGTAAACATGTACTGTAAAAATGACCCTGTACATATAAACTGAATCCTGCAGATTTTTCCTGAAGATGTTTGTGAAGTAGATAAAGAAAAAAAGCACCATCTGCCAACTTTTACGTATCCCTGATGTTATTCCATCAAACTGGAAAAGGCAACTTTGGAAGGTCATTTTTTAGATTATGTTATACAGTTTTCAAATTACTAAAATAACGGGAAACAAAAATACTTGTAAAAAATCCAACCATCAGAGAACAAACTCTTAATATGTTAAGGGCTACCTAATGACCAAAGAATCTGCTTAATCTGTAATGGCTATGACTGCTGAATAACATTACTGATCATATTCCAAACCTTTCCATCCTGAACAGTACACTGTTAACAATATAAACTCTAAACAGATTATTCCTGTATTTCACTGCTTATTTTCAAAATACATTACATTGAAAATCATTGAGTTGATTGCAAAGTAAAAACAAATAACTGACTTTCTTTTCTAATTAAAGTTGTTCATATATCATAGAAGAATCAAAACCTAAAAAATGTCAGACTTAATCCCTACAAAAGACTGTATTTTCTTACTCATATCAGAGAAATGACAAATGAGACTGAAAGAGATCTCAAATCTCCTACACACCCACAGAAATTTAACTTAAAGGTCAGGAGATAAATTAAGCTTGACTATTAAAAATGAATTAAGAGTAATTAAAGTACAGGAGGAGGAAGTGAAAAATTTAAAACAAAAACAGAAGATTCATCTACAGCATCCAAAAAGGGATTCTTTGTATTTCACAGTTTGTGTGAGTCCTACTAAACCACTCCAAAGTCCAATGAAAACATCTTAAATAAGAATCAGAGCAGAGTAGGCTAAACTTGAGATATACAGGAGGGTAGTCAGGCTAAAATCATGCAGTAGCAGCTGTTTTCTAACAGATCATACTGGTGGTTCTCTCTGGCAAGAAAATAAAAACAAAAACAAAAATAACAGCAATTGCAATGAAGAAGACAAAAAACACTAAATCTTGAAATGGCACTTTATATCCACACACATATTAGTTATCCTCCTTATTTCAGAAACTCCTTATAAACAGCTTTTATTTAACTACATAAAGTAATTCACAAGATTTCTCAAAATTCTAGTACATGGTACTACTTTATTTTTCCTCAAAGGTGGATCACAGAGATACATTTCATCTTCAAAATCATAGCAGCTATCCAAAAACAACCAACCAACCACCCAAACCCAAAATATTCAAGACCAATAAAACTCTTCTGCCACGTCAAGGAGAAATGAAGGAAGAGTATTTTTTCAAGGAAGAGGCAGGAAGAAAACAAACAAGTGGGTTCAGAGAATTTCCACAGTTTCATTAGAAACCAGAGCAATTTGGGCATTGAGACTTTAAGCAACCACTTTTAAGAAAATAAAACCTTTCTCACACTTAATCGCTATCTTTCCTGAATGCTACCCAGGACAAATGGACGAGATATGCATGGGAGTAAAGAATAATGATAGTGAAGTTCTTCACAGAATCAAAAATATTATCTGAAGCTGAAACTGACATAAACACGTGAATTCAATCTTTCATATTATGACGAATACATGAAGTAGTTTTGTTTCTCATATCCAACAAGAAAATTATTTCATTCCTGACAGCAACAGTGCAGAATTGTCTTTAGCACATCTGAGATAACAAGTACAACCTCTAATCTCCTGGTCATACTAAGTTTCTGTTCTGTCTCTGTATTTATTAATCACAGGGAATAACTACTGAAGCAGATCAAGGCAATACCGATTGGCTTTAGATTCCCAACTCTTATATAAATCAAACTATTTTTTTCCCCTTGTTTTTAGTAACCCTTCCCTCTTCAGTGACCACAAAATAGAAATACATTAATTGTAGGTATATTTTCTGTATCTGTGTCTGAAAATTTCAGAACTAACAGAAGCCTATGCATTCATTTAGCCATTTTTCTTGTGACCAAAATTTCAGTTGTTACTTTGAAGGGGGATAACTCATCTGGTTCCCCTTTCCCATAAACTTCCCTAAAACAGTCTAACTCAAACACAATTGGTTAACATATCTTCAACCACAAACAGCACATTTCTACTTGCATGATGGTGGAATTTACTCCCTTAAATCTAGTGCTTCTTTAGATCCCAGATTAGATGTAATTTTGAATCAATTCAACATCTTATATCTACCATCGTATGTGCGTATAATACAAGGAAAAAAAAACACATGTAAAAATTGTGTTTCTATGTGTATGAATGCCAGGAGAAACTGAATGTCTATGCACTCAGCTCAGGAAATCAAGAGATGAACCATTTCTGAACCTTTTCTTGTGGCTGGTGGCAAAGACAAAGCACAAAACCTCTCCAAAATGCCTTGCAAGAAGTAAGAACATGCTGCTGTGCAAGCTAGGAAGCCTGCATCTTACCCAGCATCATCCCAAGATGCTACAAAAGCTATAAGACACTTCAGAAGACACAAATTCATAGAAAACAAGAACCAAAAAACAAACAAACAAACAAAAAAACCAACACACAAACAAACAACAAAACATAACAAAGCAGCAGAGCAAAGGAATAGAAAAGAAGGTGCATAAGAGCTTATCTAATTCACTTAAAAAATACAAGATGAACCGTGAGACATAAGTATACTTTCCATCGGCCTGGAATGCAAACAGGCAAAAGAATTTACCAGAAAAAATGCAAGTTTCTAACTCGAAGGTCATGTAGGAAAAAATCAGTACCCGAGAATATTTCTACTGAGAAATTGTTCATTTAAAAAAACATAATATATGTGTTAGTCAACTCATTTGCAACTCTTGACCCTCAGCGTTTGAAAAATTCGGCACTTCTAGTCTTAAATGTAGAACTCCACATTTAAAATTGCAATTTTGAACAAACATTCTTTCCAAAATCCATATGTATAATTAAGTCAGAAGCTAGTGCAGCACCAACTGCATGCTTACACAAAATATTGTCTACATACCTCCCCTATTATGATCAGGAATATATCCCAGCTCTCCTCATTGCTTGTCAGTGCTTTTTTCAATGAGAAAAAGAAATAAAAAGATACGTCTCCAATTTATTCCAAAGGTTTACAAAAAAATGAAATGTACGTATTTTTTCTTTAATCTTAAAAAAAAAAAAATTAAAATGAAGTTATTAAAGTGTTTAGCTATTACTTTCTCTGACTTAATCACAAGAGACAAAGAACACATAATTCAGAAGAACATCAGTGAAAAGAGAGTGCATTCCAACACACTTAAATTTATCAGTTCATGATTTAACATAATCTGGGAAAGTATGGAAGACTAGTCTGCTTTCAAATGAGCACCAGGGCATCAGGCCTGTTCAGGAGATGGAAATAAAAAAAGCTGCTTTGTGGTCTGCATTCATTGTGGGCCATTGCACTTTGTAACTTTCTAGAACAACATTTAACAGCCACATCTGAAAAGAAAAATATTCATATTATGAAGTCAAGACAGTCTTCATACCTCAGTTCTTCACTTAGCTTTAAATCACAAAATCATAGAATGGTTTGGGCTGGAAGAGACCTTTAAGACCAACTCGTTCCATCCCCCTGCTATAGGCAGGGACACCTCCCTCTAGACCAGGTTGCTCAAAGCTCCGTTCAACCTGGCCTTGAATGCTTCCAGGGAGGGGGCATCCACAGCTTCACCGGGCAACCTGTCCCAGTGTCCCACCACCCTCACAGTAAATAATTTCTTCCTAATATTTAGCTTAAATCTACCCTGTTCCAGTTTAAAGCTGTTTCCCCTTGTCCGGTTGCTACCCACCATTACAAAATTCCTTTCCCAGCTTTCCTGTAGGGCCCCTTCAGGTACTAGAAAGCCATCATAACCCTCATTGAGTAATTTGCTTCTAAAGCACTTGCAGGGAAGAGTGCTGCAAGAAAAGATTAAAATCTGATCTACCAATTCAAATGAGTGCTCCAAAATTCTCATTGCATTAATAGTTACTAGGCTGCAGCTTTTTAAAACTCAGTATTTTGGCCGCCTGATAAAATGCATGTTTCATGCTAGCAGGCATTATTCACACTGTGAACTACATTTTTCTAATGTTTTCAACTTGAATGTCAATTTTTTCTCATTTTTTTGCTAGGAATCTCTATCAGAAATGACAAAAAGTTATTAAAAGCACAGTAAAAAAAGAATATTCTAGCTTTAAGATATAAATAGAAACATACATGCAAATAAATTCCTTGAATCATGCCTAAAACTCTCACTGCAGCATTTTTTAGCAAAATAATAATGTGAAATGTGATTTCAAAGACAGAAATTACTCACTGATTAACACGTTCTAAAAATGACAGGACATAAGAATTACTATGAATTCACTGTACATATTATTACAATGAGAAGTTCAATCTATAGTATATTTAAAACCTATTTTCAAATCCTCATGACACAGAATGTGAGCACTGTTAATGAAATGTACTTCAAATGTTTAATTGTAATGCATAGCATATTTGGTTTTCAACAAATTATTATGGAAAAAAAGGAAAAAGAAACCAGCCTACAAAGCCACCCTTCTTACATGCTTCTGATTTCCAAGAGAATAAACTTCCAACCACGTGGGTTAAGATTTGGCACTTCATTGCTGGAGTACTGAATGCTAAGTGGTTAAAATTCATAGCAGATCGGATTGTTACTGACTGCTACTCCGATAGTTTTACCTACCTATGTAACATTGTGCTGAAAGCACGGCATTCGTTTTTACCTACTGCTTTTTTTTTTCCTTTTTAAATTGATACCTTCTTGAATTAATATCATGATCTTACTTAGCAGTCAGCTTCAGAAAATCATTGCTGATGTGATGAATATAATATTCAATGAAAAATATCCTTCTGCACTTGTCACTTATGTTAAGAACAAATGCAACATTCAAAAAGAACATGCTAAAGCAAGTCTGTAGTTTATCAGCAGATGATATTTGTCCAGAAGTCAGTGTGGTGACGAAACTGATAGAAAGCCTATGCCAGATCCTAAAGCTAAATAAAGGATGGCTTTGTAGGTTGGTTTTTTTTTCTTTTCCCATAGCAATTTGTAGATAATCAAATATGCTATGCATTACGATATGTAATCGTAATGAAGTACATCTCATCTTGTCCAGTTTATTCCAGTGCTTCTCAAAACATCTCAAGGTGATCTGCACAATAGCTGTAAAAATGTTTTGCTGTCTCGTTCTCCCTTGCACAGGCTTGAAAAGTGCACCCACATGAACCTAATGAGGTTAAACAGGGCCAAGTGCAGGATATTGCATCTGGGTCAGGGCAATCCCAATGGTAATGTACAGACTGGGAGAAGAACTCACTGAGAGCAGCCCTGAGAGAAGGACTTGTGAGCTTTGGTAGATGAAAAACTGAATATGAGCCGGCAGTATGTTCTTGCAACCCAGAAGGCCAGCAGTATCCTGGGCTGCACCAACAGACGGATGGCAGCTGGGTGAGGGAGGAGGTTGTCTCACTGCTCTCTGCCCTCATGAGGCCCATCTGGAGTACTGTGTGCGAACCTGGGGCCCCCAACCCAGGAATAATGCAAAGCTGTTGGAGTGGGTCCAGAAGAGGGCCACAAAGATGCACCACTCCTACAAAAACAGGCTGAGGGAGCTGGGCTTGTCCAGCCTGGAGAAGAGAAGGCTCTGGGAAGACCTCATTGTAGCCTTCCAGTACTTAAAGGAAGTTTATAAGCAGAAGGGAAGATAGTGATAGTGCAAGGGAGAAAGTTTTTAAACTAAAAGATGGCAGATTTAGATTAGATGCTGGGAGAAAATTTTCACTGAGAAGGTGCTGAGGCAAAGGCACAGGCTGCCTAGAGAGGCTGCCCAATTCTCAGAGGTGTTCAAGGCCAGGTTGGATGGATGGGGCCCTGGGCAACTGAATCTCATGCCTAATGTGGTGGTTGGCAACCCTTCCCATGGCAGGGGTTGGACCTAGATGATCTTTGAGGTCCCTTCCAACCCTAGCTGCTCTATGATTAGTTATACACACAGATAAAAGGAAGGAATCAAATACCACAAAGGGCAATAAAAGCAACAAAAGAGCAATTAAGTCTGACAGTGGGCTTCCTTTTAACAAACTAAAATTACTCTAGCAACGGTGCGCAAATGTTCCCATGAGTTGCTCCTCCAAAACATAATCCCTGTAACTCAACTCAGTCCTACTCAGACTTGTTCTTTAGCCTTCTGTACCTGGTTTCACAACAGCCAAACTGCTTTTTAATATTACTGAAAACTGAGATAGATAGAGCTTTAAACTTATCAGCCTTCTTTTTATGCTATATTGTTAATTTTACTCTTTTGCTTGAACAGTTCAGATATCAACGTCTCTGGTCAGCCCACTACATATGTATTCCTAATGATTTCTTGCTACCTTCACATTTTCTTTAGTTTGCACTGGGTTGGAATTTTTTGTTTGCTTCAATGCATAGATTTTTTTTTCATTTGGCTGCATTTTTTTTTCCTCATAACATTTTGCCTCATATCTGACCTTGTTCTCACTTCCTGTCATTTTTCTTTTCTGCATTTGAGATAGTGACGATTGTGATCAAAGTGAAACCCTACTACTCTCCCAGATCCTCCTCCACCCTGGAGGAACTGTGTTCATGTTTATTTAAATCCGGATCCATAAAGATCTCTGATTTGGAATGTAGCCAAAACCTAGTTATATAAATCCACTCATGCTGTCCAAGTCCCTGTTTTACCTCTAGATGCTTTAGATCCAAAGATTTCCATATATATATATATATATATACATATACACACACACACACATATATATACACACACATATACAAACTTTTTTTTTTATTGGAACTTATGTATTATGAAAACTACAATTCTATTCTCATTTGTGCTAAGAGATTATGTGACTGTGGTAGGGAGTAAGCAGGTCAAGTGCCCATCCTGTGCCAAATAAAATATTCGTCCACTGTAGTCCCCTGGGGATGCTTTCAGCAGCCAACCCCTAAGCACAGTCACTCAATTCTGAGTACCTAGATAACTATCAAAAATGGCTATATCATCACAGATCAGTAAGTGCCCAAGGGAAGGGTGTATACCTTGATTCCACATCCTACTGGATCTCAAATCCTGATTTGAGGTCTCCCATCAAATTCTAATGCAAAGCCAGTGTCTATCCCAAACTGAGAGTTGCTTCCTGTAATAGGGTTTGGCTTGAGTTCCATTGCTGAAGTGCCAGGGCAAAGAAAGAGATTACTTTTCCACCTTAAAATAGTATGTAAAGGGATTTCACTATAGATTGTCACTGTGTAAAAGCCTTGCAGAATTCCTCAGAACAAGGCTATACAGAACAAGGAAAGTTTTGCTGGTGTTAAAATATGTAGAGGAGCAGACAACAAAAAAAGTTCATTTTTCAGTTTCCTAAATAAAACACAATGCTGTTATTTAGTACAGATAACAGGATACAAATGGCTTATTTCAGCCTGCTCTGTCCCTCAATGCAGCACGGTCCATTGTACCTGAGATAATGACGCTCACTGACGTGGCAGTGTTGTTACCAGGCAACCAGAGATAAAATACAGGGTTTAATGATTTTTATTTAATGTATTTTTATGAGAAAGTACATTCTCTTTTTTTCCTCTTGTGATGTTATTTGAAGTGGAAATGCTGTTTACACAGGCAGATATATTTAGCCATCCTCCTGCAATTTGATCAAGAAAATAATTCAAACTGGATATTTGAACAGTCAATAAGTATTTCTAAATATATTGCATATTGCCACTCTCAGACACATCGTGGCCATGGCTGAGATCTCAAACCGCTATGCCAGAGTCGAGCATTGAGGAGGTCTCACAGCAGAGAACAATGTCAGGGAACAGACGTAGCTTAAGCATGTCTGGGGCTGTCACAGATGTCTGTACACTTGTCCAGTACACAGAGTAAAAACTGATGCCTAAAATAATCCCTCACCTCTTCAGCACTGTCATTATGTCATAGAACCACAGAGTGACCTAGGTTTAAAAGGACCACAAACATCATCTAGCTTCAAGCCCCCTGTCATGGGCAGGGTTGCCAACCACTCACAAAAGCAGAGTAGAGCACCTCCCTCTCCCTACTGGCCACTTCTCTGTTTATGCAGCCCAGAACACAGTTGGCCTTCCAGGCAGCAAGTGCACACTGCTGGCTCATGTCCAGCTTCTCATCCACCAGGACCCCAAAGTTCTTCTCCACAGGGCTGCTCTCAAGGGGCTCTTTGCCCAGTCTGTATAGACACTTGGGATTGCCCCAGCTGAAGTGCAACACCTTGCACTTGGCCTTGTTGAACCCCATTAGGTTCACATGGGCCCATTTCTCCAGCCTGTCCTCTGGACAGGTTTCCTTTCCCTCCAGTGTGTTGACTGCACCCCTCAGCTTGGTGTCATCTGCAAACTTGCTGAGGGTGCACTCAATGCCACAGTTTATGTCATTGATGAAGATGTTGAACAGCACTGGTCCTAAGACCGATCCTAGGATGGATATCAGCTGGCCCCATGGATTTAAGTATGCTCAATTACATGAGGTCTCAGACTTGTTTCACTGCTACAGTGGGACGGAACCTGCTCCTCTCACCCTCACCTAGAGGTTTAGGATCCTGGCAGATGTGGGAGGAGCCTCACACCAGTGAAGACTAAGGCATAGCACTCATTGAGCACCTCAGCTTTCTCCATGTCTGAGAAAGCCAGTTCTCCATCCTCATTTATCAGAGGAGGAACACTCTCCTTGGCCTATCTCTTCCTTCTTATGTACCTGAAGAACCCCTTCTTGTTATTTTTCACATCCCTCACCACATTCAGCTCTATCTGTGCCTTTGCTTTCCTAATCTTATTTCTACACATGCAGACAACATCCCTATATTCTTCCCAGGCTACACAACCGTACTTCCACTTCCCAAACATTTCCCTCTTTTCCCTCAGTTTAAGCTGTAGGTCCTTGCACAGCCATGCTGGTTGCCTGCCTCCTCCGCTCAATTTCTGCTGGGGGACTGAGAGCTCTTACGTTCTTAGAAGGGTGTCCCTAAAGAGCTGCCAGAACTGTTCTGTTACTGTGCCCTCAAGGATATTTTCCCAGGGTATCCCACACAGCAGTTCCTTGAGCAGCCAGAATTTCGCTCTCATGAAGTTCAGGTCCTGACATGCTACTTTTTGCCACTCCTTTTTTGTCCACTTCTGGCAAATTCAAACCATTTTTTCTTGTGGCTTTGGGTTGCTTTTCTTCACACACACACACAGACATGCAACAAAAAAGAAAAACAAAACAAAACGGGCAGAAAAAATAAAAGCATTATCACCAAATCTGAGGCTCTGCTCATGAAAACTTCTGCAGAAAGATGCACGTAATACCACAGCTCTTGCTATACCAGTTTGGGTCACATATTTAGAAGGCCATGCTATAATGCCAAGATGCTAAAAATTTCAACTCCTATCATACAATTCAGTGTACTGTTGATTAGCCCAAACAGCAGTGTCAGCTGGCGAGTTAGCTTGACAGTTCTTCGCACAGTAGAAGAGTTTAAGACCACAGAAGCCCTCACATTTCTCCTTGTGACAAATCCTTCTTCTGCACCTTACAAGGCTTTGTGACCTGTCCCTGTATCACTAAGTTGCTTTCCCAGTTCTCCCATTCCTGCAGAAGCTCTGGGAGCAGGAAACTGCTCATAGATCCAAAAATCAAGTGAAAGGCTCAGGCTGAGTGCGTGCAGCTTCAAGTCCTAACAAAGCTACAGCTATAACTGCATGCTCAATTTCTATGAGTCATGCGAGATGAAGTGAAAAGTAGATGTAATAAACATAGAACCATTTTGTAATTCAACAGTGCAGAATAACTAAAAAAGAAACAAAAGAACTCCCAAATTGTTCTGCTTTCACATACAGATAAAGCCTGTCAAATAACAGGAATCATCCAATTCTGCTTGAACTCCTTTTTGAACCTTAATACTGGTCATTTTTTAAAGTAGAACTTTCACCAGAGCTACTACAGTCGGATCTGTTACAGATGGCTCCCCATGTTTCAGTAATCATCCTTGCTATCAGGCATCTTATCAGGTTCTACTTCCTCCTTCTGTTGAAAAACAGAAGAAATGCATATAGCAGTCCAAAATACTTAGTTCAGCAAACACATTTTGCATTTCATTAGAAGTTTATGATCAATATATTTATGGCTCTAGGAAGGCTACTACATTTGGTTCAGAACAACTACTTCTGAGTATTTGACTAGTCAGAACAAACAAAGCTGAAGCTCAGATATCTCAACCAGAAATTTGTTCGAGGCAAATTTTAAAATCCATAATCCTCATCCGTGAGCAACAGACAGTAACTGGCAACAGCACAGCCTTCCTCCTTCTCTTTCACTGCCCTCTCTAAACACAGACAGCTTTGTTTAGGGCAAACAGTATTTTTAAGTAAGCAACAGCTACCAGTCTGTGAGCCACAAACATGTGGCTCTGATCTTATTCTCCGCATCAGGAAGCGCTGCCAAGTTATCTTCCAAATTCTCACAAAAATTAATGGTGCCCATTCTTGAACAGAGTAAAATGCCATATTGACCAGAACTCAAGCATATTTAATACATTAAAGGAAAACACATTTTCTACATGTGCATGTATGTCAAAAGATTTCAGAGCTCCACAAGATATCTTACAACAGGTTAACCAATCCAACTGATTCCTCCTGTACTTTGAGATTGGATTTCCAGTACTCATATCACCTTGAAAATACAGATTTCACTAGGCCTAGTGTCATTCCACTGAAACAGATCTGGGAAAAGACTGGTGGAATAATAAATTCTAAGACAGAAACAGCAGTACTGTAGAACATAACATAATTCTACAGCAAAATACAACATCTGTTAACAAGAAATACCTGTCATACTTAAAGAATTCATGCTGGAAATCATTAATTATACCTTTCTTGAAGTATGTCAGAAAATGATTAACAAGGTGTAAGCAGCTCCCTGTCTAGGCAACCCACATGAAATGATCAGCAAAGAGTCTGGGGTGCACAGACAGTAACGCAGCAGAACTGGGCAGAAAAATAACTCTACCTTAGTAGCTGACAGTGCTATTATCAGTACTACAATGCTTAAGACAATCCGGTTGGTCACATTTGTGAAGTTTCAGAAAACAAAAGGGAGAGAAGGATATAGAAGGGATAGGGCTGAAAATATTTTACAGCTAGAATCATTAAGACCTTGATCTGCTTATCATATCAGCAGAACTGAGAAGTTATTCCATGGTAAGGAAAGGCCAGCTTCAGAAAGGTTTTTAATCTAGCAGAAGGGAGCAGAAGCATTGGATGGAATCTAAACTAATTACAGTAAAAAGACATATCAGTCAGGGTGATTAACCACCTGACCAAGCCCAAATAGAATAACAGATTTTCATTCTCTTGCTTTGTTCATATCAAGGCAGGATACGTTTTCTGATGAAAATTACCTTCCAAAATTCAAGTTATACTGTTTCACTGTACTTAAGAGAACTGAACAAAGACATAGACTCATAGAATCATAGAATTGCTCAGATTGGAAAAGACCTTAAATATCATCAATTCCAACTGCAGCCAATGCATACTACCCTGACTCTAACAACCCTCCACTAAATCATGTCCTGAGCACCACATCAAGATGGCTTTTAAACACATTCAGGGATGGTGAATAGCCTAGTATCCATCCTTCCAACTTAATGTTCGACAGAGCTCTACTTCTGAAAAAGAGACTGTTTCCAAAAGACCAAATAAAACTGGAAGTATACAAATAAGCAGAGAAGGGAAACAAGTAATCCAGCAGAGTAGATACCAGAATTAACAAATCCTGTTTTTGTGTATTTACAGCATTCACTTTAAAGCGAAAACTTCAGCTCAAAACCAGAAACACAGAAGGATGTGCTTTTTATTTCTGCTAGATAGTTACTTGCCTCAGTGTGCTGCTTTGTGCTAGACAAGCAGATGTTGCCACCATGAGTCTGGTCATACAAGTACAAAGCTTCAAGTTCAAACTCAGAAAGGGAACATCAGATTGATAAACTGCAGTCCAGCAAATGCCATGTAATTACTGCATTACTCTGAAGACAGATCTGACCTGTAGCTAACAGTGCCAGGAAGGAGTAGAGATGGCTTCAGATCTCCACTCCTGTCTGTTTACATTACGTTAAATGGTCTGTGGGTGAGGGGGGGGAGCAAAGCTGGGAACAGATATCAGAAATCCCTGCTGTAAAGGGAGAATCTGAATTACTAGTCTATTCAATCTTTTTTTTTTCCCTCTCTCTCTGTAGGATCGAGAATGTCACCCTCCAGACCTTGAACAATGCAACTAAGAAGCCCAATTAACTTTTATGCAGTCACCTCTGCTGCCTTGAGATCAGCCCTAGGCAGCCACAGACTGATAACCCTCAGTACTTAGGATACCCTAGATACAATATTGAGACATCTCTATTCAACACCCTGAATTTGAACTCTTAAATCCTAAACACAGCATTCTGAATTCACTTTAGAAGAACGATATTTAAAAGTCGAGTCAAGGTATTGTATTTGGCTAGCAATTTCTCTTACATCTCTGCTTATGCCTCTTTGCCCATTAATTAGTTCAAATAAAACAACAGAGTTGTAAAGTAATATTAACTATCTTGCAAAAGCATGTCAGTTATTAATTGTTATAGAAGCTGCACTAAGATCGAAGATGGACAAACTTGAGGGCAGATCTTTCAAAGATTACATGGAACTTGCCAGGAAAATTTGTCACATAATTGTTGCTCCCTGTCAAGAAAATTCTACCCTATTATATGTGGATAGAAGAATAGAGAGGGAGAATGAAATGGCGTGCAGGTGGAAGGCTTTGATCTACTTAGATTCTCTAAGCACCAGACTGTGAATTAAGCATGAAAAGCGAGCAGCTAGAATGAAGGGAATGAAGAAAGATTTTTTATTTCACTTTTGAAAGGAAAAATAATTTTAAGCCTTTCTAAAAAAACAACTGCAAAAATTCATGAAGTTTCCACATGTCAGTAAAAGTCATTTAACAAATTCTATGGTATATTTTGCTGTATCTCTATATAACACAAAGAAATAACTCCCTAAATGTGTTATCCAGGGATGTTTATGTACCAAATATCTTATTCCGGAGGT
The DNA here is from genome assembly GCF_016699485.2 of Gallus gallus. Lineage (NCBI taxonomy): Eukaryota > Metazoa > Chordata > Aves > Galliformes > Phasianidae > Gallus > Gallus gallus. Next base: position 13,764,948 of record NC_052572.1, read on the forward strand.
TTACAAAAACAAACAAGCACATGAACTAAGAAGGGGCACTTCCAATTTAAGACTCTTCCAACTTAGAATTTACTGAAAGTCCACTAGAGGAGTTTATTTTTATTTTACTGTCAATTATATTTGACTTTTATTAAATATATAAAAAATTTACCAGGGAGTTATGCCAGTGGTATAACCCAGGAGGTGGCTAAGCACCACAAAGTTGTTTGCTCACTCTCCCCCTTCCCAGTAGAATGTGAAAAAGCTAACAAAGCAGTCTACTAATATTACTAAGTTCCAGCAACTTTCCTGTCACCTCCACTGTAGGGTGCTCCATATAGTTTTAGACAACAAGGAAAAGACCAAAAGACTGGAAGAAAATTATAGGTAACCTAGCCCAACTTCTTTCTCAAGCCATAACCAAATGCCTGCATCTACTTGATTGACATTGATATCATTTATTTTTAGAGAC